>NC_056741.1:1653014152-1653374152 GCF_019279795.1 Protopterus annectens | reverse complement strand
TATCGGCCCAAGGGCCTACGTAAGCCTAGCCAGCAAGGTTCCATAGCTTACACCACCCAAGAAAGTTATTTTCCTGTGCCACTGTCCAGTAGAGACACAGAAGTGATCCCCGGGGTGTATTTCCTATTTCCCATCCACTCATCAAGATTTTTCTTCAAGAGTGCTAATGAAGAACTTTGCTTGACATAGATGGGTAGCTTGTCCCAGAGTATAGGATGTCTCTGGGACAGGAATCTATCCCTCCAGCATGTCCTGTTTATTGTGGTGACAAGGTTTAGGCCCCTAGAGTGTGTAGTTCACAGGGATTGGTATTTCTTTAGGTGTAGCATGTCCAACAGCTCTGGGCTTGACATAGCTTTATATGTTAGGCAGAGATCACCTCGGAGTAGGCGATATGCTATGGAGTAAAGCTAGAGTTTTTGAGGCGGTCAGTGTAGGGCATTTCTTTGAGGCAGTTCTGTGGCCTTTCCAGCTGCTGCAGATGTCTTGTGAGGTACATTCCAAAAGGGGCATTGTACTCTATAATGGGTCTAATGAGTGACGAGTAGAGGGGAACAATGACCTCTTTTTTCCTAGATGAGAACCCTTTTATGATGAGGTGTGCCACATAGAAGGACTTCCTGACTACTGTGGCGATGTGACTATCAAAGGAGAGACTACTGTCCACCTGGGTCCCAAGGTCTCTTATCATGCATTCGGTGTTAAGTAGATTGCTGCCTATGTGGTAGTTCATGGGTACAGAGTTTTTACCAAAGGGGATGACACTGCACTTTTTGGCATTGAGCTTGAGGCCATGGCTCTGACACCAGCATCTGTCTCAGTGAGGCCCTTCTGTAGGATGTCCACATCATTTGGGGACTTGACTATGGCTCCTAGTTTGCAGTCAAATGCAAACTTCATTAGCCAGAGGCCTTCTGTGTTAGCCTGTACTTCAGAGAAGTGGATACCAAACAGGAGAGGTCCCAGGACGGAACCCTGTGGTACTCCACTTGTCACTACTTTAAGGTCAGATTTGGAGTCTGCAACTTTTACAGTGTGGGTTCTGTCAGTGAGCCAGTTGGCAACCCATCTTGTGACGTAGGGATTTATACCTAGTTTATTGAGTTTAGCTATAATTCCAGAATGGGGGATGGTGTCAAAAGCCTTGGCGAGGTCAAGATAGGCTGTGTGAACCACCTTAACCTCATCCACAGCTTTGGTGACTGCCTCAAAGAAGTCAATCAGGTTCAGGAGGCATGATCTGCCTTTCACAAACCTGAACTGGGTGGGATCCTGAGTTTGGAGGTTACCAATGTCTTTGTTTAGGAGTGCTCACACTCTTTCTATTACTGGAATAAATTTGTGTATGGTTTTATCTGCTGTGGTCTGGTTTCTCCCCTTATTCTGTTTTGCTTCAATTGTATTTTTGGGAGACCAGTTTACCTGTCTGACAATAATATTTTTCATACTAATGCATAGTAGTACCTTTTTGCGAAATGGACTACTCATGGAAACTACCTTTTTGATAAAACTTCCCTAAAATTAGACACACTAGTCAAAGAATTGGATACTAGTGTAGATAATAACCCGACTTTTAACTAACATGTCTAAGGTAGTAAGAAAATCATTCTATGTCATTTGACTTATAAGTTAGTGCATGGCATCTAGGTTTGGGGAAATCATTATGCCGTTGTATTCAGCCCTCATCAGACCCAGCATTGAGAATAATGCCCCCTTTAATATGTACCTGACCAGGCGCATGAAATAATTGGGTCTATATCATATGAGCAAATCACACAAATTGCAAACGCTCATAATATCGAACGTACCGGACCTCAAACTTCCTATTGTGGGGGGCTGTGCCCCCCACACCCCTCGCTAAATATATATTCCAACTCCAAGATCGCACTACAGTGAGGAAAAGGCAAATATCCCATTCTTCACTGTACCGCAATCTCAGAAAAAGCACTTTGAGGTATGGTACGTTCGATATTATGAGCGTTCGCAATTTGTGCGTTTCGCTCATATGATATAGACCCGAAATAATTATAATATCAACACAGGTTCCGCACAAAAAGAATACAGGGCATAATCACAAGGTCCTATGCAGATCACCTTAAAGTCCTATATCTATATCCTGTTTTCTACAGACTGCTGAGAAGTGATTTATGCCTGGCAAATAAGACGTCCCTGTTTCCCGCTTTTGTGGACTTTTTGCATATCCATAAGGCAAACAGCACCAGAACTACTAGATCTAAGGATTTAAACTTTGCTTATAACTTAAATAGGACATGTTGGAGGGACAGGTTATGCATCTCAGAAAATCCTCATTAACCCATGCTTCATATGGATGGGAAGCATATCCTTTCCCTAACCCTATTCAGTTGCAACTTGAGCCAATGTTTAGGGAATCAGATATTCACTACTGGTCTGACACCTATATCTCTGCTAGATACTGGCAACCATTAAATCATGCCCAAATTAAAATATACCCTTAAAATAACCCCTAAGGTACAATAACTCATGGGATACATTTGGGTTGCATGGCTAAGCTTATAAAGACCCCAGTGGTTGTCATCCTAGTTTGCACCTATGAACCTAGAAACTTTTGAATGTATTTCTTTAATGGCATCATGTTGTTATGGATACAAACTGAATGCAAAGTATGCTATTCACTTCAAGTATCTTTTTGCATTCCTTTCGGATCACATCAGTATGTTTGCCACTCTAAATTCATTTGCAGTGTGTAAATATCAACATCATAAAATAGCTACATGGAGGCCTTTAACTTCTCACCTCTAAGTACAGCAAACAGTGCAAACCAAAATGTGGCATGCTTAAAAAAACACTGCATTTTCACCTTAAAACAAGAGAATGATGCTATAAAAAAGTGTTAGACAAAAGTATTAGAGCTTGAGAAATCTCAAACATAGTTTAAAACGGGAAGATAAAATACTGAAGACTTCATTTAGCTGCTGATGTCTGTTACCTATCAGAGCTGTACACAGAACAGGTCTTGTGTCATCACAGAAGTGCATCATTGATCCTGCACGTGTTCAGTCCCCACTGATGCTTGTATCAGAGATATGACAGATATTTCTTATCACTGACAGTTTCAGATCTAAGCATGAAACCAATCAATTTAAAGTCAAGTGCAGTTTCAGTGCCATGGTCTGATACCTTCAATAATTAGTTGAGGTCTACAGTCAAGATGATGAAAAGAGGCCTGAAGTGATAAGCAAAATATTGTTCTCTGCATTGTGACTGGATGCTTTTGGTCAATGAACAGGTTAGTTGTGTCATCAATACTGTATGTGAATGTCTTTAGATATCATTGAATGCACTGTCAGACCTCTGCATAAAACATTTTTTTCATCAGTTAATCAGCCATTGTCAGGGTGTTAGCTTTCATTTATGCTATTTAAAACATTGTTATCTGTAAGAAAAATAAAAATGAGCCTGGTTCACTCCAAAATCAAATGTTGGAGAAAATGAATGCTTTTTACTGAAAATATATTCATTCCATTTTCTAAGTGTTTATGTTTTGTCAGGCCCAAGATATGTAGTTTATTGATAGTTTTGATTTTTATTAACTTTTTCCACATTGCTTCATTGCACTTCAGATTGATATTGATTTGAGAGGAGAATAAAGGCATATTCCTAGTCTGACTAACTGAAAAAAAAAATAAATTCAAAACTACTTTAAACAATGCTTCATGACCAACATGTAATAATAAAGCTTGGTTTGTCAGTTGCTTTGGAAGTAAAGGACCCTGGTTTAAATGCTACTGCAGTAAATGATATACCTTGTGATCCAAAGCAAATAATTTCCTCTCTGTCTCTGTGTGTGTTTCAGCTAACCAAACAGTGAAATGTGTAAGTGTACAGTCTCACAGAGTGAAGGAAATTGGTTTCCAGCAATATGTTCACAGCTGTAAATAAAAGTGTAGACAAAGAACAAAAGTACCCAGGTTTTATTTGATCTGTTTGGCATACAGCTGTGCAGCTATTATTTCTAAGCTCACAACACTTCTTTTTACTTGTTCAACTTTTAACAGGAATTCTGCTGCATTTTTTTCCACTACATTGAAAAATATTCTAATAATTTAATGTGTTACCTAATTTAATTTCTGATTAGTTGCAAAAAAAAAAAAAAAAAACACTGTTAGCAGCCATTTGCTGAGAGTATGATGTAAGTAAATTGCATTTCAACCTCTTTACTGGGATAACTTTTTTCTCTGTCTTTGCAACCTACAGCAGCAGGCAACATTGTTTATCAGAAAATCAGTGGTGGAAAACATCCTGAAAGCATCTTAGCATTAAGGAGCCTCAACACATTTTGGGGTTTAAATTGGATGTTTTTTTTATTTGTTAACCAGAGTAGGGCTGTGACCCAAGTCAACAATTTTCAGCTCTTTTTTTTTTTATTTAACATTTGTTGACCAGGAAAGTCCGACTAGGTTCCACAGATCCTGTTTTCAGCGGAGGCCCGGGGAGAAATGCTCCAGAAGCATGTCTTTAGAATGTGGGAGGAAACCGGAGTACCCAGAGGAAACCCACGCGAATGCAGGGAGAACATGCAAACTCCACACAGAAGGCACCCCAGCCGAGAATCGAACCAGAGAACCTCTTGCTGTGAGGCGACAGCATTAACCGCTGCACCACTGTGCTGCCCGTATTCCAGGAGTTTACAAATAAAATCAAAGACAATAAATAGAGTGTATGAAATCACAGCAAATATTCCAAAGCAGGAAGCAAAAGAATTGCTCTGAAATTTGTAAGATACAAAATGTAAAAGAATAAACTGAAACTGCAAATGTTAAAATACGTTACAATATATACAATACACAAATAATCAGGAGCTGAAGGCTCTCTGTGATTGTAGGATGGAAAACTATATCAGGCAATCAACAGCCAATACAAGCAAAACATGGTCTGTGTAATAGAAAGACTTTATAAGTCATATAATTCCACTTTAACGAAAGCATGAAAACATGGTTCCTTCTCTGGGGTATTTTCTTTGCAATTCTGAACTGAGCAGAGGATATGACTGAAGAGATTTTATGTTGCAAGAGAAGGACATACAAAGCCTTAGACCTTTTATAGAAAATTTATGATTTGTGCTTCTGAGTTTGTGATTGTGAGTGCATAAGGAAGCCAAAAGATAGCTGGAGAAACTTGAAATTGCATCTTCAGATTCAGGTAGTGAATCAGGGGGTAAGAAATTAAAATGTTTCTAAACAGCAGTAACGTGAACAATATATGTGCCTTTTGTTCTATTTGGCAACTATCGCTCGTCTGGTCAGGATAAAACAGACAAACATTTGTGGGTTCAGTTCAAGCAGCTTTATTATACACAAACACATCAGGAATGAGGCCTTGTAACTAAAAACTTAAATAAACTTATAAACAGACTGACTACCACACTCATACATGTTAACACTCTGGCTGTTCACTTAAAATGGCACTGCTGCCTGCACATGCTCAGTAGTTATATGCACATGCTTACATCTGGAAATGCTTCTTAAAGGTACATACTCATGCTCTGATCTACAGCAACCATTTATCCTTTATAGGATAAAAGAGAGGTGTTCCCTTTTTGGGAAAGGATAATACATCTATAGATCTGATTTGATGTTGTCTGCAATGTTAACAGATTTTTCTTTGAGACAAAAGCTATTATTTTGAGAAATATTTCAGCTAGACAAGTAATGTACTCTTCTCAATTACATTTCTTCCTTCAGGAGATACAAAAATTGGACATTTTTCTAGCTCAGAAGAGGAATTCATTAGTTTTTTTTTTTTTGTTGTCGGCATTCTCTTTGAATTCGATAGAAAAAGCTGTGCAAAGCATTTCTTTGTCTTCAGACTTTAGTATTTTCGTTGCCTGCATCTTATAAAATAAGCATGGTCCTCACTCAAGCTGGCAGTAGACTTCTCCAACTTTTTGTTACATCCAGGTATTTCAAGGAATAGGATATGTTATCCTGTAACTTAAAGTAAGATAATGACAGAACCAATAATTATAGCACCGATACTCAACAACTAAGTTCATTGCTTTCTACTTCTACCATTTGCTCAGTACAGAAATTCAATAAGTCAGTCTTTGTATCACTCTCTCTCTCTCTCTCACACACACACACACACACACACACACACACACACACACACACACACACACAAAGGTTATGAATAAAACTCATAGGACTGTTTTTCATTTGTTCTGCATCTTTTGCTGTACATTCACAAACATATTTAACAACTGAGCAAGTTATGTGTATTTTCCCAGAATGTCCAGATTCTTGCCTCTTATTTTTGGTCTGCTCCTCATAAAATTTGTGTTTTTATGGCAAATCATTGAAGATTGAAGTCATTAAATAGTACTAAATAATAAAAGACATTTGAGTTTTAGATTTTATATCCTTCAGAAAATACATAATAATGCAAAACCTGTTATTATAGCAGCTTTCTAAGTTTATAGGAGCAATATTTAAATTCTGCCCCTATTCTTGGGCCTTTGATCCCATTATTTTTTCCTTTGTCCAGATTTCTTACACTGAGAGCTTGAGAGTATCGACTCTCAACTGTCCAGACTTTAGTAGAATGCCCAGAGTTTTGACTCATATGTTGGGTGTGTTCCTCATGAAGTCCATGTTTTTTGGACAAATTACTGAGGACTGAAGACACCAAATAATGGCATACATTTAGGTTTTAGACTTGGTATCCATCAGTAAATCAAGCGAGCATGCATTCTGTAATTCTAGCAACTTCCTAGGTTTAGAATGGGAGCCAGGGGCATATCATCAATGGACAGGCAGGCAGAAACAATCTTTTTTTCCACCACTGCCATTTGTACTGTCAGATTTTATTACCTAGAATGGCGGCCAACTTTAACAACTTTAGCCGGGGGGTGCTTAACATTTTTTAAGATTGGGTTTTGCACCACTCTAGCGCTTACTGGTTTGTCTGTCTTGAATGTCAGTGCATAATCCACGCATAATCAGTGTGCTCCATGCACTACATTTTTATTATTCACACTGTATAAAGCAAAAAGATGTCTTGGTTGAATATTTTCCTGTCTCTATTTATT
Source organism: Protopterus annectens (assembly GCF_019279795.1). Lineage (NCBI taxonomy): Eukaryota > Metazoa > Chordata > Ceratodontiformes > Protopteridae > Protopterus > Protopterus annectens. The sequence goes on along the minus strand of NC_056741.1, from coordinate 1,653,367,083 downwards.
AGAACCCTCCTTTGAAGGTTGTGTAGAAATGCAAATCATTCAGTGGCATTAGAAAATAGTTGTGGCAGGAAGATACTGAATCTCATTTCCCCTTCCCTGTCAAATTATGGATATATTGCAAAGATCATTTAGTCACCAGCTGAAGCAGAAATGGAGTTGAGAGAACTAAATCTATACATCAGTTGAGGTCTTGGACATAGGTTCATAGGTTAGTACTAAGCTAACTGCCCTTGCGAGCCATTTTAAGCCTAGCCAATTATCCCTTGTGAGACTCAAACCCTGCACCTTGTGTTTGTAAGACAAACACCTTAACCATTAGGCCACCCTCCCAACTCTGATGAAGCCTCTAGTGGACACCATAATTGGGACAAGTTTATGTATCCAGGAGAAGGATTATTGGGGGGTAGTTTCTGCCATTTCCACATATTATTATATTTAGTTTATGTTTAAGGCTTGCTGACTTAATGCACATTTGGGGAAAAGCTGATTGCAGGAATTTCATGTTGTCCCATCAGGTATTGCTATACTTACATTTTTGTCTCCGATTTTGTGCAAAGTCTACTACTTAATATAAATGGAATTGACTAGAAATATAAAGAAAGTGTTTGCTTTCCTTAAGATTACAGTACTACTAATAATGTGCCTTCAGGAAGTACATTTATTAAATAGTAAATGCTGCTTCTTGGTATTATGCTTTCAAGCATATGATTATCATTATTGTTATTATTATTATTATTATTATTATTATTATTATTATTACTAACTCAGCAGGAGTAGCCAGTTTGTTCCACTCCATTGTACAGATAATAAAAGCATTTAATTGATAAACTTAACAAAAACACTTCAAAATATAAAAAGCTACTGTCTACAAAGTGTGATAAGTATCAATCCCTAGCTCATTCATGATGTTTTTGACTGTATTTCCTTTCAGCAGATTTCTTAGTAGAAATATGAATTAAATAATTCAAATTCTGCAAGTATTTATAACACACAATCAAATCAATTTAAAATCTGAAAAATAAATAAATCAGGAGGCTGCATTTATATCAATGAATGTACATAAAGCTTTCAGCAAGATTGCTCAAGCATATTCTTTCTCAGTTACAGAGATGACTCTTCCATATAACATTTTCAATGTGATATAAGCATGCTTTCATTTCGCCATGGTCTAGTATTTGTACTAAACACAGCAGAGTTGATATAGGGTGACTACTAACTCCTGCACATTTCATTGCAGTTTTTTTTTAGTCAGGGAAAACCTTTGTTAAATGCAAACAACAAACAATGATAAACAGATCACCAAAAACAACTACTGTCAACTGTTTTAATATATCAAAATATGTACATAGTTATACAGAATCACATAGAAATGTTATATTCAAATAACGAGCACAGAGTTATATCTCTTGACACTCTTAATGTGTAACTATATGTATTCTTTTCAGATATCCTTCCCCTGAGCAAAAAGTATTACATTGTACTCCCATCCACTCTTATTCTCTATTATTATAATACAGTCACTGCTTTTTGACCTTTCATATATGTCTCTTTCTACTACATATTATGTGCACTTTAACTTTCTGCTCAACATCTGCCTACACCATCATTAATATTTGATAGCATCCTTGTTATTTTCCTTTACAATGCTATCTTGCCAGTAAACCTCAGGTTATCATTCCTCTTGTCACCCAACCCCACATTTGAAGTTAGGGGTGAGGCCAGGCTAAATGAAACCTTTAAAATGCAATATGTTTTTCTCTTCTCTCATTCATCTGCAGTAAGAATGTTGTTTACATGGCTAAGAGAAATGTGTAACGTTTAACCTATGGAATATAAAAGAACAGGGGATGTTTTTGAAGTGTGTTGGATCACCAGACATCCTCTTTCTTTTTAATAACATAACAAAAATAAAAGACCAGGAAATGCCTTTGGAGATTTAATTGCATTAAAGGCTAATAGACTTAATGTCTTGCATATCATTAAGACACCAGAGTGGATTCAAAGGGAAGAAAACAAACAAAGGGAAGAAAACAAATGTGGATGTTTATTGACAAGCCTGTTATTACTATTGCATAGTGCAAGTAAAAAATTGGCTTTACTGCCTGTTTTCATCCCCTGTCAGAAAGGTGATGTCATACGACGATAATTAGAGGGTTGGGAAAATAATATATAACTGTGTATGCCATGCTGTGCTAGAAATGATGACAAATGTTGTCTATGGTAAAACAATCTGTGAGTATGAATTATTAATTTATAATTGTTAGGGTTACTATTTCTGTAGTAAGCTCTAACCAGGAAACATAGGTGTCTGGAGCTTAGGTTTTCTGTAAGTAAAGCCTTATTTTTGTCTTATTTGTTTCTCCAACACTGCCAGCCTGCATATATTTAATCTGTATTTGCACTATTAACTTTTTTATTTAAGTAAAGTTCATTTATGAATGTTTAAGGTCTTGTAACTGACATCTATTTATTATGAATTGACTAATTAATTATATTTATACATTGTTATTTATCTGGGAAGAGGATAATCAGTATCTGCAATGTTTAAGAAGTTGTGTGGAATACATCTTGCCATAGACTGCTTAAGGCCTACTAACACTGAAAGAGCTATTAATGGATAGGATTTGAAATCTTCCTTAATTTGAGAGCACCCCGGTAACTGAAGTTTCTGACCCTAATCTCATAATGGTGGCACTACAACCACGAGTTGCACTTTCATTCTTCCTCTCTCAAGACATTTCTTCAGGACCTTAGCAGCAATTGGTCCAAATACAACCTTCCTATGAAGGAGATAATTCAAAATTTCAGTTTTTACATCATTAGGCAAATTTTGAGAATACAACCATGCAAATTTTCTCATAACAGACCCAGTAGTGTCTGCTTCGGAAGAGGCATCAGCTGAATCATAAAAACACTTCAAAGCATGTTTGGTTACTAGAGAAACAGAAGCTATATTTAGAAAAAAATTACCCTCAGAAGAAAAAGGAAAAGTAGTAGTTATGTTCATAGGTGTATACTAGGCTAATGGCCCTTGGGCATTTACAAGCCTAGCCATTGTCTCACTGTACTCATCCCTCATTAGACCCATTATAGAGTATAATGCCCCATTTGGTATGTACCTCACAAGACACAGCTGGAGAGGCTGCAGAAATACCTCACTAAAAAGAATCACAGGCCTAAAGCAGATGCCATATGCTGACCATCTAAAAAACCTCCAGCTATACTCTGTGGCATGTCATCTACTCGGAGGCGATCTCTGCTTAACATACAGGGCCGTGTCAAGCCATGAGTTGTTAGACATGCTCTACTTAAAGAGATCCCAGTCCCTCAGAGCCACACACTCCAGGGAACTGAACCTTGTCATCATGGTGGGCGGAACATTCTGGAGGGATAGGTTTCTGACCTGGAGACTCCTTATGCTCTGGAATAGACTGCCCATGCATGTCAGGCGCTCTGCAAGGGGAACCCTGATGACTGGACGGGAGATAGGAAGTTCACCCCGGGGATCATGTCAATCACTCTGCTAGATAGGGGTCCAGGGAAGTAAATATTGTGGGAAGAAATATCCAGGGAATTGTTATGGCTAGGCTTGTATAGGCCCTAGGACCAATAGCCTAGTACCAACCTATGAACCTATATTAGGAAGAAAACTGTGGAGAATGGTAGAATTTTGCCAGACATCCCTGAGAATTATGAGTATGAAAATAATACTTTGTATGAAAGGCAATTACCATGGATAAAGGGACACAGAAAAATATTGGCTCACAGACAGAGCAGTGATACAAGCAACTGGGTGCTTGGTCCAGGAGTCATCTCTGAAAGTGGCTTGTCTGCGGTCCAGTCTGGATGTGGAGGATGGACTAATTATTGAAAACAGACTTATGTGCTTTGTGTTTATATTACCTCACTCTTGGTTGGCAGGGGTGGGATCCAAACCCCATTGGTGTCAGCCATCATTATGTTGATGGGTGGCAGTATGTAATCTGGGTGTCACATCAGTGGAAGAGATACAGAAATACTATTATATTTGTTGACAGTGGTTTCCTATCCCCCATCTCATTGGATAACCTATCATCACATGAGTGGCTGGTGATAATAAGTTACTCAGCGTATAACAGCTTTTTTACCAAAAGTGCGTGTGATTACCCTTGCTGTCACAAGGTAAAATATACAGAAACTTAGTTGAGCACTGCAATTATTTTACTCTTTAGTCAGCCTATATGTTTACAGAGGAGATGGTGACTGCTTTGTGCCTAATACAACATGGACAGAGTGTACAGGATGCAAACAAAGGACAGTCAGTTCCATCCCAGGAGAACTTTAAAGAAAGCCCAGATGGAATTACAGAGATTGGTACATGAGCTAAAAAGTATGGAACTCAATGCAGCTGAGGAAATGCATGTCTTGGAGGTGCAGAGAGAACAGGTACAGCAAAAATAGAGAGAACAGGACATAACCAACTTACATCAGAGATGTGTGAGTCCTGGGAAAGGTCAGGAAAAACACCTAACAATATCAGGTCAATACAAGATTTTTCCCTGAATATAAGGAGGAGAATTTGTTACTTTCATTTGTCATAATATTTCAAGTACATAGGTGTTTACAAGGCTAATGACCACCAGGGCCCTTATAAGTCTAACCGCACAACCCAAATGTGATTCACAAAATTTGATTTATATAGGCGGTGATTTACTGACTAGCTCTGTCCATCAGACATTGGCACCAGACCATGGGTGAATTACCTATCCAATGGTCCAAGTTGCACTTGAATAGGGTTAGGGAAGAACTCTGCTCCACATGGATGGGAAGGCTATTCCAGAGAATGTGAATTCTCTGGGAAACATATCTGTTTCTCCAATATGTCCTATTTATGTCTCAAGCAAAATATAGGCCTTTTGATCTAGCAGTTCTGATGCTGTTTGTTTTGTTGATGTGCAAATGGGCATCCAAACAGGTCCAAGGATGCCTTGTACACCAGGCAAAGATCACCTCTCAGAAGTCTGTATGAAAACGAGTAAAGAGACAGGGCTTTGAGGTGATCAGTGAAGGACAGTGTGTGTACTCCCTGTATTCTTTTTGTAAGAAACTTTGTGGATGTCCCAGTTGCTGCACACGTCTTCTCAGGTGTATACCAAAGGGAGCATTATACATTAGAACACCATATTCATTGAAGACTTTAATTACCCCTCTATAGACTGGGAATCCTATATGGCCTGAAATCTACAGGCACAGAGATTTCTGGACTTTGTAAATACAAACACCCTTGACCAAATAGTGAATACACCCACTAGAGGCTTTAATATACTAGACCTCATACTCACAAGTATGGGAGAATGCTTCTCCCCTTCCTCCATGTCTCTGTAAGGTACAAACAAAAATCTGTCTCCTTCAAAATCAAAATTAACTCTGTAACCCCATTTAAACCAGTAACAGTTATGAACTATTCCAAGGCATAGACAAGGCATACGGTTTGCTCCTGACCTTTGGGCAATGTCTCTGTGGGATTGCATGTTCTCACTGTGTCTCTGAGATTCCTCCCACTTCTTAAGAACATGCTGGATGTGTCAACCTAATATTCCCCCCAAAGCTGAAGACAGTCATGGGCAGCAGCACTGACTCTAGCCAGTGCCTATTATGGGAAGAGTTATGCAGAACAACTGCTTTAGGCATCAGTTGTGGTGCATAGTATCCTCTATATAGAAAAGCATGAACCATAGATTGTACATCATATCAGGGCTAACTACTCAGTGGTGTAAAAATTGGCTGTATGTGATTTGGTCATGTTGACTGTCACCAAAAATGGGCATGGATATTTGCCGGTGATAAGTGAGTTGAAGACCTGGTCTATTATGACCTATTCCAGGGACCCATGCTAATAGTGGAAGGGGTTTATGTGCCTCTTTTGGACAGTGTGTGCCCACCATAAAGTCCAGCAGGCCTGGGTCAATAAGCTACTGCCTGGCTGGTGTACAATTGCCCAGATGGATTACTTAGACTAACTCAGATGAACAAAAACTGGATGTAAATAAAGTCACCCTGGCAAACATGAACTAAGGATTGTTACACTCTATAGGTTCACTAATAGGATGCAGCTTGGAAGTAGATGACATAATCGCAAAGAGAAGACTGGACTTCCTCTGTATTCAGGAGTCAAGATGGAAGGGCCACTTAACATGGGATCCAGTGTGGAAATTGTGGTGAGGAAGAACCTTCACAAGGCAGTAAGGGAAGTCATCAGAGTTAGTGCTAGAGTCATGCAATAAGACTCCAAAGTAAGGAGAGGGCAGTGTTCATAATCTCAGTCAATGCTCTACAGCAGGGTTGTGATAGCAAGCAAAATACAGCATTCAGACACCGTTTGCAAGACCTACTAAAGAAAGCAGGACAACATGAATTGGTGTTGATAATGGGGGACCTGATTTACTGCCTGGGTCTACATGGGTGGGACAGCAAAATAAAGGAGAGGCCATTTTAGACTCCTGTCTGGAAATAAAGGTACCAGTGATATACCATGCAACTGTGTTTTGGGCCCTGTCCTATTTGGTATTTATTTTTCAGGCCTTCAGGCCAGCACTTCTGGTCTCTGGTTAACTAAGTTTCCAGATGACTGTAAATTGAGTGGGGTTATTCAGTCTTCAACTGATTCATAATTTCTCCAGCATGAGTTACACCACATTAACAATTGGTGCAAGGCCAATGGTCTCAAAGTAAGTGTAACAAAAAATGCAGCATAGTTTGTTTTGGTAAAGAAAACAGCCTCACTTACCATATAGGCGATGAATTCTCCAATCCAATACACTTGTAAAGGGTCAAGCCACTCTTTTGATAATTCCTTATTTTACCCTCATATCTCTACAATAGTTCAGAAAGCCTTTTTATATAGCTCATCTAATTTCCAAAGGTATCACCGCTAGAACCAAAGAAGTCTTATTCCCACTTTACTCATATTTTATCAGATCCATTATTAAATATAATGCACTTTTTGGTATGTATTTATTTTATTTATTTATTTAGTTATTTATTTATTATCAGTTTGATTACTGGGAAAGTCCACTGGGTCAAGAAGTGCCCATTTTCAGTGGAGGCTCGGGGAGAAAAGCTCCATAAGCAATTCAATACAATAAAGGTTAAAATACAAGGGGAGAAAAGCTCCATCAGCAATTCAGTACAATAAAGGTTAAAGTACAAATCAGATTACAAAGTGACATACAATACAATAAAGGTTAAAATACAAGGTGATAAAAAGCTCCATCAGGAATACAATACAATAGAAGCTACAAAGTTAAAACATTTTTTTCCCAGATTACAATATTTACATGCTTGGAGTCTGCTAGTTCTGGATCTTTGGAGCAATAAGAATAAGTAAGAGAGTATAGTGGAGTGGGAGTTAGGAGAGCCTAGTGGGATCCCAGTTTTTTATGTGGGGTGAAAGCAGGAGCATTTCCATTTGGAAGATAGGTGAAGGAAAAGTTGGGTCTTGAAGGATTCAAACATATCAAACAATTTGAGAGCCTTAGAAATTCACAACTAAAAAGATCAGTGGCCTCAAAAATACCCCAGCTATACTGGGTTACACCTCCTTCCACACATTCAGACCACAAACTGAAGGCAAGAAAACTAAAGCAGTTGGTATATCAACACTCATTAAAGATAAATACACCTCCAGATTGGTTAAACAGTATGATGCTCTAGAGATACTTCAGATGTAATTAACTGTTTGTAGGACACCTATTCAGGTCATTGCCAGCTACAGAACCCCCTCCATGAATCAGGACTCCCACTCTACTTATTTGGATCAACTTGAGTCTATCAAGATACATCCTAACACTATAATTTTTGGTGACTTTAACTTTCCTACCATTGACTGGGTGAATTACTCATGCTCAAACTCACCTGCCCAAAGGTTCCTCGACTTTATCAACTCCAATGCCCTGGACCAGCTGGTTGAGACCCCCACCAGAGGTGCCAACATCCTGAGCCTGGTGCTTACAAATATGTGAGACCACTGTAGTTCCCCCACTGTGAGTTCATCCCTGGTGAGATCTGATCACAAAGTCTTATTTGAGGTACTGTCACACCTTATCCTCCCCTAGCAGCAACTAGACTAAAAAACCTTCTCCAAAGCAGATTATAACCTCTTACGGGATGGTATAAATAGCTTCATTGCACCTCTCCCCTTAGACAGAACTGGTAACTATGCTGAGCTCTGCACCAATGCCTTCTACAAGCACCTGTGTAACTGCATTGACTCGGCAATACCTGTTAGGACCAAAACAAGCTCTTCTAGGAAAAGCAAACCTGCCTGGTGGACAACCACCATTAACACAATAAAAGGAAGAAACTGCTGTGTGAGTAAGAACCAGGCTCTAAAATGAAGACACTGCCTCCTCAGCTTATATAAGCAAATAAGACTTCTTGTGAAGTCCTCCAAGGCAAACTATGAATCTAAGTTAGCTTCCTCAACCAAATACAACCATAAGGCATTCTTTAGTTACATCCATAACATAAAATGTAAGGCTCAGATTTGCGCCAAACTCGTAGTTAATGGTAACACATACACTGAACTGGTGGATATAGCTATTCTGCTAGCCAACAGTTTTGGTGAAATCTTCACTCCCCCATCCCCACCACACGTACTTCATGACATCCCTACCACCTGTCCTCTACCTTGTATCTCTAAAGAGCAGGTCATAAATGCCCTCTCTAATGCCAAAAACACAGCAGCATTGGGACTTGATAACATCCCAGGCTGCATCCTACATGGGCTCAGACAAGAATTAGCATCACCATTGGCTACTCTTTTCAATCACAGTCTAAGCACCAGCTTCATCCCAGCTGAATGGAAAGCAGCCACCATTATCCCCCTGCACAAAAGTGGTGCTTTTATTGACTCCGGGAACTACAAACCTATTAGCCTGACTAGCCTTATCTGCAAGTAGAGAATCATCATGGACCATAATGCTTGTTAAACCTGGTGGACTTCTTTGAGACAGTCACAAGGGCCCTGGACGAGGGAAAATCTGTGCATGCAGCATAACTAAAACTGGCCAAGACATCTGACACTATCCCTTACTCAGGCATCATTGACAAACTCTCCCAGATAGACATCAACCCTTATATCATAAGGTGGGTTGCGAACTGGCTTTCTGATAGAGCCTATACAGTAAAAATAGGGGAATCCACCTCCAACAGCAGACCTGTTACCAGTTGTGTTCCACAGGGATCGGTCCTGGGACCTCTTCTGTTTGGAATCTATTTCTCCAAAGTACAAGCTAAAACTAAGGGAGTGTGGCTGACAAAGTTTGCTGATGACTGCAAACTGGATGCAGTCATAGTATCTTCAAACGATGTCAACATCCTACAAGAAGGTCTTACACAAACAAATGATTGGTGCCAAACTCAATGCAAAAAAAATGTATTATCATCCCTTTCAACAAGAGCGATGTTCCTACAGATTACCACATCAATGGCAATACTCTAAGTACTCACTCAGTGGTGAGAGATCTGGGCACTCAGGTTGACAGCAATGATGCCTTTGATCACCATGTTTCCAGAGTGGTAAGAAGGGCGTTCCTCTGTGGTCCACCTCATATGTAAGGGCATTGCCTCAAGAAAAAGTGAAGTTATCACCTCCCTGTACTCTTCAGTCATTAGGCCAATAATTGAGTACAATGCCCCTTTTGGCATGTTCCTTTAAAAGCACCTGCAGCAATTGGAGACACTACAAAGGTTCCTCACAATGAAATTTTAAGGTCTTCAGCAGCTATCCTATTTGGATTGTCTGAAATCACTTGTCATGTTATTCTGTTTCCTACACACTACTCAGAGGTGATTTCTGCCTTGCATATAAGGTGATCTCTGACTTCGATTTATTGGAAATGCTGCACATCTGCAAGGCAAATGGCACACAGATTACTCCCTCTAAAGACCTAAACCTGGTATGTGACATCAATAGAACCTGCTGGAGGGACAAATTTGTCTCCTAGAGGTTACCACACCTTTGGAAAAGACTCCCACTTCACATCAAACAGAGCACCTCATTGGCCCTCTTCAAACACAATCTGGACGATTGGATGGCTAACTGTAAATTCACCCCCGGGGGCTTCCACCTGTTTCCCTCTTGGACAGAGGAAATAGGTACTGATCATGGTAACAAGAATAAAATTTGGCTAGGGTTGTAAGGGCTCTCAGGCCATTAGCCTAGTAAATTCCTATGATCCTATTAGTTATCAGGGGAGACTGGCAACCCTTTCTCCGTACTCAGTCTCTTACAGAATCCTCCCTGCAGAGTTGTGTCTCGCCTTATAAGCCATGAAAGATCCAACCCTATTTGACCTTCTGTTCCTTCAAAGAACCAATGGTACCTCAAATATTCAGTAAAAGGAACTAAACCTTCATCAGCAGATAAGACACATTGGCATGATAGATTTATATCCCATTGTATCCCTCACCTCAGGAACAAACTTCCACTACATGTCAAGCAGAGTAGCACCCTTGTCACCTTCAAGGTAAACACAAGGAACTGGATGGGCAGCTTTAGATTCTCTCCAAGTCTATCTTATCTTGCCCTCATTGAGATAACTTTCTAATAGGATCTTTTGAGAAGATATGTAATGATTTGCAAACTGACTTCCTAGTATTTACCAATGAACCTATGAACCTAAATGGTTGGATAACATAGAAGACTGGCCAACATACAACTCAGGCAAACTTCACCCTAGTAAGGAAAGGTCATAGTAAAGTCATCCCAGGTGCAATAGTTGGCCCACAGCATAAAGAATTTGTCACCATGATCAGCTGTAACCAAGGACAGAGAAGACTCTCGGGTCAACAGAGACTAGGCTGAAGACCTGGAAGTTGAGTGAAGCAAATGTACAAGAGTTCAAGGAAACATTTAAGGTTTAGCATCTCAGTAAGAAGGGGAAATAGGTGGAGATGAAGAAGAATGGCAGCACCTCAAAACAGCATGTGTGAGAACTACAAAACAGATATGTGGCTGAGCCAGGTCTGATAACTTGATACACAGGGAAATCTGGGGGTGGAATGCAGACATCCAAGAAGTCATCAAAAGAAAGAAGAGGTGCAGGAAATGTAGGAGACAGATGGATTGGGCTAAGAAGAAATACTGGTTGGTTAAGTATCTGCCACACTTATTTATTTATTTATTTCCAGTTTGATTACCGGGAAATTCCACTGGGTCAACCTGGCCCATTTTCAGTGGGGGCCCGGGGAGAAAAGCTCTGAGAATGCATTAGAAAACAGTTTACATACTAAAGTTTACATACACATAGAAAACAGTTTACATACTAAATTTGCAAGAAAAAAATTTACATACAGGATTTACAAGAAATACAAGCAAGGTATGAGAATGCATTATTAGTTTACAAATATGATTAGAAGAAATACAACTTTGTACCAGATAACAATTCTGTAGACCAGATTAAAATGAAGCTTTTTCATTGAGTATAGGAAGCAGAAATTCGCTGAAAGTAAGTGTTAAGGTTTTGCTGATATTTGACATGATTAGTTTGGATCCACAAAAGATAGTGAAATATGCTTTACATGCACAATTTGAGTAGAAAGAAGTACTCTAGATTTACAATATTTACATGTGTTGTTGAGCAAATATAGCTATGGGAGTGGAAGAAGTAGGGAGAGGGATAAAGCAGTGGGAGATTGCAGGGAGATTTGATAGAGTTGAAAGAAAGTGCCTGAGGGAGGTACAAGTACCAGTAGGGGGAGACTCCTGTGGCTTGAAGTGATCAAAACTCATGTAGGGAGGAGGCAGGGGCATTTCTGTTTAGTAGACAGATGTGTGAAAAGCTGGGTCTTGAAATTTTCATAGTTTGGGGGTGGTTCTTATTGACTGAGGAAGGAATTTCCATTTTTTGCCTAGAGCATAGGGAGGAGCAGTTGGCCAGCAGGATGTTTGGATTTATGGGCAGCTATTAAGTTCTGATGTTCAGATCTAAGGGTTCTGTTGGGAATATAGGGGGGAAGGATGTTAGTTAGAGTGGGGCATTTTGTAGGCTGAAATATGAGGTATGTGCTATAGAGAGTTGTAGGTAATCTAGGTGGTTTGGTAGTTCTAGCGAGTTCAGGGATTGTAGGGTGAGACAGTGGTGAGTGGAATTTTTGATTTGGAGGCAAATTTAGAGATTTTATTGTAGCAGCTTTCTAATTTTGAGAAAATGGAGGAGGACAGGTTGGTTAGGAGAGGAGCACCATATAGTAAGGAAGGAAGGAGAAAAGTAGAGGCTAGATTTTGCCTTATTGAGTTGGAGAGAAAGTGATTGTTCCTATACAGCATACCTAGCTTTTGGTGAGTCTTTTTAATGTTTTGTTTTGTACATGTATATCAAACTTTAAGTGTTCATCAACTATTATACCTAGCAGTTTAGCAAAGGGGATGACTTCTATAGGTAAGTTGCTTTGGCTAAGAATTTTGAAGTCATTTTTATTGAAGGAATAGTTCTTAGTGGGTGGGAATAGTAGAATTTTGGATTTGCTTGCATTAAGAGACAGGTGGTTTTGGTGCATTCAGTTTTCAGTTTCTGAGAAAGCAGTTTGGGTTTTTGACATCAGCTCTTGGAGGTTACTGGCAGAGCAGACTAAGGTTGAGTCATCCGCGCATTGAAAGATGTTGGTGTCAAGAATAGCAGTGTGAAAGTTATTGATGAAGATGTTGAATAGCATAGGTCCAAGGATGGATCCCTGTGAGATACTAGTAGGGGTGGGTAAGAAGGAAGAGATGGAGTTTTTCCATTTGACAGCCTTAGATCTGTCTGATAGACAGCTGGAGAACCAGGATAGAGTTTTAGGTGAGATGTGAAGGTTTGAGAGATGACAAAGAAGATGGTTGTGGGAGATAGTGTCAAATGCCTTGGATAGATCAAGAAAAACAGTAGAAACTAGCTGTCCTAAATCATGGGCTTGGTTGACAGTATCTAAAAAAGAAATTAGGGCAGTTATGGTGCTGTGGCCAGGGCGGAAGCCATGCTGAGTAGGTGTGAGGAGATTAGTATGGGTCAGGAATGGCATAAGTTGGAAGTGGATGCACTTTTCAAGGATTTTAGAAATAGGGGAGAGTAAGGCAATGGGGCGGAAATTTGAGATACTGGTATTTTTCCCTCCCTTATGGAGAGGGAGAATGAAGGCTGAGTGCCAGAGTTTTGGGGGCATAGGATTCTTTTATTGATCTGTTTATTATGATACTGACTGGGAGAGCAATACCATCTGAGACGTGTTTTAGAAAATAAGATGGAATGTTGTCGGGTGCATTAGAGCAGGGATTAAGTTTGGATAGGAGTTTTTTATGAGAGTTGTGGTGACAGATTTAAGCTCAAACAGAGGAGGAAGGTTATTTGGTGGGTTTGGGGGGGTAGGGTGAAGGGCAGCTGAGTTATTGTTGGGAAAAGATTTTGTGAGGGAAGAGATGGTTTTGATGAAAAAGGAGTTGAATTCAGAGCCTAGTTCAATGTCAGTTATGTTTGGGTTGGGACAGGGATTTGTTTTTGAGCCTAGATGGAGAAGCAAATTTATTTATGATAGATTTATCACCCAAAGACTCCCCATGCTGTGGAATAAAATCCCAGTCCATGTGAGGCAGAGCACCTCGCTGGCTCTGTTCAAGAGAAATCTTGACCGGTGGATGGGAGATCGTAGGTTTACCCCGGGAATCATCTCTGTGTCACTACTGGACAGAGGCAAAACAAACTAATGGGCACAGTATTTTTAACATAAGGGGCGGCGTAAGCCACATAACTTTGGGCTAGTCTTATAAATGCCCTAGGGCAGTTAGCCTAGTATAAACCTATGAACCTATGAACCTATTGTTTTCCAGAATTGTTTAGGGTTGTTATAGTTATTTGACTGGAGCTTAGTATAGTAGGTTTTTTTTTTCCTTGTTGATTAGCTTTTTTGTGAGATTATGGAGCTGTGTATAATAAAGCAAGGTATTAGGTAGATTTTTTTGTTGGTGAAGTTTCCACAGTTTGTCCCTTTTGGTTCATAATTTGTTTGGTCTCTTTGGAAAGCCAGGGAACTATATTAGTTTTGATTATTTTGTTTCTAAGGGGGGCTATGGAGTTTAAAGTGTCGAGGAAGACTGAGTTAAAGTGGTCTATAGCTTTATCGAGGGAAAGGGTGTTTAAAATATGCCAGTTCATTTGTTTGAATATATGTGAGAAAGTGGCAGGGCGGAGGTTGCAAAGATTGCAAGTAAGGATATATTGATGTTGGTATGGAGAAGAGTTACTGGAATGATGAATGAAGGCAGGGAGATGGTTGCTAATGGTATCAGGAGTGGTGCTGGAGGCGGTTATTTTATTAGGATTGGAGACTTGGATGCAGTCTAAGGTGGATCCAGGGGGATTAATTTTGTTAGGCTGGGTGATAGAGAGGATAGTCTGAGAGAAGTTGTAGAGGTTGATGGATAGGGAAGGAGAGGGGCTGTTGAGTTTGTTCCAATCAATATTTACATCTCCAAAGATGTAAGTCTCATAGTTATGTTTTGTGGAAGCCCACAGGAGAATTTCTTCAAGTATTGATATATTATTACCAGGAGATCTACAGAGAGCAATGAAGCAGATGTTTTTGTGCTTGTTTAGCTTTAGTAGTCCAGTGGTTAGTTCAGTATTCTAAAATTGGGGGATTGGAATTTGGAAGGGTATTAAGGTGAGTAGATTTGACTTCCATGGTGGTGCAGTGGTAGCATTGTTGCCTCACAGCAAGAGGTTCTCCTGTTTGATTCTCAGCTTAGGTTTGGAGTGCCTTCTGTGTGGAGTCTGCATGTCCTCCCCACGGTTGAGTGGGAGTTCGAAAGACATGCGTTGAATGGGCATGCCTTTATTGAAGGTTGGGCATCGTGCTGGCAATCAACACCATAAAAACCAACTGCCAATCATTAGAGGGCCGGAGTTCCACTGTGGTGACCCCTAACCGGGAAAAGCCGAAAGACAAACAACATTAAGGTGAGTAGATTTGAATAGACTAATTCAGTGCTGCCACCTTTTTTACCTACTCGGTCATTTCTGAGAATATGGAATCTAGGGGGTAGAATTTCTGAGTCGGAAATGGAGGGTTTGAGCCAGGTTTCAGAGAATGCTAGGATATCAGGTTGGTTATGGCTTAGCCGGGTGTGGAATTGGTGAGATTTATTGGTAAGACTCTGAGCGTTTATTGTGAAGATCTTTAGGGTATTAAGAGAGGTGGAAAAAGTTATGTGGTTGGTGTTGTTGTTACAGGTTATGGGACCAGGGTTGGGATGTATGTCACCCACTTGGAATAGTTTATTAAAGAATATATCCTTTAGCCATTTTGGCTTGCATGGAGTAGATATGGGAAAATTAAAGATAGGAGTTGGTGATACTATCTTGACTTTAGTAAAGAAGATTTTAGGATGAAAAAGGAGCAAAGGGTTGGATTGAATGAGGGAAGGGGAGATAGAGTAGAAATGAAGGAGAGAGTGAGGGTACAGGAGAGAAGTAAGGGGAGATAGAGTAGAAATGAAGGAGAGAGTGAGGGTACAGGAGAGAAGTAAGGAGGTTGTTTTAGTTGGTAGTATTGGACAGGCATAGGAGGTATAAGAGGTGGTTTGGTATAAGGGAATTAGTAGCAGAAGTAGGGAGGATGTGTGGAGGATCAGGTGATGTAAGGAGAACATGTCAGTGGGGAGAAAGGTAGAGAAATATGAGTTATAAAGAGAGAGAGAGAAGTATGGGATTATAAGAGGGAGCAATATGGATTATAAAGGGAATCGATGGTAATGGCTGGGACTAATGTGTTGTAAAGTAACAGAGTTATGGGAATAAAGGGAGTATGTAATAAAGTTTAGAGTTATATTGGGAATCTGAGAAGAGAGGGGGAAGGTGTAGGTATAAGGGTGGGATGCAACTGTAGGAGTGTATGTGGGAGAGTTATGTGAAGGAGTGGTAATGAGGAGAGGAAAGGAATTGAATAATTAAGCTGAGGGGGTGTGGTAAGGTGAGAATAAAGCAAAGAGTACTGGGGTGTGTGGGATTTGGGGGTAGGGTAGGGGAGCAGAGTGAGCCTGCAGGGCATACGGAGCAGGTTAGAGCAGAGAAGACAGAGGGGGCAGCAGAAAACAATCAGTGAAGCAGAGAGCAGTGCCCAAGGTAAGGGGGCACAGGGGATGTGCACTAGTTCACAAAGTATCTAAGGTAGAGAGAAGCAGAGAAATACACAGGGGTTTGGAACTAAGCAGGACAGTGGAGGCTGTTAGGGAAAAAAAACTATAGTTGCTAGGAGAGAGGAGCAATTGGTAGTGAGTAAGAGCTGCCACCTAGTGGACAAACAGCATAGGTCTGAGGTGAAGGCACAAACTGCCTGGGAGGACTGAGATGAAGCCTAGAGAGCTTGGAGGGACATGGTAGGCTGCTAGCAGGTGCATGCTGAGTCAGATAATCATTAGGGATTACAAATGATTTACACAAATAGGATACATTCAATCTAGTTGTAGTACTTGAGGGGGGCAGAATAGTTGCAGGAGTCACTACTGGGAACCCTTGGCAGATCTTTCAAGATTCCTTGATTGTTCTTTCAGGGTAGGATGCCCAGGTACTATATGGAACAGGGTGAGATGCCTGGGGTGGATGAGATGTAGCTATTTGGAGCTGTAGAAGGAACAATAAGTAGTTAGAGACAGGAGTGTAACAGATCAATCAGTGTAAGATATTTAGTTAGTTTAGAAATAGTAGTAAGTAAACTAGGGAGGGTGGAGAAAGAGGGTGTGTGTAAGCAGCAACCTGAGAATAAATGGGAATGTAGTAAGCAGAAGAAGATACAAAAGCAGAGTGAATACACACTAAGACATTCAATATCAAACAGCAAAGTCTACAGTTTCAATTCCAGCCCAGGCAGGAGATACAGAGCAGTAAAAATCCACATTAGAGCAGACAGTAAAAACAGCCATTCATCATTCAGAACCCTGTACTCAGGAGTCAGCAATTATCATTAAACCAATTAATCAGGTTTCTAATAAAATATGCTAATTCTTCAGAAAAGCGAGCTAATGCTGATTGAGCAAATGATCAAGTGAGAGACTTTCTCTCTGCATAGAGGAAGGTGCCCCAGGAATCCAATGTATGGTCATAGGGTAAGGGTGCCCTGACTATAATTCATGATTAGTGGGTGGGTATTTGCATTTCCCACAAGCATTGTGCCCTAAACCTCTGGACTAAGCTTAGTGAGTTCAAGGCGATGGCCCAGGAGCATATAGCAAAGGCACAACAAAAGCAATAGGCCTGAAAGGACAGGACAGCCAGAGCTAGAGAGTATTCTGATGGGCATCAGGAAATGGTACTTATTCCTGTGAAACAGCAACCTTCAGACATCTTTGAAGGGGCCTTTACCAGTGTGAAAAAGAAGAGTGATGTCAATACATGACAGACAATTCTGAAGCCAGGTTAACTGAAACAGTTAAACATGCAATGTAATTTTCTTTCTCTTCTCTCAATTGTTCATCTGCAATTAGGGTGTTGTCCCATGGCTTGAGAAATGTGTGACTTTTGTCCCCTTTGAACATACATAAACAGGGAATGAATTATGAAGTATGTTAGCTCTCCGGGCTTGCACTCTGTTCTTGTTAATGTTACAAAGATGAAAGGCTAGGAGATGTCTTTGGAGATGGAATTGCTGTAATGACTGAGCAACTTAATAGGTTACATATCATTAAGATGCAGGACAGATTCAAGGGGAAGGAGACAGACTTAGATATGGATCAGCAAGTCTACTGTAACTAAGGCAACTGAAAACTGGTTTTACTCTTGTCTTCCTCCAGTGTCAGGAAGATGATGTCAAGGGATAAATACTTGGGGTTCTGAGGGGGGAAATGAGTATAACTGTGTAAACCATGCTGTACAAGACATGATGACAGATGCTGCTCTCTTGACTGTGGTGCAGCCATCTGTGGGTACTAATTATTAATTTGTAATATTTAGAGTGAGTATTTCTGTATTAAGCTCTAGTTATCAAATTTAGATAATGGAAGCTTAGGTTTTTTTTCCATATATATCCTTATTTTACTTTATTTTAGTTTATTTTTCCATGTATGCCAAACTATATATATTTTAATTTGTATTTGCACTGTTTTCTTTATTCTGTAAGTAAAGTTAACCATTAAGCTATTGTGACTTAGCATTTATTAATTATATTCATGCAGTGTTATTTATCTGAAAAGAGGGCAATCATTATGTATAGTATTTGGTAACAAATTGTATGGCTCGTATCTCTCCTTTGACTGCTGCAAGCCTACTACTAGTGAAAGATATATTAATGGGTATGATTACATATCTGGCTTAATATGAGTGCAACCAGGTGATTGGGTGTTTTGTTCTTGAACTTAGAGTGGTGTCAGTTCTAACATGTCATGAAGAAAGCTGTAGGGAATTATGATTATGAAAATAATTTGTGAAAAGAACATTTACCATGAATAAAGGAACATTGGAAGACAGTGGTTCACAGAACAAGAGATAAGATAGGGGCCTGTGGGTGCATAGCCAAAGATTCAGCTCTGTTGTAGCCCATTTGCAGTCTGGTATGGGTATAGAGGCTGGAAGCTCATGCCGAGGAGAGCTGAGGCACATTTTCGTTATACTCATGTGGCCAGGTTGTACTTTGTGGACTAATTATTGATATAGACCTGTCTGCACTGTCTTGTCAGGTTGCACATAGTGCAGACAAGTCTGTATCAATAATTAGCCCACAAATTACAACCTGACAAGACAGTGCAGATGAGTCTGTATGAGTAATTAGTCCACAAAGTACATCTTTAGTGGACAGTGGTGGCTGTGGTGGTGGTGGGGGATTCAAAGCCCCTTTGTGCCAGCCAACATCATTTTGTGATATCCTGCCATGCAGGTGTCACATTGGTGGTAGTGGTGCATTCGTACTGTTAAACTTGGTGGCACTTTTTACCAGTCTCACAGTCGCATTGGTGGCACCTTACTGTCATACCCCATTTGTAACAACTGAATCTTTAAAAACCCCTCCCACCCCTGCTCCTTACATACATTTCCAATTCCTGGACACTCACTTCTTGTAGACATTTTCTCATTTCCCAGTACAAAACATGAGGAGGTACCTTGCTTCACTGACTCCACACTTCTAAGAATTACACTCCCATATACTCCAAAGCATATTAAACCTACTTGGAGTGCTGTACCACCTATGAATCAAGTCCGTGTCCTGATCTCAAATTACTAGCATCACTTTTAAAGTCACTATCTTATGGCAGATCATTCTCCATTCTCTCGTGGTGAATTCCAAACCTTCCTTCCTTCATACCCCACCTCTGCCTTAGAGACTCCATATTATGACAGAACTGATTGCAATTTATTTTCCTCTACAAAGACCACATTTGGTTCTTACTTCTTAAGTGTATTCCCTATCCATCAGTAATCTCCTATTTATGTTATACACTATTCCTTCCCTTACCAAACAAACCTCAACAGCAAGCTTTACTCATCAAACTGTAACAGCTCTCAATCACTGATTTTGAACTTCTCTTTAAACCCTTGCCATTTAAAATAAGTTACATATTCATCCTCCATAAGTGTCATTCACAAAAAACTTTACTGTCTTTATTCCTTTTCCTTTCCACCTTCTCTAATTAATCGTTTTCCATGTTAGACCATATCTCTTGCCCAATATTTGAAAAAATAATTCTTCTTTTCTTCTACATCTTCAAAAGTCAGACACAATCTACCTATTTATTTCTGTGTCAGACTCCTCCTTGCTCTCTATGCACATTAGAGGCAGCTCTGGCCAAAGCATATAGTCTGAAATTTGGCATGCCCCATCTTCTAACCTGACATCTGTACCTTATTCTCTCTCTTTCTCAGTCCTACTCACCTTGTTATCACAACTTATTTGAATATTTTGAAGCCAAACGTTTTGACTGTCAGTAAAGAAATGTTTAAGTGCAGCCAAAGCTTTGAGGACACTCATCATCTGAATAATATTAATTCTGTCCACCAGCATTAATCCCTTGTTATTTCATCTACTTACCCACTCATTAACCTCATGCATTACCGCATCTAAGCTCTCCTCCATGGTTTGCTCTAGGCTTGGATGTACTTGCCCCCACCCATCTATTTCATCCCAGTTCTTCTAGT
Source organism: Protopterus annectens (assembly GCF_019279795.1). Lineage (NCBI taxonomy): Eukaryota > Metazoa > Chordata > Ceratodontiformes > Protopteridae > Protopterus > Protopterus annectens. Next base: position 1,653,346,948 of record NC_056741.1, on the reverse strand, counting down.
TAACAAAATTTTACCTATGTCTGTAATTCTGTTTCCTGTTCTTAACCAAATCATCTTCAGACAATTACACTCGAGGCAGTATGTACTTTAAAACTCTGCAAAAAGGCAGAGTTCCTTCTAACATCCTGGATATTTAACCAAAAATTTCTTGACTTTTTGTACTAGGACTTCTATGCTTAATACCTTTCCACCAATACCTGTTTTGTTAACTTCCCATGTGCTATCACCCTAAACCTCAGAGAATTATATAGAGCTCTTAATAACATAGTTTAGGCCAAACCCTATTTATTCCAGCACAATAAACATAAATCTCCACTGTAAAGTAGCAAAAACTTTCTTAATTTTAAAATAAATAAAAAATACTCCTGGTCAATCCCACTCCTTATTATCAGCTGTCTATAAAAGTTCACTCAAAAGGTTCCAACTATTTTCTGCATTTATCCCTTCACAAATCCTCTTTTCCCATTATGAATTAGTCTTGGTATTATATTTTCTAATCTCTTAGAAATCACAGCTAGGATTTCTAAGTGTACATTAATTGAACATACTGGGCAAAGGTTCCCAGGATCATACTTGCCTTTTCTGGACTTAGAAATGAGTACCACTCTCACTTTTGTGAAAGATTCATGCAGGCATACTGATTTTAACCATTAACTGTTTATACTACATAATTGCTAATGTATCCCCTCTTGCGTAACTTTCTTACAATCCCCTGTAAACCCACTTACTTGTTATGTGTTTCCCCTTTACAGTCTATAGATAGCATCTTGTACTTCAGGTAGCAAACTCCCCTTTTTGGCATTCTCATTTTCCTCCCTTTCCAAATACCTTCATTGTGATATTCACCCAAGGTTCTCTTATACCTTCATAGTAGCTTTTCAATATCCATGGCTCTGTATATCCCTATATAAAATTTTCACCATCCAACCAGTTCTGCAAACACTTGATTTTTCCTTCCAGGCCCTTATTCAATTCCTGCTCATGTCTTATCCAATAGACTTCTTTCATGCGGACACTTTACTATCTCACATCAAACATGTCTTCCTTTTCCTTCGCTAGCACAGTTAGTCTGAATAAGCTCGTTAACTATGTCTGTTTCCTCTTTTTCCAGGTATTGGCTCATCCAAATCCAGGGCTTCCACATTCATCATTTCTACCCTCCGTCTTTACCCCAAATGACAATCAGCTTGCAATCAATATGCATTGTCTGACAATGGTCTTTTTCTGTATTTTCACATGCGCCCCATCCAGTCCTATCATACCACTGTTAAAAAAGATCTATCTATGTTACAAGTCTGACATGTTGCATGTTTAAAAAGGTAAAGTCCTTCCTATCAAAGTTCAGCCTTGTCCACATATCCATGCATCCCTCATTCTGACTTTTCTAGCTCTCATATGTGTCTCTTTCTTTCCAAATATCGTATCTATTTCCAGATAGGCAGCTACATTGAAGTCACATACAGTGCATTTAATATCCATTGCTGCTGTCTTTTCTTGGGAAGTCTCATTTCCTTAGTTAGGCCATGAATACACTGGAACTTCTACTTCTGGGCCCTTATTTCTACTCCAGTTATCATCTGCCTTCTGGGTAGGTGTTCCTTAACAAACAGTACTTTGGGGTTGGATTGCATCTGCATCATTATCAACACCCCCATTTTGCCACCATCTTCCTTTCCTCTTCAAAGGTTCCCTCCTTTGAAGTGTGGCTTCCTGCAGACAGTTTATATCTACCACCTCTCACATCTAAGCTTCCTCAGAAATGTTCCCTTATGACAGTGTGACATGCCCCCTCCCATACACACACATTCCATGATACTGCAGAAAGTGTTCCTTCACTGCTGTGCTTATCCTACTTGCCGATTTTCATTCCCCACCTTCTGGATTTACCCTTCCCTCCATTACCCAGGTTAGGGTCATCCTTGACCATTCATCCTCCTAAAGGTCTATGCCTGTCAGTCAGTTATGGTAGTTAACATGCATGTATTTTTAACTTCATAGTTTTTTGAACCCTTCACTTCAGCAATAAATAAGACCCTTAAAAGTCACTCATTTATCATTACAGGTTATAGCATTAAGTGTTTTATACACAGGCATTTAATTATCAACAATATCAAATAGTAACAAGTCATTTGCTATATTTTTGATGTAACTAATGTATGTAGTCAGTTTTCCATCTATAAAATCAAACCCCAGAAATGTGTTTGTAGGTACTTTCTAGGTTATTGATTTGTGAAGATTATTCACTATCCACACTTTCAAAAAGTACCATAAAATCTCTTGGACTCTTGAATGAGACTTTACTTCAGAAATTTTGGATCTGACAGAATATCGGATATCCAGACATTTACATTAAAACTAAGAAACAGCCTGACAGCTGGACCAAAAATTTCTTTTGCTACTAAAAATGGCAAATTTATATATTAAGTTGCTCACACAATTTGGAAAATGGTTACATATTTTAGACAAAAGATAACTAAAAAGTAAATCTTTTTTGGCATATTAATGAACATTCTTAAGAAGTACTTGGGAGAGATTCAGAAAAATGCTGTTGTCCCATGCTATTTGGCTAACCTGGTGTTACTCAATTAGCACAATGGAGTGGACCTCTGATTCAGAGACAAAGTAAAGCCGCACAAAGAAGTACCTCATTAGTAGCTCATTATCGTGTCTCTGAATTGAACACTCTGCTGTCATACCTACACACACACACACACACACACACACACACACACACACACACACACACACACACACACACACACACACACACACACACACACATGCACACACACACTCACACACACACACACACACACACACACACACACACACACACACACACACACACACACACACACACACACACACACACACACACACACACACACGTATCCTCAAAACCACAAAGAAGCTCATAAACATTTACTCACTCTTCTGCATGCATGTTCCTGCAGATGCAAACACAGAAACACATGCGCGAACACACACACACACACACACACACACACACACACACACACACACACACACACACACACACACACACACACACAGACACACACACACAGACACACACACACACACACACACACACACACACACACACACACACACACACACACACACACGCACACACACCAGATCCAGCTTCCCTGTACTTATCTCCCATGTTGCGACTACCCATGCATACACCGGCACTCATATTCAGCTGCATTCATGCCCATAGGCGCCAGAAGCTGTTGAAGAATGGGGGGGGGGGGTTGGAGGGTGAGAGGGACACTTAGTGATCTAAAAAGGGCAATTTTTTATAACTATTTGCTACCACAACATAGGTTTGCTTGGAGGACAATTTAAGCTTAGCCAATTCCCTTTTGGTGCTTGAATTAACATTTTCTGATTGGTCTTACCTATCCCATGCCTGATAATTGTATATTAGCCCTAGTGAGAATAACTGTGATCATACCATAGATAATTTGAGGAGACCCATGTAAGGGATGCAGGATTTAGGAACTGTCTCTATCCATTAGTGGCATGAGGGGCAATCCTGTAGTACATTTTCTATTACCCATCCTTAGATCCAAGTTGCATTTGAATATGGATGGATGAGCTTTGTTTAATTTTTCTGGATAGTCTCTTTTGGAACAGTGGTAGCCTCTGTGATATATGTCCATCTCTCTACAACATTCAGTTTAGATACCTGGACTGAGTATTTCTGATACCATTTGACTTGCTGATGTTCAGTAGGTCCAGCTGTATTAGGTTGGAGGATGCCTTGTATGCCAGACATGTAACATCTAAGCACTCTGTAGGATACTGAGTATAGTAATAAATCTTTCAGGTGGTCCATGCCAGACCTATTGTTTAGGACTTGTATCCTTTTAGTAAAGTATCTGTGAAGGTATTCCAATTGTTGCATGGGGCTGGACAGATATATGTCAAAGTGGGTATTATACAAAATGAATGACCCAATGAGAGCTTTGTAAAGGGGGACAACAACATCTCTAGACCTAGTCACAATCAATTTGTTTATAAACTGTGCAATATAGAAAGGCTTTCTTTTGACTCTGGGCACATGTTGGTCAAATGTTAGGTCACTGTACACACAAATTCCCAAACGCCAAACAATTGAGTCAGTTCTCAGAGGGGATTGTCATGATTTTGACACAAGTTGTTATTTGGGACAAACCTTCCCGCATGACGGTTAAGTCATTTGGGGATTCAATAACTGCTCCTAGCTTGCAGTCATCTCAAACTTAGCCAGCCAAAGCCCTTTGGTATTTCTTTTTACTTTTGAGATGTATATGCCAAACAGAAAAAGTCTCAGCACCGAAACTTGGGCGACTCTATTGGTGATTAGTCTCGTTCCCTATTTTGGTCTCTTGCATCCTGTGAGCAAGTTGGCAATCCAGCTAGCGATGCAAGTGTTTGTTCCTACATTATTCATCTTTTGAACTACACCTAAGTAGGGGATTGTATCAAAAGGCTTGGTCAGGTTAAGGTAATGTGGTGTGAACTGTTTTACCTTTATCTATTGCTTTGGTAACAAGAGTAAAGCTTAAAATTTGCCCATGATTTTGAGCCTTTCACATTTTCCTCTGGGCTGTTTTCAAACACATTTTTAGGGCCTTGCATACATGTATGCATTTTTTGATTCACCTTCCTGATTGTATTAAAGTATATTCCTTGTATAATACAGCACAAGTTGTTAGAATGTGTTTTAAATTTGTAGTTTTGAACAGTCTTCTAGTAAGCAATGAAACAAAATGTATGAACCAATAATGACAAAAGCTATCCATTTCAGATAATTTCAACCATAAAAGGCCACTCAAACTTCTGTCACTACAATCCTCCAATATCAGTAAATATGCAAAATGTCTGCAGAAGTCAGTCATCTAAATAATTACACATTAAAGGGATCTCTAATGAAGAGGTTGCTGCTAGGAAACAACTTTATATTTCATTGTTTTATCTACAAATAAAGTGGCTGTTTTACCTTTAAGAATAAATTGCCTATGTTACCTTAAAAAATGATAAGCTAGTAACATAGCAATAAGGAATGGATGACAAACTGATAACAGGTTTGTAGTTACTAGATAACTCCTCCAAAGGAGGACATTCACAGGACTGCAGCATCCACTTCCTTTAAAGTACAACACAGTACAGTATCAGCAATCCATCTGCATACTGTGGGAGTAGAACCCCCAGCCTTCTGCATCAAAAGCAAGGCTACTACCTGTTGTGCTACTAACAATGCAAACAGACTTAGAATAAGCAGAACTTCCCCTGAAGCTCTCCACTCCTTGTAATTTTTTTTATTTATTTAACATTTGTTTACCAGGAAAGTCCAACTTGGAACAAAGCCAACTTTCAGCAGAGGTCCAGGGAGAAATGCTCCAAATGTATGTCTTTGTAATGTGGGAGAAAACCACAGCACCAAGAGAGAACCCACACAAAAGGCACTCCAGCCAAGAACCAAACCAGCAAACCTCTATCTGTGAGGCAATAACACTACCACTGCACCATCCACTTGACACAACTAAATCTCTCAATTTAACAGCAGAAGAAATCTGGAAAGAAGCCAAAATGTATTTTTGGGGAGAGGGGCAAAGGCCCAAAACCAGAGACACATTTTAAATATAGGTTGTATAATCTTAGAAAGTTGCCAAAATAGTTTTTTGTGTTACCATGTGTTTCCAAAATAAAGATAGGAAGACTGAAACTTAAAGGGTAATCATTATTTAGTGAATTCCATTCTCACTGATTTGCCAGAAAACCACAAACGTTAAGAGGAACACACCAAAAGTATGAACCAAATGTTCTGTGAAAATGTTATGAACTCAACTCCCTGAATCATAAGTGGTGGTGTGGGTAGAGAATGCAGGTTGTTATAGCTAAGGTACAGGGTTTGAGCCTGTGTAATTCTAACCAGCAGTTATAAGTAACACACACACAATAACGGAGCACAGCCTTGCCTTCACAGTAAATAATGGAGCACAACCTTGTCTTCACAGTAAACAATGGAGCACAGCCCTGCCTGCCGTCACAATAAGTAACGGAGCACAGCCCTGCCTGCCTTCACAGTAAATAACAGAGCACAGCTCTGCCTTCAAAGTTGTACAATGGCAGCCCTGCCTTCAATAAATAATGGAGCACAGCTTAAGAGGGATGATGCAAAATTACAGACTTTACTTTCACGTAGTTCTCTTTGTAAAATGATGACCTCCAGGTTGTAGTTAAGGAAGCGTCAGAACCCACAAATTAAATTAAATCACTAGTAGCATTTCATTATAAAAGATGCACAGTTGGCGAGAAGATCCTTTTTTAAAAACAGTTTAGATGGAGGAGGGGAGAAAATGGCATCACAAAATTATGTTGAGACTTGAAACATGAGAAATTATTTAAGGGTGCCCTAGCCTGAGTCATATTTACTGTCGCCGCTAGCTTTGCGTAACAGATCCCTTCATTGCCAGGATCACCTGGCCAATCAATTCAATGGTGCCTAGCGTCCCGGTATCATAGCAACATGTTAGGAACTCTTCTGAAATTACTCTGGTGCCGCAGCTCTGTGGAGAGGAATTCAGTCTAACATTTTATTTCCTTCGCTGGCAAAATGTATCGGACTTTGGAGATTTACATGTCTCAAAAGAAAAGGGTGCAAGGACAATTCTTGTAATGTTTCATTTACTGATTTGCAGTAATTCATCTAACCTAACCTAACTTGTAACAGCTTACTGTTTATTTACACATATTCTGTGTATTATACTGACACAATGTGTACTGCCCTGCCTTCAGTAAATAACGGAGCACAGCCTGCCTTCAGTAAATAAAGGAGCATAACGGAGCACAGCCCTGCCTTCATATTTAGATAATAAAACTGAGCACTTCTTACCATGGATGAGTTTGGCAGCAGACTTAGCAGCAATGCTGTGATCGGGAACATTTTCTGTGCACTTTTGTTTTAAATTTACGTTAGCATGCGATGCACCATGAATCCTCCATTGGGCCTTCCTTAAAGGAAAACTCCATGGTCTTGACTCTTGCGGCTGTAAAAAGTGGGGGGGGCACTCCCTACCCCTCTCTCTATGGTTCCGGTGCCTATGGCAATTGCGCACCCGTGATGTTTCAGACGTTGCAGGCTGCAAAATTGAGGGGGTACTCCTCCCCCCTTGCTCTATGGTTCCGGTGCCCATGTTCACGCCCTACATTAACTGCTACACTGGATTCTTGCAATTGCTTGAGGCTTCCCTAGTGACGCTACTCTCTTTATAGCTAATCGTAGGGGGAATACTGTAGTGGAATAGAGATCTCTGAATCAGAAAAGCATACCATGATGTGGAAACTTTCCGAGTTAAGGCTTCTGCATCACAGTAAGTGTTTTGTATATCTCAGGAACTGTTGCATCTCATTAACATCCCTAATAAGTACAAGGACAAGTCTGCAGAGTAAGGTGGCATTACTGGTTTTAGAACTTGTAGATCAATGCGTGTGCATGTATCTTTAAGAAGCTATCCAAGGGCTTGCACAACTGTATAAATACTGAAAACGTGCAAGTTAGACTGCCATTTTGTAGTAAGCCCTTCAGATGTAAACATGTACATATGTAAGGTCTGTCTGTTAACTAGTTTGTTAGTATTTTATGATACTTATCCATCCTGAGGTGTTTCTATGTACTAAAGCATCTAAACAAAATATCTCGCCTGCTATTCATCTATGTTAGAGAGAAATGAGCAACAGAATGTAAAATTTCACTTGCAAGAAATACATGGGAAACAAAAAGACATTTCAATTTTTGTAGTCTTTTTTCATTGTTATATTCCCCAGGGATACAAATATTTTTTGTAAAAGTTCCACAAATCCTTAACAGTGTTTAATTTCCAAAGCAGAATAAAACAAAACTGGACATTATGCTTTATGTTTGGTGAAGCTATCCAACGTGTACTATAATATGAAAATTGCTGGTGTTTTACTTATTTTATTAGACTAATTCCTCTGTAAGCTTGATATTTGATAATAGAAACACTGTGACCAAATAAAGTAATTTCTGGAAAAATGTCAAGCTATTTTTTCAGCCTGTTCTAATGGCTCAATGTGAGTACAAAAGTGTGAAGATACACTTGACATTTAGGCTGAAACTGATATAAATACCATGCCACCAGTTTCTTCTAGAAGAAATTAGAAAACGTGTTAAATATTTATGGTGTGGGGCTTGTATTTAGCAAATGGACTTCAGAAATGAACTCTGCCTGGCTGAAAGAAAACCTTGAGCTGATTAATATTAATAAAAAGAGCAAGCAACAAAGGCTACTATCAGACAGAATCTTGCCAGGCCAGGTTATGACAAGTTCTTTAACGCATTTGATACAATATAGACATCCACCTTTTTGCTGACCACAAACCCTGCACTTAGCAAACAGATGAATGATGCCCAGCAACCTTTAAATAAAGCTTTTTGCAAGCAAGTAGATGGTGCATATAGAAAACAGTACAAGAGAATCATCATTCACTCTTTCTCCAGGTTCCTCTGTCAGGCACAGGAAGTACTTTTTCAATTCTGTAAAATGTCACACCTTCAGTCTGTACACCCCTGCCCCCCACATCATACATGGCCGAGCAAGGCTTTTCAACACACAGTAACATTATACTGCTAACAATGTATGTCCTTTAAAAAAATTCAACACTAGAGTGTTAAATGTTGGTCTCCACACGCATTTTAAAATGCTGCGTGTGTTTTACATCACAGCTCCATTTCAATGGCGCTATTTTGCTACCAATGTGTTTCCCATTTTTTTAATACTGTATGGAAATTCTCCATTGTTCCAGTCAAGTATCTCAGATTATGACTTATTACTGCATAATAGCACAACTCATTAATCATTTGTTTGTTGGACTAATAAAATGTAAAATAGTGTCACAGCTTCAGTGTTTCCTTCATGGTAACACACAAAGCAAGATGTCACAGCTCCAGTATATCTATATCTATCTATCCATCTATCTATCTATGTGTTTGTATGTATGTGAGTGGGCTTTTGGCTGGGGTCTCAGCTGAAATCTCCTTGGACCAGCTCATCTACCTTGTTAACAAATTAAAATAAAATAAAATATAATGATGCTTATTATTAAACAACAGGGCTATTTTTTTATTTATTTTGTTTTATTTTCAGTTTTTAATGAGGGTAGAAAACTGATTCACATTGACTGTTTTTAGTTTTAGCCCAGGAAAATAACATATTATTAATACCAAAATAATGATACTGAAGTACCATTACTAGGCTTAATCAGCTGAACAATCATACTAGGATAAAATGTTGCTAAGGTATATAACAGACCTAAGCAAGTCATTAGTATATGAATAGAAACTGTATAAAAAGTATTTACCCTGTGTATATTTGTCACAGAAATAGGAAAAGTAGGAAAGGACTAGGATAGGGTAAGGAGGGTTGAAAAAGGGAGAGGTAAGAATTAATGAAATTCAGCTGAAAGTAGTAAGGTTCAATGACAAGTAGGGAGGGCTGTAGTGGATTACATTACAGAGAGAGGAAGGGCTTACTTGTCTTATGTGATATTGCATCGTTTTTTTTTTGCTGTAGTGGAAAATGTTTATGAATTGCAAGCTCTGACTGTTAAAATATGTTTTATAACTGTATATGAATATATATATATATATATATATATATATATATATATATATCTATATATATCTATATATATATATATCTATATATGTATATATATCTATATCAACTATATATATATATATATATATATATATATATATATATATATATATATAGGTCTACCTGATAACGCTGAAACTGCAAAACACCGATGATGAGAACACTGACACCGGAAGACTGACAATGGAAATGATTGACAGTTGAAATTCCCGATGCTGAGAACACTGACATGTTAAGGTAAGTGTGGGGTTAGGGGCGGATTAAGTGAGTTAGGGTTAGGGCGCGGGTCAGGTGAGTGTGCAATAGTGACAGACTGTTCGGTTAGGGGCGGGTTAAGTGAGTTAGAGTTAGGGCGCAGGTTAGGTGAGTGTGCGATAGTGGTGTACCTTAGGGTTAGGGTTAAGGTTAGTGCATAGATAGTTGTGTATGTAAGGTTTAGTGTAGGTTTGTAAGGTTTTTGGTGTGCTTGTGTTGTGTGTGTGCTTTTTGGACAGGGAATTTGTTTTGTTTGTTGATTGTTGGGATCGTGGTTTGTCGGGCATGTGAAGTTTCGTGTTTTTCAACTTTCGGTTTTGTGGTGTCGGTGATTTAGTTGTCAGTGTTTTCGCTTGTCGGTGTTATCAGGTAGACCCATACACACACACACACACACACACACACACACACACACACACACAAACACATGCACACACACACACATGCCTGTGTGCGTTTGTGTGTAGATATGGGTGTACTTAAACTTTCTAAACACAAAATATTGACAAAAATCAAAGTTATACTAGATAAGGGTCTATACCATTTTTTCCACTATGTGCCTTGGAGTTGGTGTGTGTGTGTCTGTGTCTGTGTGTGTGTGTGTGGGTGTGTGTGGGTGTGTGGGTGTGTGTGGGTGTGTGTGTGTGGGTGTGTGTCTATATATTATATATTCAAAGTTTCAAAACTTCAAACCTCATATGTTCGACAACATATGAGCGAAGTTTGAAACATTGAATATATAATAAAAAATTTTAAAAAAAAAACTTACCTCAACTCTCTGAACAAGGGGGCAATGCCCCCTGCATCCCCCACACCCCCACTACTTAAATGTACCAAGTCCGAGATCGCACTTCAGTGCAGATAAAGGGAAATTTTACCATTTTGCGCTGTACAAAGCCATTGCTTTTCACCTTCGAACTTTTTAAAGTTCGATCATATGGTGTCAACCATATGACATTCGAACTTTAAAAAGTTTGACTAATTAATAGGGACCATATATATATATATATATATATATATATGTATGTATGTATATATAAATAAATAAATAAATATATATATATATATATATATATATATATATATATATATATATATATATATATATATATATATATATTTTATTTTACATTTGTTGACCGGGCTAGTCTAGCTGGATACATGTCCATTTTCAGTAGAGACCCGGGGAGAAAAGCTCCATATGCAAAACAGTATAGATAAAAACAATAACAACATATAAAATGACAAAATAGAAAAGAAGAGAAATAAAATAATAATAAAAATAAAAGATAGACATTTTTAAATAAGGTCATATATATATATATATATATATAAATATATATATATATATATATATATATATATCTATATACATAAACATATATATATATATATATATATATATATATATATATATATATATATATAAATATATATATATATGGGTCTACTTCTATTCACCAACTCCCATTTCGTCAAACTCCCATTTCACCGAAACTTCATTACATCGACATGCATTTGCCCCCTTCCCCAATGTTGTGCGACCCTGGAGTTGATATATATAGTAGGGGGGGTGTGGGGGGCACAGCCCCCCACATTGGGGGGTGTGGGGGGCAAAGCCCCCCACCTAAAATGCTTGTCGATGTAATGAAGTTTCGGTGAAATGGGAGTTTGACGAAATGGGAGTTGGTGAATAGAAGTAGACCCATATATATATATATATATATATATATATATATATATATATATATATATATAGATATATAGATATATAGATAGAGATATAGTTTAACTTCATATTCTCGAATTGCAGAAATCTCGAATTTTAACATTTCATGAAGTCGAAACCATCACAACATCGACACTTACAAAGCTGAAACCAGAACACCAAACACACAGCACACACCACACCACACACAAACTACAACACCCACACCACAAAACAAATAAACACACCAAAACACCACACAGGCATACACCTACAATACAGAAGTGCAGGAGGGCAAGCCCCCCTGCACCTCCCACCCCCCCACTTATATATACCAACTCTGAGATCGCACATAATGAAAAAAAAAAAATCCCACCACGGCATTCTACACTCGCGTGCGCACACACACACACACACACACACACACACACACACACACACACACACACACACACATACACACACACACCACACAAACAACAATGCATCCATCACTCACACCTCCCTACCCTTACCCACACATACAACGTACAAAATCACACAGATACACTCAATCATCTTCAATTCCAGACACCATCCCAGCCAAAAGCTTCACGTACCATACCGGAAATGCATAAGCACAGATTTGAGATATTCGAATTTGTGCTTATGCACTTTCGGTATTCTGAATTTTTGCCTTTATGGTCTCGGAATACTGAAATTCGAGATTTCAGTATTTCAAGATTATAAAAGGGAACTATATATATATATATATCTTTAGGTTACCTATTACAAAATCGAAGTTACGGAACTTCGTATACCATATGGTTGACACCATATGAGCGAAGTTCTGTAACTTCGAAATTCAAAAAAATAAAAAATAAAAGAAAGAAAACTTACCCTGATGGGTTAAAGCCGTGGGGCTGTGCCCCCCTGCACCACCCACGTGGGGAGCTGCGCCACCCCCCGCTACTTAAATATACCAACTCCAAAATCGCACTTTAATATACTATGGTGCAGAAAGGGAAGATTTCCCTTTCCTACACTGTAGCGCAATCTCAGAGTTGGTATACTTAAGTTGCTGGGGGTGTGCAGGTGGGCTTGTCCCCCTGCCTACACCCTTTACTTTTTCTTTTTTTTTAATGTTTACTTTGACAAATTCGAAGTTTCAATTGTTCGATCATTAAAGGTTGACCTTTAGTGATTCGAACAATTGAAAATTCAATTTAGCAATAGGAATTCATATATATATATATATATATATATATATATATATATATATATATATCAATACTAGAATTACAGGAACAAATCTAACAACTGTCTACAAGCAATTACAAGTCAATTCAAAAACAGACAAGCCAACAATGAGGAAAACACACTTTTAAGGCAATTTCAAAGCACACTAACATCTGAGGGGAGGAGAGGGGAGGGCCTTCCCAGTTTCATCTGTCAGCTCCCAGTAAGATGAGCAAAGGATATAAGACTGGGAGAAGTTTCCAGGGAAAGGTATACAGCAGGGTTGGGCAGCTCAAAAGTCTCCAAGTTTGAAAGCACAGCAGCAAAAGTGTGTGAGGACAGGTAACAAATCCAGAAGAGAGAGATAGTAAAACCCGCAATAAAATGAGAGACCAATCAGAAATTATTTAAACACCTAGGCAAAGCACAGAAAGCACTTGAAAAACACTGCAGACTACAAAAGCACTGCAGCTACAAAACTAACTTCAAGTAATAACTTCAGATTCAGAACAAACCCAACAGAAAATACACAACACTGATTTAAATGGTAAGATAAGTGCAGCAATTTAATATATAGTCTAAATGTATTTCCCTGGATGCACACAATCCAAATGCTTTGTTTCCAAGCTTCCAACAAGCCCAAGACTAAAATGGCTGACAACTTGTCTGATGTGAAATACCAGGGAGCCTGGGATCAATTACCATAAGCTCTGGTTACAACATACACAACTAGCCAAAGCTGGCTCTTTGTTTTAAGTTTGAATAAAGTGGCTATAACACAGACTTAGATAAGAAATGAAAAATAACAATGGATACTGAAAACCCAAAACAATTCATAGCTGTTGCTTCAGATTTAGAACAGAGGTAGTAAAAATGCAATAAAATGAGGGCCCACTCAGAAGTGATTTAAATGCCTATGCACAGCACAGAAACCACTTGAAAAGCAATGCAGACAATAAAAGCACTGCAACTATAAAAATGCCTTCAATTAATAGCCTTAACTTCATATTCAGATCAAACACAACATGGAAACGAAACTTATTTAAATGGTGTGATAAGTCCAGTATTTTAAATGTAGTTTCAATGTATTTCCCTGGGTGCAACATGTAGTCCATATGCTTTGTTTCCAAGCTTTTGATCTTCCAACCGACTTAATACTGCTGGAAGTCCCTATACCTCTTTCTGTCTGGGAACTCATTGCTTGTCCCACTTGTTGGCATCATATACTTCTGCACTCTTCAACTTCCTTTCTTCCTGTCTATCTTTATTAGAACTCACCTTCCCCTGCTACCAGGGGATATTTTTCCCACCGTATATTTGTGCCTATTCTTGTTTCTGTATAAATGTAATTGTCCTCATACAACATTAATTGTTATGATTGGCAGGTTCACTGAGTGATCTACTGACCCTGTTTCAAATGCCATAATGTCTGCAGCCCCATTCTACCACCCCTTCTGCAAGTGGCAGTATAAAGGTAATCTGATCTATCCAAGCCGGGAAACACAGATGGGGTGGGTGCTTAAATGTGAATTACATACAACAGCTAGTTGTTTGATTTGTTTCTTGATACCTTTTCACTTTTGGCTAACGCAAGAGTTTATTTGCATTAAGAATAAATTATGGCTGCAATTCTAGTGGGAGTAGAAAGGTAGCCTGGTCTGTTGGAGTTGGTGAGCACACAGGGAAACTTAAAGTGAGATCACTGCATTGGTCAGATGGCTTTTTACCCTGTTTAGTTATTTTTCTTTGAGTCTATAAATTCTTCTGCTCATCATACAGTGACATTTAGCAGTGCCTTGTATAGGCCAAGTGACTTAGAAACCTATACCCCCCCATAACGTTATCCAGTACCAAATTGCACAAAGAACAATTTATTTGCACTTGGAGGAGCACTGCTGTACAACTTCAGACATACATAGCCTAGTTGATACATAGCCTAGTTGTAGTTTCTATCCTCACAGCACTCAACTTAGGCTGTGTACCACCCCTGGGGCACTTTTCTAATTTCTATGCCAGCAGCTTGGTAGACATGAGCATCTTTAAACAATGTAAGAATCCTTAGAGAAATGGATACAGTATATGAGAGATGTAATTATACAATGCCATGGGAGGCAAGACTCTAAAGCACTCAAAATAACAATCAGGTTATCAGTAAGATAAGCATTGCACCCACCACATATAGTTCTGACCTAACACATAGTCCAGTATACGCTGAGGTACTAAAAAGTAACCTTCCTAAATCTCAAAGACTTCCTAGACATACATCCTATAAAGAAATCTTCAGTAACCCCAAAAGCACTCCACCAAAACAACATCCAAAACAACACATACAGTCACATCTTTTGGAGCTACAACTACAAAGCCCATAAAGGCAAGCCAATACCCATCCCAATATTTTAATTATGGGAGACATAAAAATGCCCTGCTCAGGCTGAATAAGGAAAAAAAATCACGGTCAGTTGTCTATCAGAGGCCAAGATCCACCAAATACCCCATGCACTGATTGCACTCTAACCATCAGAGCGCAAGTACCAGTATGACTCAGTCATAGTCCACGTGACTGTAAATAATTTGAAATATACCTCCTTGGATTATATGATGAGAGACAATATGGAGCTCTTAGACTGTGTCCCAGGCTGGTATCTATCTAACACTGAGCACCATTCAACTTTCACTAAGGATGATGCTACTATAAGAACAACTGATGAATGACTTCAATAATTGGCTTAGTTTCTGGTGTCATTCCAGGGAGGTATAATACTTGTCAGCATAGGAGGATATGGTCATCAGAGCACATTGCTTTGACAAGGATGGTCTGCACCTGTCCCATCTAAGCTTTTGAATATCGGCTAAAACATTACCCCCCCCCACTGTGCTTTTTTAAGTAATGCCAAACTGACAAACCCTCTGACGTAGCAAAACTAACCCAAAAGAATCTGAAGGTATTACTGCTCAGTGCCAGGAGCCTAAACAAGAAACTCCACTCCCTCCAGGCTCACCTCATCCCAGAGAATTTGGTCATCTGTGCAGTTACTGAGACATGGTTTAAAGCTGCAGAGAACAGCCCTGCAGTGCATGACTACAATGCCTTCCACACATTCAGGCCAGCTACAGCATTGGTAGGGACCAAAGCGGGAGGTCTCAATCTATATCAACAACAAACGCACCTCAAGACTAGGTAAACAGGATGACACACAAGCTTCTCCATGTCAGATTTCCATTGGCAAAGCCCCATTTCATGTCCTTGCAAGTTATAGACCACCCTCTATGACCCAAGTAACCCATAACTCAAACTTCAACTATCCCACTATAAACTGGGATACTTACATGACCCCAAACTTACAGGCCCAGGGATTGCTGGACTTTGTAAACACAAACACCCTGGACAAGATAATCCGTACACCCATCGGTGGTGGAAACATACCTGACCTGGTACTCACAAACATTTTACCCACCACCCACCCCACTCATCTTAAGTGTAGTGTCCTCTCTGGTAAGGTCAGACCACAAACCTGTCTCATTCATAATAGACTTCAATTCTGTGACCCCAGCTAACCCTGTAACATTTAAAATCTATTCTAAGGCAGACTTCCCACTACTAAGTGATAATCTGACAATATTTCAAGTCCTGAGAACACATCAGCCTATGTAGAATTGTTCACATAAACTTTATACAATCGTGAATAAAGCAAAGATACAGCTGTGCCTGCCAGAAATAAGTCCAGAGCTAACTCAAAAAATAAACCTCCTGAGTGGAATTCAAACATAAGCAGGTTGTACATGAAAAGAAAAAAGTCATAGCCAAGATTAATAAGTGCTACACCCAGCATGATATAAACATTCTCATCAATCTAAACAAACAAGTAAGAGGGCAAATTGAGTCTACTAAAGCCTATCTGAGGTACATATAGCATTCCAGGCAAAGGAAAATCACATGGCTTTCTTTAGCTATGTGTAAAATCTCATAGGCGGTAGCAGCACACAGCAGTGTACAGAACTAATTGTAAATGTAGCCACCTACATGGAGATGGAAGATATAGCAAATCGGCTGACCAACAAATTCAAATCCAATTTTACCCCACTATCTCCTCAAACCATCTGCCCAGTAAATACCATCCACCCCTCCCCCATTAGCACCAGGGAGCAGGTCCTAGGTGTACTCTGTAAGGTCAAAAATATTCCATTGATGGGCCCCAATAACATCCCAGAATGCCTTGTAAATAATCTGAAACATAACCTGTTGGGACCACTGGAGTCATTATTTAATGATAGCCTCCATATAGGCTTTGTGCCATGTGAATGGAGAACTGCAGTGGTCATCCTTCTGCACAAAAATGGGCCATCAATGGACCCTGATAAGCACAGACCCATAAATCTGACTTTTCTCATATGCAAAGCCATGGAAAGAATAATTATGGGAATGATTAGTAAGGACAATGAAAATCTCCAAACAGTGAAGCCAACCCAGTTTGATTTTTGTCAAGGGCAGGTCATGCCTACTTAACTTGGTGAACTGTTTTGAAAGGGTTACCGAGGCGATGGATGACAGCAAAATGGTGCATGCTGCCTACTTTTATTTGGCAAACTCATTTGATACAATACCTCACTCAGGCATTGTAAGCAAACACATGGATATAGGCATAAAACCATATAGCTCTCAATTAGGATCCAGGAAGTTAGGATAGTAGAGGCTACTTCCACAAAGAGGCCAGTCACTAGTGGGGTCACTCAGGGCTCTGTGCTTAGTCCGCTCCTTTTTTGCATCTACTTCACGGAATGTCAAGGACATCTGGCTAAGCAAGTTTGCAGATGATTGCAGTCATAGAATCTCATAATTTAAAACTCAGTACCATGAAATGTTTAATACCTTTTGGGAAATCAGCCTTTGTGGCTCCTAAGAGTAGAACCAGTAGTCAGGGATTTGGGTATGCATATAGATTGTAATCTGGCTTTCGACCAACATGTGTCTAAGGTAGTAAGGAAATCATTCTATGTTCAATTTATAAGCAAGGGCATGGCATCTAGTTCCAAGGAAGTCATTTTTCCACTGTATTTGGCCCTTATCAGTCCCATCATTGAACACAATGTCCCCTTTAATATGTACCTGAACAAGCACATGCAGCAGCTGGAATGTCGACAGAAGTTTCTCACAAGAAGAATACAGACATAAACAACATGTCCTATGCAGATTGCCTCAAATCCCTATCTCTATACTCAGTTTCCTACAGACTGTTGAGAAGCAATTTATGACTGTCATTCAAGGCATCCTTGGATCCCACTCTAATGGACCTTTTGCACATTTGCAAAATGAATAGCATAAAATGATTTACTATAGGGATTTAAACTTCACTTGCGGCATAAATTGGACATGTTAAAGTGACAGTTCCGTGTCTCGGAGAATTCCCCTTCTCTGAAACAGTTTGCCCATCTATGCGAGGCAGAGCTCTTCCCTATTCCTATTCAAGACAAACTTAGATCAGCAGATAGTGTTGTGGAAATGATGTTGTTTTTGTTTGTCTTTCGGTTTTTCCCAGTAAGGGGTCACCACAGCAGAACTCCGGTCCGCTAATGATTGGCAGTAGATTTTTACGAAATGCTGAGGTGCCAGCTCAACGCTCAACCTTCAACGAAGGCACACCCATTTACGCACGCATGTCTTTCGAACGCTACCCAACCGCGGGGAGGACATGCAGACTCCACACAGAAGGCACTCAATTGATAATATTAAGAAATATCACTCTTGACATTATAGGAAAAGCAGATGACATTTTATTTCTCTAACAACCAACAACAACTCTTTCTTACTATTTGTAAATAGAGAAGCATCACTTCAGAACTGTCATGCTGTCACTTTGAAAGTACACTTAATCAGCAGTCTGAACCATTGACCTTTTACAGCCAATTGTAACAGGATGGGCTTACGTTATCTTAAGATTTTCTGATTACTACAAAGATGTCAATTCATTTTAATTGGATATTCATAATTCTTCTAAGAAATGACAAACATTTTACTTTTTTACATCAAATGTGTTTAATGTTTTGAACAGTTTGTTTTAGATAAGCTTTATCTAAAATAAGTGTCATACAGTCTAGAAGTGTATGTTTAGTAAAACAGTACTTGATGACAGATTTGGCCATACAAAAACACTGAATTTGTATCTAAGACAAGTTACAGAGTACACATGTAAGCATGTATAGTTATTAAAGAAATCAGGAAACTCACATTTCAACTGTGCTATAAAAGATGCATTTGGAGATACTAGAATAGTTGCATTAAAACATCGGATGTCACTGCACATAATTTTCTTAGATCTAGTAGCCCTTGGTCTTAGAATTTATACTGTCACAAATAAAATCTCTCTCACCTTTCTGCTATTTGAAGCAGAGACAGAAAAATAATATGACTACAACTGTTATAAAGAATTCAGTCTGAGGTTACAAAACTGTAAGCAATAATAATCACACAATGCAATATTTTATAAACTAGCTGTACCAACTTATCTTGTGTCACGGGACATGCAACTGTGCCCACTCAAATGTATTACAAAATTACTTTTTAAGTAATGATGGGATTTGGAAACACATTTCCACTACAATATTTCTCCCTTTGTCTTTATTTTTAATTCTAAAAGCCATATTCATTAAGGTCAGTTATGCAAATAATAAATTGCTTATTATTGTGTAATGGACATATTATTGCCATATAGCACAGATGGCATGGCGTAACTGAATACCTTTTTAAAGTCTCTAAATTGGACATAAGGCTCTTGATTTGGCAACACAGGTTTATGTAGTTATTATATTTAAAGCTTTTGTGGAGACCGAGCCAGCTTTTCATGTTCATGTGGGTCACCAGGTAAAAAAAAATCATTTTTTAACATGTTGGAACTTTCTGAATATAAGATTTGCAGAAGAAATACTTTTATTAGCATGTCTGAGTTTAGAAACATTTGTTTTCATGCTTAATATTGAAATATGCTGAATCTGAAAGCTGACACCATGTCCCCCCCAAAGGACCAATCACAATACCAGTAGATTGCCAGGCACCCAGTATTACTGCTGCACTGGTTAAAAGAGCACTGTCCAAGGCCAAGAATACAGCTTCTATGGGACCTGACAATATCCCTAGGTGTGTTCTACATGAGCTACAAAGTGAACTGGCACCTCACCCGTGTGCTCTGTTCAATCACAGCCTCACCTCAGGCTTTGTCCCTACCGAATTAAAAAAATACAGTATTATACAGTATTTAATTTGATTTAAACTGTGTATGAAGGAGTGTTGAAGGAATTTTTAACTGAAGTTATTCTGCTCTTCAGTTATTCCCCACCCACCCGCCCTCATTTTGTTTTGGTGTTAATCTTAGTGGCATTGAAACTGCCCGCCCCTCAGCCTGCCTCTGGGCCCATCTCATTTGCTCACTCAACTGAGTGCAGTGAGATCATATTCTGATTTCAGGCACTCCTACTGTGTACAAAGAGAGCATCTGGGAAATAAAAAAAAAAAAAAAAAAAAAAAATTAAGCTTATTTCCTGCCTTTCTTGTTAAGTGGTACAGACTATTTGTAGGCTTCTGAGCCCCCAAGCCCATCTGTGGTTGAGGAAGCCTTCTAGCTTGTTTTTTTCTTATAACTAGCCAGTTTTCTAGTTTCAGCACTCAGATCTGTTTCTTTGATCTCAGCACTTGTTCAGAAAAAAAAAAAAATTTCATCTGCTTTTACTGTACTTGTGTTTTTACCTACTTCTTTTTACTTTTGCATCATCTTAAAATACTCAGTTGTATTTATTACTGCTTGGTGTAACTCATTCTAAGCCTTTTGGTTTAAACACTTGGGCTTCGGACCAGTTAGTTGTTTTGCACTGAGAGGGTTTGTGGTCTGCACTGTTGTGGCAGAACAGGTAGCTTACATCCTTCTAGGTTGAGAACTGCTGATTGAGGGCTCAGTGTCTGTTATTCTAAAAGTGTATTAATTCTGGTTTAAGCACTTGGGCTTTCAAGCCAGTTATTTTACATTAAGAGGGTTCGTGGTCTGCACTCTTGTGGGAGGAGAGGCTGGACTCTGCCCTTCTGAGCTGGGAATTTCTGGTTAAAGGCTTATAGTGCATGCATATCTGAACTGTTTCTTACTGAAGTTGGTGCGCCTTGTTTGCTGTGGCATAGACTGGATTCGGGCCTGCTGGATCTAGCTTTGTTTGTGTAACTTGAGCACTAATTCAGACATTCTCTAAAGTATTCAATGGTATTTATTACTGCTTGGTTGTAACTTGATTAAAGTGTAGCTATCATTCAAGTCTTTTGGATTAAGCACTTGGGCTTCAGACCAGTTGTTTTACATTATGAAGGTTTGTGGCAAGCACTGTGGTGGCAGGACAGGTAACTTTCATCCTTCTAAGTTGGGAACTGCTGATTGAGAGCCCAGTGTCCAAGTGTATTAGTTCTGGTTTAGGCACTTGGGCTTCAGGCCAGTTATTTTACATTAAGAAGGTTTGTGGTCTGCACTCTTGTGGGAGAAGAGGCTGGACTCTGCCCTTCTGAGCTGGGAATTTCTGGTTAAAGGTTTATAGTGCCTGAATATTTGAACTGTATCTTACTGAAATTGGTTCACCTTGTTTGCTCTAGCATAGACTAGATCCAGGCCTGCTGAATCTAGCTTTGTTTATATGCTTGTTGTTTGTTTGATTGTTATTTCCCTGGAAGCTAATTCCACCTAATACGCAACTTCTCAGCACTTCTGTGGATCACTAGTGATATCTGCATTGCTTACTGTACTTATTTCCTTGTTTCACTTGAAAGAAAGTTACTGTTTGTCGTTTTGCATTTAGTTACTTGTAACACATTGCACTCAAGTTACCTGGCACTTGCTCACTAAAGCAATTATATAAGTCAGCACTAAAAATTAAAAGCACTACACCCTCTCTCCCCACTGGCCCTTGTTTTCAATTAAGGATTTCCCAATATTATTCTAGCATGTCCAAAGGTCAGTTGTCAATCTCCTCTCCGGTCCAGCTGGTGAATATGGGAATCTTGAGGCAATGTTATAACTGCCTCATGTACACAGACAACCCTCTCCTCCTCCCACATAACACAAATACTTGCGAGATGCAGCTATTTAGCCAAACTGGAGGCTGAGCTCTCTCAACTCAGGACTGGCAAGACCAGACAGGAGGAGAAGGCAACTACACACACCACAAAACCAGCCTCACATAATGCTACCACTCCACTGAATCAAACACATAAACACACAAAGACATACTCGGAGGCTCTGAGTAAAATTTACCTAAACAGCAGAGGCCTCCAAAGCAGACACCCAAACAACTGCTACCTCAAGACACCCCACAAGCAACACATAAACCACAAAAGCAGTGTGCAAAGCAGTCACAGCCCTTAAGGCCAAATACAACACCAAACATACTTGTCATAGGTGACTCCATAGTCAGACACACTGACGTCCCACTCACCAGGCTGAACAAGGAGAGGGTCACAGTAAGCTGCCTATCGGGCGCTAGAATCCGCCACATAACACAAGCACTGGTCACTCCACGGCAAGTACAAATATGACACAGTCATTGTCCATGCTGGTGTGAACGACCTGAGACGCACCTCCCTGGACTACATGAAAAGAGACATAGAGGAGCTCTCTGATTATGTAGCCCAGGCAGGTATGACCCTAACCCTGAGCAGTATCCTTCCTTCACCAAGAATGATGCCACAATATAGAGACAAGATGATCAGCTTTAACAATTGGCTTAATGTCTGGTGTCTTTCAAAGGGGATCCAGTGTCTGTCTGCCTGGGATGACATGCTTGACAAGCCACGCTGCTTCGCAAGGGACGGCTTGCACCTGTCACCCCTGGGATTCGGATATTGGCTAAGGCTCTTGCCACCCCATAGTGCCTTTTTAGGCAAGGCTCAAATTCTAAACCTACCACCCTAGAAAACAAAAATGGGAAGAAACTGAGGGTAATGCTGCTCAATGCCAGAAGTCTAAATCTCAAAATGCACGCACTCGAGGCCCTTCTCAGTATGGAGAACATCGATGTCTGTGCTGTAACTGAAACCTGGTTCAAGGCTCCTG
Organism: Protopterus annectens; assembly: GCF_019279795.1. NCBI lineage: Eukaryota > Metazoa > Chordata > Ceratodontiformes > Protopteridae > Protopterus > Protopterus annectens. The sequence continues at coordinate 1,653,324,020 of NC_056741.1, read as the reverse complement.
AGAGCACCCGGCACTATTAGGTTTTACATCATATCATGCGTTCCGGCCCCAAAACCCGGACCACACCACAAAAGGAGGGTGTATCCATATTCATAAAGGATACCCACACCTCCAGGTTGGTGGCAATGCACGAAGCTTGAAACCATCCAGGTGCAACTAACCATAGGCAAAACTGCTCTACAAATTGTAGCATGCTACAGGCCACCCTCTCAAACTCAGGAACCCCACACAGCCTTCCTGAAGACACTGGAGGGTATAAATGTATCTCCAAACACCATCATATTGGGTGACTTCAACTACCTGAATATAGACTGGAAACATTACTCAAGCCCTAACTTTCTAGCCCAACGGTTCCTGGAGTTCATAAATTCAAATGCCATGGAACAGCTAGTCACTGTTCCCACGAGAGGAGAAAATATACTAGATCTCATTGTCACAAACATGGGGACAAAATGCTCCACACCGAAGTATATCCCTCATTGGTGAGATCTGATCATAAACTAATCTCACTGGAAATCCACATCCCGCCCCACCCCAAACAAAAAAGACCATAGTGAAGAACTTCTCTAAAGCAAACTTCACACTACTCAAGACTGGTGTGGTATCCTTCAAGGCCCCTGAGCCAGAGGAAACCACAACCCAAGCTGCGGAAGCCCTTACAAATGCCTTCTATGAACACCTCCAGGACTGCATGGATCAGGCAATCCCAAATAAAACCAAGACTCTTTCCACAAAGGGCAAGGGTCCAGTCTGGTGGACCCCAGCCATTAACAAACTTTACAATAAGAGGAGAAAGCTATTACATGATAGAACAAAATCCATAAAAGGGAAGTCACCCCTGATCATTATTAGTAAAAAATATGAGCACTCATAAAATCAACTAAGGCCAATTTTGAGAGAAAAATTGCCATGGATTCAAAGGACAATCATAAGGCCTTTTTCAGCTATGTTAGGAACCTGGGTGGAAACTCCCAGATATGCTCAGAATTAGTCCAAAATGATACAAAAATCACTGAACCCACAGACATTGCCAACATACTGGCAGACAGGTTCAGTGCAAACTTCACCCCCCCCCCCTAAAGGAGAGATAACTATCCCAGCCGAGTGTAGCCTCCCGGGCATCTCAAATGCGCAGGTGAAAGCTGCTCTCTCTAAAGCTAAAAACACAGCATCAATGGGACCGGATGGTGTCCCCGGCTGTGTGCTACACGAGCTAAATGAGGAATTAAACCCGCACATAAGGCAGCTGTTTAATCTCAGCCTTACCACAGGATACGTGCCCAAGGAGTGGCGTACGGCAACTGTGGTCCCACTCCACAAAGACGGCGCATCTACGGACCCTGGTAATTACCACCCCATAAGCTTAACAAGTCTAGTCTGCAAAGCTATGGAGAGGATCATAATGGAGCTCATAAACAAAGATATAGGGGACTTGCAGACATTGGACGCGACCCAGTTTGGCTTTGTCAAGGGAAGATCATGCCTTTTGAACTTGGTCGACTTCTTCGAAACAGTCACCAAGGCCATTGATGAGGGAAAGGCAGTCCATACAGCCTACCTTGACCTTGCAAAGGCTTTCGACACAATACCCCACTCGGGTATTGTAGAAAAACTTACCAGCTTAAATGTAAACCCATATGTCACAAGATGGGTTGCAAACTGGCTTAAGGACAGAACCCACAGGGTTAGAGTTGCTGGCGCTGTGTCAGACTCCAAGCCGGTCACAAGTGGTGTCCCACAGGGCTCGGTCCTTGGCCCCCTATTGTTTGGCATCTACTTCTCAGAAGTACAGGCCAATATGGGAGGACTTTGGCTGACAAAGTTTGCAGACGACTGCAAACTGGGCGCCATAGTGGAAAGTGCTTTGGACACGGATATCCTTCAGAAGGGACTCACGGAAACAGATAGCTGGTGCCAGAGCCATGGCCTGAAGTTAAACGCCAAAAAATGTATAGTCATACCCTTCGGGAAAAACAAGGTAACCCCAAGCTACCATATAGGTGGCAATCCACTAAGCACAGAAGAGGTTATCGGGGACCTGGGGACCCAGGTTGACAGTGGCCTTTCTTTTGACACTCACATTGCTAAAGTGGTTAGAAAGACCTTCTACATTGCCCACCTGATCATGAAGGGATTCACATCCAGATCTAGTGAGGTCATTGTTCCCCTGTACTCTTCACTTATCAGACCAATGATCGAGTACAATGCCCCATTCGGGATGTATCTCACCCGACATCTGCAGCAATTGGAGAGACCCCAAAAGTTCCTCACCAAAAGGATAAAGGGACTCCAAAATCTGTCATATGCTGCCAGATTGAAGAAACTCCAGCTCTATTCAGTCGCATACCGTCTGCTCAGAGGTGACATGTGCCTGACATACAAGGCCATGTCCAACCCGGAATTAATGGACATGCTCCACCTCAAAAAATCCAAATCCACCAAAACCACTAGAGCAAGCGACTTAAACCTTTGCACGGATATAAATAGGACGTGCGGGAGGGATAGATTTATCACTCAGAGACTCCCTATGCTGTGGAATAAAATCCCGGTCCATGTGAGGCAGAGCACCTCGCTGACTCTGTTCAAGAGAAATCTAGACCTGTGGATGGGAGATCGTAGGTTTACCCCGGGAATCATATCTGTGTCACTGCTGGACAGAGGCACAACAAACTAATGGGCACAGTATTTTTTCATATAAGGGGTGGCGTAAGCCACAAAAATTTGGGCTAGGCTTATAAATGCCTTAGGGCAGATAGCCTAGTATAAACCTATGAACCTATGAACCTATGAATGGCACATTGCTACAGTCATCCCTCTTCACAAAGCAGGAGTGACTACAGACCCTGAGAACTATCACCCCATTAGTCTGATGAGTCTGATATGCAAAGCTATGGAATGCATAATCATGGGCCTAATAAACAAGGATATAGGGAATCTCCAAACTCTGGATCCCACACAGTTTGGTTTTGTGAATGGTAGATCATGCCTGCTCAACTTGGTTGACTTCTTTGAGTCAGTCACCAGAGCTGTAGATGAAGGCAAGGTGGTTCATATAACCTACCTTGATCTCGCCAAGGCCTTTGATACCATTCCCCACTCAGGAATCATAGAAAAATTCACTAATCTAGGAATCAACCCCTATATCAATAGGTGGGTTGCAAACTAGCTCACAGATAGAACCCACAGTGTGAAAGCGGACTCCCAGTCAGACTGCCAATGAGTCATGAGTGAAGTCCCACGGGGTACAGTCCTGGGTCCTCTCCTGTTTGGTATCTACTTCTCTGATGTCCAGGCCAACATGAAAGGACTCTGGCTGACAAAGTTCACAGACAATTGCAAGCTGGGAGCTGTTATTAACTCCCCAAGTGATGTTGATATCCTACAGAAAGGCCTCACTGAGACCAGCGATTGGTGTCAGAACCATGGCCTTTAGCTCAATGCCAAAAAATGTGTCGCCATCCCCTTCAGGAAAAACCTAGCTCCCATGAATTACCACATCGACGGTAGTCCACTGAACACAGAAGGCTCCAAACTCGAGTCCATCCAGCTGCTTTACTCTACAAGAAGTGAAACAACCCACTACCTAAAGAACTTGCACAGCTGAAGTTCACTTGCAGTTGCAAAATTTCTCAAGGAAAAAATACACTGAGTTAAATGTATGCAAGACAAATTCATAGACTCAGACAAATAATTTCATTTGTTAAGTCATGCACTAGTGTGTTATGTTTGTAGTGTTGAATCTGCTAGAAGGATATCCCCACCCCCACTTACTCATAGGCATTTTACTTCTGAAGGTGAAGCTACTATCTCGTTTCTGAAATCAGCTGCTTGCCTGAGTACTTTGCTTACATTTTAGTGCTATGTAAGTCACATGTTCACACAGAGGCAGGATTTTCAGATTAGCTTTTTTTGCATACTGCAGGTCAGCCTTCACAAACTTCAGCGGGGAAGTGCTAACAGTTTGCCCTTTTGTATTTTCCTTCCCCCACCCATAGGCTATTAGATTAGCTGAATGATTTAGCCTCAGCCAAAGATGCTATCTAGTCACACTCAGATCTGCAGCCTTTTTAGTAGTGAAATTACATCTTTAGTATGTGCTTGTTTTTTTGTAAAACTTAGTGGAATGATTATCCCAGCTACGCAATTTAATTTTTTATGTTTGTTTTTGTTTCAGCCTTGCTGCTACATGCTTTTTCCCTTCACTGGTATTCATTTTTCATATGGTCAGCAATAGTGTTGCTTATTAGTGCATGTACTCATGCAGACATACATTTATAAGACAGTTTCTCTCATTTCACAGGACAGCATTCCTTTGGACAGTTGCATCTTGGAAACAAACTCAAGTTGCAAATGTCCTAAGATTCTAGAAGAATATCTCAGGCTGCATTCTACATGAGCTACAGAATGAACTGGCACCCTACCTAAGTACCATGCTCAATCATAGCCTCACCTCAGGTTTTGTGCCCAATGAATGGCGCACCACTACAGTTATCCCACTCCAACAAGGGGGAGCCACGACGGACCCCGGGAACTACTGCCCCATTAGCCTGACGAGCCTGGTCTGCAAGGCCATGGAACATATCATCATGGAACTCATAAATAAAGACATTAGTAATCTCCAAACTCTGGACCCTACCCAGTTCAGATTTGTAAAAGGCAGATCATGTCTCCTAAACCTGATTGACTTCTTTGAAGCAGTCACCAAAGCCATAGATGAGGGTAAGGTGGTTCACACAGCTTATCTAGATCTCGCCAAGGCTTTTGACACCATCCACTCTGGAATTATAGATAAGCTCACTAAACTCAGTATAAATCCCTATGTCACAAGATGGGTTGCCAACTGGCTCCTGGACAGAGCCCACACTGTGAAAGTAGCAGACTCCAAATCCGACTTCAGACCAGTGAGAAGTGGAGTACCACAGGGTTCAGTCCTGGGTCCTCCCCTGTTTGGTATCTACTTATCTGAAGCACAGGCAAACACAGAAAGTCTTTAGCTAATAAAGTTTGCAGATGACTGTAAACTAGGAGCCATAATCAAAACTCCTAACGATGTGGACATACTACAAAAGGGCCTTACTGAGACAGATGCCTGGTGTCAAAGCCATGGCCTGAAGCTCAATGCCAAAAAGTGTATTGTCATCCCCTTTGGTAAAAACTCTGTACCCATGAACTACCACATAGCTGGTAGTCTACTTAATGCTGAAAATGTGATAAGAGACCTTGGGACACAGGTGGACAGTAGTCTCTCCTTTGATAATCACATCACCACAGTGGTCAAGAAATCCTTCTACGTGGTTCACCTTATCACAAAAGGTTTCTCATCCAGAAAAAAAGAGGTCATCGTTCCCCTCTACTCATCACTCATTAGACTCATTATAGAGTACAATGCCCCTTTTGGTATGTACCTCACAAGACATCTACAACAACTGGAAAGGCCACAGAAATACCTCACAAAGAGGATTACTGGCCTCAAACAGATGCCCTACGCAGACCATCTAAAAAAACTCCAGCTTTACTCCATCACATATGGCCTACTCAGAGGTGATCTCTGCCTAACATACAAAGCTATGTCAAACCCAGAGCTGTTGGACATGCTCCACTTAAAGAAATCCCAATCCCTCCGAGCTGTACGCTCTAGAGACCTAAACCTTGTCACCACAATAAACAGAACATGCTGGAGGGATAGATTCCTGTCCCAGAAAATTCCCATACTCTGGAACAGTCTACCTATCTATGTCAAACAGAGCTCCTCATTAGCACTCTTCAAGAAAAATCTTGATGATTGGATGGGAAACAGGACACTCACCCCAGGGATCACTTCTGTGGCTTTACTCGACAGGGGCACAGGAAAATAATTTTCTTGGGTGGCGAAAGCCAGGGTACATTTTTGGCTAGGCTTATATAGGCCCTAGGGCCAATAGCCTAGTACCTACCTATGAACCTATTATAAACTAACCAATAACATAAAAAAAAATTACATAATAAAATAGCAGCTTTTAAATCATACACCCACCAGATATTTATGCTGTAATTGACTACTAAGCCCTCTGCGTAAACTGTATTTAACACAAACTGAAACACATTTTTTATAACAAATACTTAGTTTTATCAAAGAATAAATTAATCTCAGGATATGCATTAAAAAACTTAAACCGAAGGAATTTGATGTTTAATGTTCTAAATATTCTGTGCCACTGAACTTGTAAGAGAAACATTTTTATGTCTCTGATGAATTTCAAATTATTTTCTTGACTGTCCTAGAAGTCTGTGTACATAATACTTACTACATGGAAATTTCTAATAATAATAAACAGCACTAACGTCTGGTGGCATGATGCCAGGGCACTTCTACGGGCTAGGCTTGTAAAGGTTCCAGGGCCATTAGACTAGTACACACCTATGAACCCTATTAATATACTTTTCAGAGGTTCAGGTCAAAACAGAGGGGCTGTAGCTAACTAAGTTTGATGATGATTGCAAATTAGGTGGAATCATTGAATCCCCAAACAATGTCAATATACTTCAAGAGGGCTTACACAAACCAATGATTGTTATCAAATCCATGGACTCAAACTCAGTGCTAAAAAATGCATTATCATCCCCTTCAGTAAACATGATAACCATGCAGACTGTCATATACATAATCGCTATATTACAACTTGGTAGTGAGAGACTTGGGAACACAAGTTGACTGTAGCTTAAATGTTGACCATCACGTGTCTACTGTGGTAAGGAAGGTATTCTACGTGGCTCAGTTCATTAGCAGAGGCATTGCCCCAAGAGTGAAACAGGTCATAACTCCCCTATACTCTACCCTCATCAGGCTAATAACTGAGTGCAATGCTCCCTTTGGTATGTATCTTATCAGGCACCTGTAGCAACTCGAGAGACCTCAGAGATTTCTAACTAAGAAAATTCAGGGTCTCAAGCACAAGTCATATATTGACAGACAAGTTACTGTCACTGTACTCAGTAGTGAACAGACTACTTAGAGGAGACTTATGCCTGGCCTGCAGAGCAATCTCAGATCCATACCTAATGGAAATGCTGCACATCTGCAGGTCAAATGTGATAAGGGTCACTTGCTCTAGGGACCTTAACCTGACCTGCGACATAAATAGGACCTGCTGGTGAGACAGATATGTCTCTCAGAGGTTGCTACTCCTCTGGTATAGGTTTTCAGTTCACATCAAACACAGCCTCTGTATGACCCTGTTTAAGTGCAGCCTGGATGGGAAACCATACATTCCTTGCTGGGGATTTTAACTATGACCCTCCTAGATATGGGCAATCATTGCTAACTAATATCTTGAGTTTAGGCTAGATCCTTTATATTGGGTTTCTGTAGTATTATATTGGGTACACACGGCTAGGCTTATAAAGACCTTTGGGTCAGCAGCCTAGTAACCACCTATGAAGTTATCAAGTGACAAGAATATTCTTGCCTTCAAGCATCTAAATTTTTAGAAATGATAATCATACTTGTGTGCTGGCACCAGTGATGGGAGTAATATATTACAATTGGTAATATATTACTGTAGTATATTACAGTTTCTAGTAAACAGTCATATAGCTAGTTACTTTGTCAAAATAGTAAACAAATGAATAGTACTATATTCATTTTTTAGTAACTAGCAACTTAAATGTGCATTACTTTTGAGTTGATTTTGCTTAAACCAGTGGTTTTCAACCTGGGTGATATCTCCCCCTAAAGACAGACGGAAAACTTCAGGAGGCCCTGGATAGTATGGACAGTAATCAGATGTTAGGAGATAATAGAGACATTGAAGAGGCAATTTGGATGAAAAATTACAATATAATGTGGGCAGAACTCATACCACAGAGTATTCATAATAGATTAGAATTAGTCTGGAGCAAAATTTACTTCATTTTTAGCACTGCAAGGAGGTGCACACTAATGACGACCAGACTCTGGCTCTGTCCTGGTACTGTGAGACTCTCACCCACTAAAACTTTGGGTTTCAGTTTTTAGTTGCTGAAAATAGATAAAATGTGATAGTTTGTTATAGGTCTTGTGCTGCTGGCTGTGTATGCTTTGGTTTAATTATTATTTGTGACTCTCTAGCTATAAAGACTAGTCTTCTTCTCCTTTCAGCTGCTCCCATTAAGGGTTACCATGGTAGATCATCAATCCGCAGAACAAGGAACAGTAGAGTTTTATGATGTGGAGTTGTCAGCCCGGTACCTAAACTTCCTCAGAAAGCACAAGCACCCACACAAACACCTAGGGCCAATTTAGAATGTCCAATTCACCTGCAGCATGTTTTGGGAATGTGGGAAGAAACCGGAGCACCTGAAGGAAAGCCATACTGGACATACAGACTCCACACAGAAGGCACCCCTGCTGAGAATCAAACTCGAGAACATCTTGCTGTGAGGTGACAATGCTAATCGCTGCACCACTGTGCTGCCTAGCTATAAAGAGTAATCTGCTGGAGTTTTTCAACTGTTAAATGCTATTCATCATCACTGTAGCATTGTGTATACAACTTTAATAAGACACATATGCATGTGCTTCCTTGTGTGAGGAAATGTCAATATTATAATTGATAACCTACACTTATCTAAAACTAACGCATTACATTAGTAAGTATTAATAGCAATATATTACTTTTTTAAAAAAGTAATACGTAATAGTGATATATTACTTTCACTGAAAAGTTACTAGTAATGGTAACTTATTACTTTTATAAGTAACTAGCACACACTCGGACTGTGCTGCACTTTTTTTCTGGAATAACTGTTGCCATATCCCTAAGAATTTGGTGGGGGGAGGTACATAGGGTGAGGCAAGCTCAGCAGCAGGTGGCCAAGACTAATTACATGTAGACATTAATTTGCCATTATAGAGCTGTAGTTCCTCCTGGATATACAAACAGAAGGCAAACAAGGTACTCCCAACTCAAAATCGGGCAACATATGTATAGTTCAGGCAGGGCGCAATCAACAAAAAGGGTGAGATGAAGAATAATTGGACATTTTACACTATGTTGCTTTCACAGTGGGCTCAACTGAAAAGAATGGCACTGAAAACAGCACCAGTACTAGTGTGGGCACAAATTAATTTGCAGTATCAGTGGATGTGTGAGAATAACGGGTAATAAACACCCTCAGTACAGGTAATTAGGTGGCTTACAAAAGGGTACTGCAGAAGTTTAGAGAAACTAGGAAGGTGCAAGGTTGTCCAGCTGTACGGCTCATAGCAGTAAAACAATGGAGGGCGCACACTCTGCTACTGTTAGAAGCTGATAAAAACAAGTTTAAGGTAGCATTACACTTGGCAAGCTATTAGCTGGCTGCACAAAGCCATGGGGAGGCAGTGTGAATCTTATGGGGCAAACTCTAAAATATATGTCATCAGTAATACAACAGATTGTTTTTCACAGCCTATCAGCCCTATGTGGAGCATTTAGCTGGTAAGAATATTCTAAGGCTAAATAGGAGCAACTTCAGACTGATCAGGAGGTGAAGTACCAGTGGCTGGCTCCAGCTTCAGGGGCGACAGAATGGAATGCAGTACAATGCTTACAACATTACCAAACACTACCTACAGCACAGAAGCCCAGTCACACTGTTTCATCATAGACTGGCACATAAGGAGAAGTTTTCTGCCATGAGAAGGGTGGCCTGATTACCTAGCTTGAGGTACTGAAGAAAACAGTGGAGTAATGAAGTTTGGACCCCAAATATATATAAATATATATATATATATATATATATATATATATATATATATATATATACCACGCTCATTTAGCATAACATCAACTTCTCATGTGCAATGGGCAAGGACATCATGGGCGAACATCAAGAAATTTGGAAGATGTAAGTACAATGCTTATGAAAGATACTTGGGGAAATACCTCTTCTACCACATCTAACTTTGTCTTTTATTTGCAGAACCTGGGTATTACCTGTAGAGACAGATTGCATCTTCCAGCAACACCTTTTGCTGACTGGAGCTTCCTGCATGTTTGCTCACCTAGTGCCTTGCTGGTGCTCTTCCATGTGAATGGAAACACCTGTCTTATACATCACCTCCTGTAACATGGAGTCATTACCTGTGACATATTGTGGTACCTAACATATAACATGTATAATTTGTGTTAAAGCCCAAATTATGATATTTGCACTGAGACCATACAGTTTGCTGAGCTGTACACCCTTCCACAATCCTTAATGTTGCCCATACCTCTCAACCTGGAAACATCAAAAATCTGGACAAGGCCCATGAAAAATAGGTACAAATATGTACACTGATTAACATACAATTTGCATACATCATTATGCAACCCCACCCACTCCAATGGAATTGTGGGATACCAACACAAACTAAAGGACAGACAACCAAAATATGGCACCAGAGTCCCCCTGCAGCTATTCCAATGTCCCATTACCTGGCTATTTTGCTCCATTTACTATAAACACTAATGTACATACTGCTTTACTTCTACAATTATTATTTGGATTTTGATTTTACATTTTATAGCATAATGCACAAGCACTAAGACCTCTGCTAAACAAAGCAATATAGTTTCACAATGAGCCCACAATCTTCTGCATCAAAAGCAAGTATTAATTTCTCCCTGTCGTGCTACTAACACCACAAACAGATTTGGCATAACTAGCACTAAACTTGTCTGCCCCTGAAGAACTATGCAGCACAAGAAATCTGGAAAAGTCAAAATATGTTTGAGGGGTGACAAAAGCCCAAAACAGGGACACGTTTTAAACATTGCTTGTATAATCTTAGAAAAGTTGCTGGAATAAAATGTTTTATTTTACCATGCATTTCCTGAAAGATAGGAAGACTGAAACTTAAATGGCTATCATTATTTAGTGAACTCAGTTCAACTTCTCACTGATCTGTTAGAAAACCACAAATTTTAAGAGGAACAGACCAAACGTATGAGCCAAACATTCTATAAAACTTTGGACATTGAGAACTATGGTTATCTCCTTAAATCACAAGTGGGCATTTACACACACGCACTTGGTCTGAACCTCACCCATTAAACTAAAGCACAGTTTCCAACTGAACTAGATGCAATACATGCCCATTACCAACCTCCAACCCCTGCAAAAGCATTTTTTAACATAACAAGCATCAAAAATGGTGCTAAAGATCCAGTTTACTGTTTAAAAATGAATACGCTAAAATAAATTACTTAACTGTGCACTCAGTTTAACATATTAGTAATGCTGTGGAAATCGGAATATTACATGCATGTCAGACTGCTCCATGTTAAAGTTTTCATGTAGTTGGGGGAAAAAGTAAATAAGCTTTGCTGCATCAATCTACTGTTTGACTTTATTTTTTCCTGGGCATTCTGAAAATGTGATTGTCTAACTGCTTACAGTGTTTTGTCTAGAAGGGTTTATGGCTATAATACAGGACAATTATGGTACACACACACACACACACACACACACACACACACACACACACACACACACACACACACACACACACACACACACACACACCCTTTGCTTCCTTACCTAATTCCCCAAGTGTTTTCTCCATTCTCACCTGCCATTAGTTCCCCGAGTGCTTTCTCCGTTCTCGGCTGCCATTACATCCTGCAGTAATTCAATGGTGCCTGTAGTTCTCCGTTTATGTGCTGCCTGGACAAAACTGCCATCTGCTGCCATTACATCCTGATGCTGCAAAAAAATGAGCATTTACTGCCAAAAAATGAGGCGAGCATTACTGCCTGCCATTACATCTTGTTGCTTGTTAGTGCCGTTTAAACAATTCCCGCTTGCAGCCAGCCAGAAATGATGATGTGAGCTCCTTGAGTTCAATTCTGACTGGCTGGTAGCCATGACAGAGCTGACATCATCACGCATGTGATGACATCAGCTCCGACAGCGAGATAATTAAAAAAAAAAAAAAAAAACAAAGCAAAAAAATTGGAAATGAAGGGGTGCCACTCAGGAATCGTGGCACCCCTTCATTTGGACCACAAAACTTGTAAAAACCAAGTAATTCAGTATGGTTGGGAGGTATGCTGTTGCCTGCTATTCATGGTGATGCTTATATCAAGGGTTCACATGGAATTTTTGAAATGTGCAGTTCTTGCTCTGTATGCCATTCTTCAGCAGACAGAGCGTTGTCTATATGTAGGGAATGTGGCCTTTTCCACCCTGCTCAACCTCTTACAGCTATGCAAAACACACACCATCATCAACACCCATAACAAAGACTACAATCTTTTAAAGGCACAGAAATAGAACATGGCTGGCACAACAGACTTCTATTCCAAGGAATCCTACACTTACTAAATACAACTTCCTATGCATGTCAAGCAGTACTATGCATGGACTGTATTCAGTAACATTCTGCATGAATAGCCTGGAAATCATAAATCCTCTTTAGGGTATATAGCATGGTGCTTCATGACCATGGAGATTAACTCACTCGACAGTGCTTGGGCTTAGCTGGCTATGCTTTTCAATGGTCTTTTGAACTGCATGCCTAGTACATACCTATGAACTTACCAACCTAATATATAGTTACCAAGTTTCTTACAAATGTGCCTGTTGCATATAGAATATATATGAGACAAAACATCACTTTATTGATGAATGTATTTCTATAATCATCTCAGTTGATGGTCTTAATATGGTCATTTGTATATACTACGGACCACACTAATTCTCATACTACCATGACCGTGATACAGATCTCTCTGAATTGCACACGCCTGCATGTCAACACGTACTGCATATTATAGTTTTACATACTGTGCTTTTCCTTTCTGAATACCCCTTACTGTGTTTTATGTCCTGTAAGAGTACCAACTATATACACACATAACCATGTACCTGTACACAAACATTTAATTGTATTATTTTAAAAAGTAATGAAAACAACAAATAGATGCACTCTGTACTCTCAAAGGTATCATGAATTAAACTTAACCTCTGAAATCATTTAATTTATTCCCCTTATATATTTAGTTAGCTGTTTGCTTGTTTGTTTATTAATTTCAGCTTGATAACCATGTAAGTGGGAGGCTGACAGACCATTTTGAGTCACAACCTGAACTCCAGGTTGCAAGAGGCAAACAGAAAATTGTAAATAGAATAAAGAATTATACCTTTGTCTGACAGAATGTCAAACAGTGGCAAAATGCAGAAGTGGAATTCAAGCACAATGATAGTTCATAAAATAGGAATGGAAATGAGGTCCAACTATAACTACAACTTTGCAGGCAAGAAGGGCATTGTTGCTCACACCTGAAATATTAGTATGTGTATACATATGTAAAATGTGTAAATATAAATAAGCTGTTCAATATAGTGGTTATGTTAAGTATAGAAGGATCTCTCCATGTTTATTATTTTTTGTTTAATGTACAGTTATGTTCTTTAAACTAATGGATGTGTATTGTAGATGTCTTGCATTACCATGATTCATTAGCAGAGTATCTCTTTGCAACAAAGTGCCCGTTTACTTTTACTTGCAATTCACACTGTTTCACTGTAGCCATGTTACATTATATCAAATATATATGCTTAGATGTGATAGTTATGAAACAGTCAGATAAAACTAGGACTTCACATGGAACCTGTGTCTGTTTGCTTGTTTATTTTGTAAAATAAATGAAACTACAGTTTCACATGGAATGTGTGTCTGTGTACTTTTTATGTATGTATAAAGTTGTACTGGCTAGTTCTAATTAGAAAAAATATAATTAGGAATATACATGCAATAAAAGTCAATAATTTCTTGTGATTTCATGACATTTCAGTTATAACTGAAGGCATAAATCTCAACCTTATAGTGCAGAGAGAAAAGCTCTGACAAACTTTTACTTGGCTGAAGTAGTTACTAACGTCCAAGATAAGAGTAGACAGCAACTTTACTCAAGTGTTACACAACAGCAACAGAAGACAGAGTCCATGTGACTCAAAAATGGCTACCTACTCCCCAGAAAATACCCCTTACCACTTTTCCCTCACTATTACTAAAGAACAGGTCCTCAGTGTGCTCCCCAGAGCTAAACACACTTCAGCAATGAGCACTGATAGTATCCAGGGATGCCAGAATGTCAGCCACAGCCTCCAGACAGGCTTTGTCCCGAGGGAATGCAGAAGTGCAACAGTCATTCCTCCACATAAAGGTGCCCCATCAACAGGCCCAGGGAATGACATACCCATAAGTTGGACCAGTCTCATATACAAGGCCATGACAAAAGTTATCATGAATCTAATACATAGGAAATCTTCACACACTTGACCCATCCCAGTTTAGTTTTGTCAAGGGAGGTCACGCCTACTAAACCCAGTGGACTACTTTGAGAAGGCCGCTTGAGCCATGGATGATAGGCAAAAAAGTGCATATTGCATATCTCAACCTGTTAAAGGCATTCAACACACTACCTCACTTAAGTATTATAGACAAATTCAAAAATGTAGACATAGATCATCCCTATGTAACCCGATGGATTATTGTGCCCCGACATTCCCTGTTGAGTGCTATCCCTACCCGTCATCTTTTCATGTTTTTGCAGAATGTCCATGATTTTGCTTCCGTTGTTTGTCCTGATCCTCATGACATTTTTGACCACTCATGATTACAGACTGTCAGTAATGCCAGTCATTAGACTTTTATACTTACTGGTCAAAAATGCATATCGGTGCACATCTTGTTCTCTTAACTTTTAAGTGAATAACAGTAATATTTAAAAAATATTCCCAATTTTACCCCCTTAGTTATTTTTGGCTTTGTCCAGAATTACTAACCAAATAAGTTGAGTGGTATGGTGCTATACCAAAACATTCTGATTCAAATTATTTCTATTCATATTATTTAAACTAAACAGAAATAGAGTAATAGGTGATTCATGTTACTGCATTTGCCTGGTACAGTTGTTTTCTTTCAGTGCTTTTTCCTTGGAGAGGATTGGAAAACTAATGTGTTTATTTGCAGTCTCAGTTTTTCAACAGGTAGCACTCTCTCCTTCAACATAAAAAGCTGTGGGTTCTTTTAAGACACCAGATACTTTAACTGAATTTGCAATGCTGACACTGCAGTGCAGCATGACAGGGGGGTGTTGGGCTTCTGGGTGTACTGTCTTTTGAATGAGAAGTTAAACCGATGCCCCATCTCCCTTAAATGCTGGTAACTCCGGTGGATTTAAAAGATCCCATGGCACCTATGAAAAAGAGTAGAAGTTAGTCAGCATGAATATCAATGGGGTCCCCCAAAAAGCAGCCATTGGCCTAGTGGAACAAACCCAGTCAATAAAAGTTATGTATGAATACAAAAAATAATGATGGTTGCTACTATTTTCAGTTATTTCATTATCTTTGTACTCTATTTTAATGCATCAGTAAGTGGATCTTTTGTAAAGTGATCTTGTAGTTTTTTTACCAAAATACACTTAAAGTCCTCTTTATAAGAGTCATGCTAGACACAAGGAAGTAGTTGTTTTAACATTTGTGTAAATAAAATGGCTTGGGATGATAGTTCTAAGGAGTATTTTGTTATATGCGTCTGATAATTGATGGCCGTGAATGCCAAAGTGGCTGAAGTGTAGGCCTTTTCCCCTAGTCTTTCAAGAGTTCTACTCTCCTTGTATGATGGGAGTAGGGAGGTAGAAAGGGGAATTCTAGAAGGTTTGTCAGTAGCAACAGAGATGACTGCTTGGTCTGCAGCCAGACACCTAAAGAGAAATTTATAGTCCTCAAGGACTTTGCAGAACTGGTCTGGCTTCTTGGGCACTGGAGCCTGAGAGTCTAGAGTTTGGTAAGCATTATTAAATATATCCAGAAAGGCTGGATGTACTTGTGGCACTGCAGAAGAGCTGGATAGGTACACTTGCAGGAGTTGGCAGTACCTTTTTTTGGACATCGGAGATTTGGGAACTATCCCATTTAAAATGTTCTCCCATTTTCAGGATGGTTTCCCCAAAGGATATTTCCACCATGGAAGATGCTGCTCCCACTGACTCCTCTTCAGGGGAGACATATTCCTGAGGAGAGGGAAACTGAGTAGAGTAGTACAAAGATTCTTCTCCATCAGAAGAAGATTCATCAGAAGTGTCATGGTCCCTAACCCTTTTCTGGGAAGGTTGAGTGGCTGGAGTTGGTGCCAGCTGTGAGCAAGACTATTTAAAAGCCACGAAGGCCTGTAAATGGCAATGAGAGAAGGCCTGCCAATCTGCAGGTACTTTTTTAGCAGTGGAGACATGCTTTGTCTTTTTTTTCTTAACCAGAGAGACTATTTTTTTATATAACGTTGGAGGGCTGGATGAAGGCTTAGGTTCGAAGATTCAGGCTCAAGAACTTCATTCGTAGAAGTGTGTGTTAACCTCCTAGGTCCTTCAATGCATTTGAGCCTAGAGTCCCCCTCAATGTCCAGGCCAGATGTCTGTTCCACCTCCAGGGATGTGCTCCTGGCCTAAGTCAAGGTGACCTCTTAACTGGGTTTGGTCTTTGACTCCATACCAGGAATTGGACGTGCCTCCAGATCACCAAGCACATCAGGAAATACATCAGATGGGGGAGTTGCAGCAGAAGGCATAGGCTGAGGTTTCTTGGTCTTGTGCTTTTATGGCTTGGAGTCAGTCTCCAAGGTACCCTCTTGCACTTAGTTAAAAGTTTAAGCCTTTGGTTTTCCAGATATAAGGCTAGAGGTGAAAGCTTACTTCTAAGGGTCTTGTGGATTAATGACTGACAAATACTGCATGACTTGTAGTTGTGGTTGGGGCCTAGACAAAAGAGACACTGTGTATGGCTGCCCTTATATGTGGAATTTGTCTTCCACACTGGCACTTGTCCTTCCTGGATGCCATAACAAATTAGTAGCGGGGAAAAAAATATTTCCCAATGGGGCACTTATCTGAAAAGGAGAAGTTGTAATCACTGGAATCTGCAAGACCAATGGTCAGAAAGGCATTTTGACTGGCAGTAGAAAAGTTCTGAGGAAGCTATGTGTACACATCCCTTTTATGGCCTATGTCTGACTGCAGTCTACATGTGACATACCAGACTTTTATATACTGGCTGATGTCTTGTGCCTTCTGCCAGGGATATCCCCGAAGTAAAGAATACCGCAGTAAAGGAATAGAAGGACATCTTCTACTTGCAAGTACTCATGAGCAGGATTAATCCCCAGTGCATGAGTGTAGCAAGGGCTGAGAGTGATGATGAGAAACAAACCAGTAAGAGAGAAAGGCAAAGAAGCACAATCGAGAGGTGAATTATATAAACAGACACTATGCGCTTGAAGCTTACTTTTATGAGCCTGTTGCCTGCATAGTTATGTAGTTCATTGGCCTTTGGGCAGTTTTTCCATCTCTTTCTACTTTCTGGTTTAAAAGCACACATTTGTGTTTGTCCCTGTCTTTCCTGTAACTAGTGTAGTCCAGGTACAAATTTGCTGTATCCAGGACTCTGTAAGCTTCTGAGCCCCCCCAAGCCTTTCTGTGTTGGAGGGAAGGCTTCTAGCTTATCAGTGGGAGTAGTAAGCACTAGCCTATCTACCACAAGAGGAGTGGTTCCTGGCCCAGAACTTGTACCTTATTGGCCATTGAGCAGTTTATTCCATCTCTTCAACTTTCTGGCTTAAAAGCCGCATTTACACTTGTTTCCCACCTTTCCTGTAACTAGTCTAGTCCAGATACTGACTTGTTGTATCCAGGACTGTTGGTAAGCGTCTGAGCCCCCCAAGCCTTTGTGTTTTGGAAAGAAGCCTTCTGGCTTATCAGTGGGAGTGGTAAGCAGTAGGTAGCTTATCTACCACAAGAGGAGTGGTCTCTGTCCCAGAAATTGCAGTTTATTGGCAGTTTGGGCAGTTTTTCCATCTCTCTCAACTTTCTGATTTTAAAGCCTGTGTTTGCGCTTGATCCCTGCCTTTCCTATAACTAGTCTAATCCTGGTACAGATTTGCTGTATCCAGGACTGTTGGCAAGCTTCTGAGCCCCCCAAGCCCTTCTTTGTTGGAGGGAAGCCTTCTAGCTTATCAGTGGGAGTGGTAAGCACTAGGTAGCCTACCTTCCACGGGAAGAGTAGGTTTTGGCCCATAAATTGTAGTTTACTGGCCGTTTGGGCAGTTTTCCATCTCTTTCAACTTGCTGGCTTAAAAGCCTGTGTTTGCACTTGTTCCCCACCTTTCCTGTAACTAGTCTATTCCAGGTACAGATCTGCTGTATCCAGGACTCTTTGTAAGCTTTTGAGCCCCCCAAGCCTTTCTGTGTTGGAGGGAAGCATTCTAGCATATCAGTGGGAGTGGTAAGTACTAGGTAGCCTGTCTACCACAAGAGGAGTGGCTTTTGGCTCAGGAATTGCAGTTTATTGACCATTTGGGAAGTTTGTCCATCTCTTTCAACTTTCTGGTTTACAGTGAAACTGTGTAAATTGCAAGTAAAAGCAAGTCTGATATTTTGTTGCAAAGAGACATTGCTGATGAATCACAACAATGCAAGATGCCTATAATACATACTCATTAGTTTAAATAACGCCATTGCTCATAAAACTAAAAAAAATAAATAGAAATGGGAGATCCTTCTGTACTTAGCATAGCCACTCTATGAAACAGCTTACTGCTATTTATGCATTTTACATATGCACATACATACAAATATTTCAGACATGAGCAATAATGCAGTTCTTGCCTGCAAAGTTGTAGTTATAGTTTGACCTCATTTCCATTTCTTATATTTTTTAAGTATCATCTTGCTTGAATTCCAATTCTGCATTTTGCCATACTAAACTGTTTGACATTCTTTCAGAAAGTGGTATAATTCTTTAGACTATTTAGAATTGTCTGTGTCTTGCAGCAGGGAGCTCAGGTAGTGACTCAAAAGGGTCTGTCAGCCTTTCTCTCACATGGTTATCAAGCTGAAATTAATAAATAAACAAACAAATAAACAGCTGAATGCTACTCAGGGTCATACCCGCCTGGGCTACATGATCAGAGAGCTCTTTCATGTCTCTCTTCATGTAGTCCATGGAGATACAGCTCAGGTCATTCACACCAACATGGACAATGACAGAGTCATATTTGTACTTGTTCTGGAGTGACCTGACTGCTTGTGTTATGTGGCAGATTCTGGCTCCCGACAGGCAGCTAACAGTAACCTTCTCCTTGTCCAGCCTAGTGAGTGGGACGTCAGTGTGCCTGATTAGGCGATATTGTAGTGTACTGGCTCACCGGCAGTTTCGCACAGGAGTGGGTGTGGCCAGGGTGATTGACAAGCCTAAAATCTAGGAAGTGGTAAGGAAATGAGGCATGATTGGCATGCTATGTATATTACCCCGTGATGACATGCATATAATGAATGTAGATGAGCAGCTAAGTACTAAACATTCCTGTGATAGTTTAGTTATTTGTTTGTAATGCTGGTGTGCAAGGACCTTCTTTTGCTTTTTGCTCATTATAAAGTACTACAACTAAGTACTTTTTCCCTTTGCTTTTGCAGGGGGAAAGCCCCCCCTGCACCCCCCCGTGTAGTTGGTTCTTGGAGTTGGTATATTCAAATAGCGGGGGGGGGCAGCACCCCCAAAAGGGGGTGCAGGGGGCTTGCCCCCTGCAAAAGCAAAGGGGAAAAGTAATTGTTTATATTTACTGGGATCTCTTGTACAGTTGATGTATTTGACAACAATTAGTTGTCAATAGTTGTAGATTAGTTGACAACAATTTGGTGGTTGTATTCCAGCATTTGTTATGCTGAAACAGCTAAGCATGCACTTAATGATTCTTTAATCTTCATCTGTTAAATATTACTGCGATTACTCATCTTGACGTCAACCAGCTGGGGCGGGGTTGGGGCAGCGCTTGCTACTGCACATCTGGTGAGCCAGTACACTACAATATCGCCCCTGACTATAGAGTCACCTATTACTAGTGTATTAGGTATGTTATTTCACCTTAAGGGCTGTGATTGTGCGGCACATTGATTTTGTGTTTTACTCTTGTGTTTTACACCATTTTGATGTCTGGTTTGTGACAGGAGGTGCAGGTTTTGTGGGTGTCTGCTTTGACGGTCTCTGATGCTTTTGCAGGTTTTTATTTAGAGCCTCTGAGTATGATTTCATATATTTATGTGTATTTTTTGTAAGTACTGGTTTAGTAGGTCTATGTGAGGCTGGAGGTGTGGTGCAAGTGTTAACCTTCTCCTCATGACTGCCTGTTCCAGTCTTGGGTGGAGAGAGTTTAGCCTCCAGTTTGGCTGTATAATTGCATCTCTCGCATATGTTAGTGTTTTGTGGGAGGAGGAGAGGGTTGCCTGTGTACATGAGGCAGTTGTAACACTGCCTCAGGATACCCAGGTTCACAAGCTGGACTGGAGTACACCTGAAATTGCCCTTTGGTCATGCCTGAATAGTAAGGTGAGCTGCTTAGTCGCTTGGTTGGTGAGGGGTGAATAAAGAGCCTTGCCCTACTGGGCAATCAAGTGTCGGTGTATATTAGTGCTTGCTATTAGGTCTGAGCAAGTGCTGGACTGTAGGATGCTTTTTGAGTGCTTAGGTTGAGAGTTAGACTAGTTTCAAGGGAAAAACTGAAGAGGAGACTTACTGGAGCCGGGAATAATTAACCCTAGCTAACCGGCGCTGTAGCAGGAAAATGAAAGAGATAGAAATTAGCCCAAAATGGCCAATAAACTACTAACTTTTAGGCTGGAACCACTCCTATACCTCCTTACTCACCCTTTTCACTCACTTCCTAACTTTATCTAGATAAAAATGGACAACTACCCAGTTAGACTTTCCCGGTATTCAGATGTCCGTAAACAAATATCTTGTTTTACCTTGTCCTTACAAATGTTTCCCCTGCCTACACTCCACTAATGTAATATAATATAATATAATATTACAGTCAGATAAAGAAATCTGTGGAAATAACTGGCCACCCACACCACAACAAAAACTACTTCATACTGCACAACTATGTCTGATTTTGCCTCAAGCTATTACCCTTCTCCTTATATAAAATGTTTTGATTTTTGTTAAATCCATGTTGTTCAAAATCCTGTTGTTCTACAAACATGAATTAGGGTAATATTTAAAAGTTATACATGATTTTCGACTTGTAAAGACTCTGGTGGCCATTAGTCTAGTATAAACCTATGAATCTACTAGCTAACCTGTAGCATCCTTCAGTTGGCTTCTAAGCATGTACCAGAATGTCTCACTGGAACCATGTTGTTGTGTGACATAGACTGTTGTTTCAGTTGAGTCAGCAGAAAAGCCTACCTAGTATCTGAGCAATAAAACATGGCCATTATCCCTTTCACATACAGCACCAAGAGGTGAAGTGATTCCAATTTCACATCCCCTCAGCAAAACTAATTCTAAAACTTACTGCCACTATCAGCAAAAGGAAAATGCAATAAATATTGTATAAAAATTACATAACTAATAAGCCACACTAAAATCTTCAACAATGACCACATCTTCTCAGTTGAGCTAAATCCTGCAGAGCAAAGCAAAAAGAACCTGGTAAACCTCATAGAAATCCAGACGCCCAAGCAATCAGTGAAAAAATAGCCAGTTAGCAATGGACATAACACTCCTACATTAACACAAACACACAATGAAATTACTGCACACTTAGAGTGTAGGAAACCTTGCAACTTGTAAAGAATTAAACATATAGTACAAAGCTTTACACTATATAAATCGTGCAACATGGAAACAAGAAGTGCATCAAATACATACTCTCCAGTTACATTTCTCCAGTAATGAAAACAAAACAAGAGACATCAGTAACATGCAGTTTAAGTTACAATCTCCCAAACATAAAAATGTTCACTTACCTGTAATGTCCAAGTAGTCTAAACAAGAACCATTAATTCTTCATGCAGCCATCTCCTACAATGCTGACTGCTTCTCCAGATGGCTTGTACAGACTCTACAGAACAGCTTAACCAGCAGAATATTGCCATTATCCGCAAAACTTACTCCAAAATTGAAGTCCCCTATAGCAAATCATGACAGTTATTTATAATTCCACTGTCACCAAGCACAAAAAGTAAAATTCTTAACAGTAGTAATCAAAAAAAAAAAAGACTGCACTAACATCTTGTCCAACCTTTCCTTGTGACTGTGAGTTCCACAACTAAGCAGAACTCTGTAGAAAGTGGCACACATATTTCATAAAACAGTATACCCACCACCCCCAAACAAGTAAGCCAAGCCTTGTCTCTCCACATGATGCACCTAGACAATATTTGAGTTTACTACTTTGTAATGAGTGCATGAATAGATTATACTGCTGAACACATTCAGATAAATACATAAATTGAAATGCATAAGACATTTTTAACAGCTCAGCATTTAAATGTCTCAGTCAATAAAATGAAAGTCAATACCAAGCCAGAAACCAATGCAGTTAGCACCTCATCAAGTTGAATATGACCGTTTTCACCTCTGCTGGCACCCATTGTTTAACCCAGTATGTTCAAGATCAAAAACAATTAACAGAAAGCCAAAGACAGTTGTAGCAATTTTAGAATAATTAACATACAAACCAGTTGACTCACGCTTCTCTTACCACAAACTGAAAAATATGTAACTATTTTTTATATATTTACTCAATGTTTTAGT
This sequence comes from Protopterus annectens, assembly GCF_019279795.1. Classification (NCBI taxonomy): domain Eukaryota; kingdom Metazoa; phylum Chordata; order Ceratodontiformes; family Protopteridae; genus Protopterus; species Protopterus annectens. The sequence continues at coordinate 1,653,301,436 of NC_056741.1, read as the reverse complement.
TAATATAACAAACTTCAAGAAACTGAATTTTCAGTGGAGATTGGTATCTGCAGAAAATGATAATAAAGCTATACATAGAGTTGTAATAGCCCCATTTATATGCTTGTAACAGACTTGGAAAAGATGTAAAAAAATAACTTCAGTGAAAATCAGGGGAAGCACAAAAGGAGAGCTGAGAAAAACAGGTTGGCATGAGAGGAAACACATTCATTTTAATGACGTGCTTCCTCTGCAAGAAGCAAATTGCAAGATTCAATTGTAAGATTGTCACTTCACAGCAAGAGGTTCTCCGGTTTGATTCTCGGCTGGGATGCCTTCTGTGTGAAGTCTGCAGTCCTCCCTGTGTTCTTGTGGGCTTCCTCCAGGTACTCCAGTTTTCTCCCACATTACAGTGACTACATGCATCTGGTGTGTTTCTCACTGGTCCTCTGCTGAAAATAGGCTCTGTCCTAGTCGGACTTTCCCGGTATACAAATGTTAAATAAATATGTGTATATATATTTTTGTCCATACACAGACATATATACAACATGTGAGTGTATTATTTATAGCCAAACTTAATTTAACATAAATGTGTTTCCTTCCTGCATGCATGCATTACAATTGATCTATAATTATTATGCAAGCTATTTACACTACATACAACCCCCTTCTGTATCAGTAGATGAGCAATAATGTCACTGCTTTCTGGAGTGGTTTAATTCTTTCCTCATCTTTCCTCCCTTGGAAGTAATCCACACCTCACATTACTTATCCTTACCACTTCACCCCTTTTAATTCTTCCCTTACTGATACCATGTTCTAGATGTCCACTTTTCCTACTTTCCCTAGACTCCTTTGCCAACACTTCTTCTTTATTTTGAGTTGTTTTGTCAATTGTATGTCTTGTCTCCTATTCTGTTTAGCTGGTTTTCTACCTCCCACTTAAACATGTCACATTTTGGAAACCCCCCAGAATATATGCAACCAAATACACCCTGTCTCACATCTTCAAAAACTGTCTTTTGTTCATGGAAAAATCTTTTTAAAGCTTGCTGGGGTGTAGAAATAGTGATGTAAACATTGACAGGCAAAAAAAACCCCAAAACGAATGCTTATTGATTTTGTAATATATTTCGGTGATCTTAAAAATTCCTCCCATATGTTTTCTTATATTCCTTCTTTTAGCTCTACTTCCTGTTTTTCCTTTCTTCTGTAACCATCGACTTTATATTTCCATTATGCCTGCTTTAATGCTTTTGCTATTAATCCCCTGTTCACTATACCTTTTAGCCTAATATCATTTATTGCATGTATTATGTTAGGATGAAAGCTCTCCTTATCTGTTAATATCCTGATCTTCAGTCTAATCTCAGTACTATCCCTCTGTATTCCCATTCCATTGCTTGTGAGAGACATATTCATCCCTCTGTTCTCCCCAACTCTTCAAGGCCCATACTTGCATAATATGCAATATTTAACTTCTGTTCTCTGTGTTTTCTACCTCCACAATGACTTTTTATCCCTATCTATTTGGATTTCTCTCCATATTATTAATCCTGATTCCTTTACTAAATCTGTTACTGCTTTAGTCATTTCCTCCAGTAATTGGACTTCATAATCCCTATTCTCAATGAAATTCTTTCTCACTTCTCAAACCTCTTATTTTCTCCCATATCATCTCCTTCCAATCTGCCCTGTATGTCGTGTACATTATTCTCAGCACATTGTCTGTTTGACATGTTTATAGATAGTCTGCTACTTCCTGCACACCCAGACCGTCTGCTACTTCCTGCATACCAAGACCTCCTTCATCTATTGGTGTTCTTATCACGTCGCAAGACATTACTGCCTCTACTCCTATTTCATTGCCAAAGCCAAGAACAATCTTCCTACAAATATTAGAGCAAATGCCAACTTTTTGTCATTTGAAAATGTATTGAAAGAATTCTTAAGCAAAGCATGGGTCTGTTCATGCTCTAATCCCACTTAATACTTTATCCCTTCAACCTAACAACCTCTTCAACAACCTTTGCTCCTCTGTATACTTTAACTACATTCTCCCTAGCCTAATTCTGTTTTTCATTTCTACATATGCTTTATATACCTCTTTGTACCCCTTTCTCCCCCCCTCTTCGCATACCAACTACTCCTTTGCACACTCAATATTTCCCTTCACTCCCACAGCTTCTCTTCTGTGCTTCTCCTAGTGTTATCTGTCCTTTCCTTTTTCTTTTTCTGAAAATTAATCTAGTGGTCATAAATTTTTTTCTTGTAACATTGTAATTATCTGACATATTTCTTCTTTTGCCTCTTACCTTTCAGTTTTCGACATGCATATTTTTATATTATGCATATATCTATGAATTCTGCAATAATTATTTACCTTGAAGCTTTTATCCACAGGGCTCTGCTGAAAATGGAATCCTTGGACCCCAGTCTAACTTTCCCGGTAAACAAATGTCAAATATATAAATAATCTTTCAAACTCAGAATTACAACAGCAAACTGCAGAGCCAAGCATTTTACCCACAGACAATCCCCATATCCATTGCCTACCCGCAACAACTGGCTTGGCACTGCCAGGATAAAACATGGTTAATTTAATGTCCTTTAGCACATACAAACAGTAAAAGCAACCTATACTCAATCTTGTTTCACCCAAATACACATTGGTTTTGCAAAGTCAGAATTACAACAGCCAACAGCAAGGGAAATAATTTCATGCACAGGCAGTTCACATCCCCATTGCCTGCTGACTGTATCTGGTTTGAGTCTGCCATATTTAAAAAAAGATAATGGATTACATTTATATATTTCTTTATATAGACAGTAGTCACATTTATTCCATCTTGCTTCACATAAAACAACTGTAGTTCTACAAAGCCAACAGCAAACAGAAGGGCTAGTTATTTCATCCACAGACAGCTACCATATCCATTACATAACAACAGTACCTGGTGTGACGTGTGACCTTCTCACAATGTATAAAAAAATCACATTGATGTATTTTTGGTTCAAAGAAACAACAGTCATAGCTTCATCTACAGTGTGATTCAGCCACACACAACTTTGCCTTCCAATTCCAGAAGTATAACAGCAAATAGCAGGCTAATTCATTTCATCCGCTGTTAACCCCACAGCCATTGCATGACCACAGTATCTGGTTCGACACTGCCAGGATTAAAATAATTACATTATGGTATCTGTGAATCAAAAATACATTAATTACAGGTGGCATTCCAGCTTGCTTCACCCAATTATGCATTAGCCCTGCAAATAGGGTTGCCACCTTTTGAAATGCTCAAAGTGGGACATTTTTCGTAAAAATGTGAGATTTTGCAGGACAAAACATACCCAAGGCCAGTGCAAAGGACAGAAGTTCACCTTTCTGCCAAAATAAAAGGTTATTTTTGTAGCATTTGAGTGTTTATGCTATTTCATATAATATTTATGTCTTTCGGACACAAAATAACTGTTTTATGCAGCTATTAAAGAAAACCTAAGAAATACATTTTGTCTTAAAATCTCAGGACATTTGCCATTTTTTAGTTTTTTTCGCAGGACACAACTCTCCAAAGTGGGACTGTCCCTCGCAAAGAGGGACAGGTGGTAACCCTACCTGCAAAGTTCCAATTACAACAACACACAGCAGGGACAATCATCTCATACACAGACAGCCCCCATACTCTTTGCCTCTCCACAGCAACTTGTTTGATCCTGCCAAGTTAAAAAAATGGTTACTTTGATATATTTTTTCTCTCATATAAGCATTAGCTATGACTTCTATTCCACCTTGTTTCACCCAAATACATGTAAGACCTGCAAAGCTGGAATTACAACAGCAAACAGCAAAGCCAATAATTTTATCCCCAGACATCCCCAATCCCTACTGCTTAAGCACAGTATCTGGTTAAAGACCAACATGTTGACTAAAGAAAATAAAGAAAATAATGACTTCATTAACAACTTTTCACACAGACAGTAGTCACAACTTGTATTCCATCTTGCTTCACCTAAATACATATTAGAATGGCAAAACCACAATGACAACAGCTAACAAAAGGACAGCCATTACTTCCACTAACAGAATGCATATCCACTGCCTAACAGATGTATCAGGTTTGACCCTGCCAGAATAAAAATATTAATATTGGTTACATTAACATATATTTGCTGCACAGAAATAATATCTACAATTTTTCTTCTAGCTTGCTTCAACCAAATACAAATTTGTCTTGCAAATTCAGAATTACAATAGCAAAGAGGAGGGCCAGTCATTTCATTCAGAGACAGTCCTCATACCTATTGTATAACAATGGTTTCCGGTTTCACCCTGAAAGGATAAAAAAAGAAATTCTCTCTCTCTCTCTCTCTCTCTATATATATATATATATATATATATATATATATATATATATATATGTGTGTGTGTGTGTGTGTGTGTGTATATATATATATATATATATATATATATATATATATATATATATGTGTGTGTGTATAAAATACATGCACGTATTATTGGTTTACAGAATCAGTCTTCACAGCTTGTATTTGAGCTTGATTCACCAAATGTGTACTAGTCCTGCAAAGTTAGAATTAAAACAGCAGGTTCAACCATTTCCCATTTTATCCACAGACAGAACCTATCCGTATTGCCTTTCCACAGTATCTGGTTTGACCCTGCAAGGTTAAAATAAGGAAAAAAGAAGTTATGTCTTGCCATAACGTTCCATCTGTATTGTTGATTCTCGTTCAGTCATTACGTCTGGGTAGTCGGTTCCGACCTCGGAACTGAGCTGGCCATCTTTCAAGCTCTCGCCAGCTACAAACTCTCGAGCTAAACTCTTACCCAGAATTCCCCTCTCCCTGTTACCTCAGATTGAATTTGCAAGACAAAAGAAGGTAGAAGCTACCTCTGGTCAAATGACCTAACAGAACCAGATGGTGGGATCCACTAAAAGCCACAGGAGGGGGAAGGAGGGAGGGTCGTAATGATTGAACAAGGATCAACTAAACAGATGGAACATTATGGTAAGACATAACTTCTTTATCTGATATTGTTAATCCTCGTTCATTCCTTACATGTGGGACAGAGTCCCCAGCTACCTTTATTCCTGGGAGGCTCTCATGGAAGGACATTCCTGAGCACTATAGAACCAAAAGATGCTCTTCACCTGGAGGCCAAATCCAACTTGTAATTATTGATGAAGATATGAGGACTAGCCCTAGTTGCAGCTGTACAAATGTCATGTAAAGAGGCTATGGCATGGAAGGCAGCAGAAGTTGCCGTCGTCTTGTAGAAAGTGCCTTTATGGTAGTAGTTAATAGAATATTACGTTTTCTATAAATGAAGGTTATGCAGTCTTTTAACCATTTAGCCAATGTGACCTTAGTAACAGCACATCCTAATCTAGGTCCAGAATAGGCCAAAAATAACTGGTCTGATTTACGAGAAGCCTTAGTCCTGTTCAAGTAGAAGCGAATTTGCCTGTGAATATCTAGGGTATGTAGGCAATACTCTCCTCTGTTTGAATGATTGGGGAAGACAACTGGCAATTCAATGGTTTGATTAATGGACATTTCAGAGATCACTTTTTGGCAGAAAGGAAGGATTAGTTCTCAATGACTCTCTCTATGAAAAATCAAATATGGTGTCTTGATGCATAAGGCTTGAAGTTCAGAGATACATCTGGCAGAAGTAATGGAGACCAAAAACAAGGTTTTCCATGACAAATATTTGAGGTTGCAAGAAGAAGCTGGTTCGAAAAGTGGAATTGTCAAATCTTGTAGGACTAATGACAGGTCCCATGGTTGAGTAGGTTCTCTAAAAGGGGGTTTTAGATGATTCACGCCTTTTATGAAAGTCTTGCATAATTTGTGTGACATAAGAGAAGAGTCTTGGACACCATCATGAAAATTAGATATTGCGGCCAAATGAACTCTAATGGTAGAGGCAGATAAACCGCAATGAAATAAGGTAGACAGATATTCCAGTACTATTGAAACTGGTGCTGAAAAAGGATCTACCTGTTTTTTCTTTCAGCCAAATAGTAAATCTTTTCCACTTGCTGAGATATGTAATTCTGGTGGAAGACTTATGAGATGCAATAAGAATGTCACGTACTGGCAAAGAAAGATCATTCTGCCTGGCAATCAAAGGAATTGGAGAAGCCAAGCTGTGAGTTTCAGGCTGTTCAAATTGGGGTGAATCAGATTCTGTGGATGGGAGATCAACCCCGGGGTTGGATGGAGACTCCCCAGTTGCTCTAGCAGGTGAGACCAAAGGAAGGGGAACTAAATCTGACGAGGCCAATATGGTGCTATGAGGATTACTTTGCTCTTCAACAGGCGGGCTTTCTTCAGAAACTGGGGAATGAGGGGGAGAGGTGGAAATGCATAAAGTAGACCCGTGGCCCAGTCATGGACTAGAGCATCTCTGGGTGTCTGTCCCAGAGGGGGAATCAGGGTGAAATAGTTGCTGCATTTATAGTTGGTCAGGGACGCAAAGAGGTCACAGCAAGGAAGACCCCAGCGGTTGAAAATCTCCACCGCTATCAATGGATTCAGGGACCACTCATGAGATTGTAGAATACACCTGCTGAGTCTGTCTGCTATCATGTTGGAACTCTCGGGAATGTGCGTTGCTAGAAGAAAGTGATTGGTAGCCATCGCCCATTGCCATATCCTCATGGCCTCTTGAAAGAGTGGGTAAGATTTGGTTCCACCTTGTTTGTTGATGTACCAGACCACCGCCATGTTGTCTGATTGTATCGCAATAGTCCCAGATGGCATCAAGGGATGGAATGCTTGCAATGCTAGAAGTACTGCCTCAGCTCTAGAACATTTATATGCAGAAGGGCCTCCATTTCAGACCAAGTACCTTGTACTGTCTGTTCCTGAAATAGCCCCCCCCCCACCCCATCAGGGAGGCATCCGTGGTCACTGTAGCCTTGGACTATTGGGGGGAGAAGGGGCGAGACCATTGTGACAGATTGTGTGCCATCCACCAATTTAAATCTTGCTTGCACCTGTGAGTTACCCAAATCTTGGCTGAAAGAGGGTACTGAAAGGGATACCATTGGGTGAGCAATAGCCGTTGTAGAAGCCTCATGTGAAACCTGGCCAGGGGGACAATAGTAATGGAGGCTGCCATGGAATCCAACAACTGGAGAACAGAATGAGCTGTTGATTTCTCCCTTGAAAAGATTGGAATCAGTTGCTGCTTTATCCTTACAATTCTGTGCTCCGGAATGGATGCTCTGCAATTCTTTGTGTTCAAGATGACCCCTATGAATTCTGTGGACTGAGATGGGGTGAGATTAGATTTTAGCCAGTTTATGGTTATGCCTAGCCTTTCTGCAGTGAGAAGAGAGTATGCCAGGGCTTCTTCCAATAGATGTCTGGTGGGGGCGGAGATGAGCCAGTCGTCTAGGTATGGAAACACCTGGAATCCTTGTAGTTGAAAGTGAGCTGTGATGACTGCCATGCACTTTGTGAACACTCTGGGGGCTGTAGAAAGTTCAAATGGCAGTACTCTGAACTGGAAATGACATGGAAGTGAAGGAATCTTCTTGATGGTCTGTCCACTTTTATGTTGTAGTACGCATCTTGAAGATCTATTGAGCACATCCAATCATCTTTTTCTAAAAGTGGAAGGATAGATTGTATTGTGACCATCCTGAATTTCTGTACGTTTACAAACTTGTTCACTACACTGAGATCCAAAATTGGTCTCCAGTCTCCGTTTTTTTTTTTTTTTTTTTGGCACCAAAAATAGTTTTGAGTAGAATCCGGATCCTATCTGATCTGGAGGGACTATTTGGATGACTCTTTTTATTAGCAGCTTTGAAATCTCTAATGCTGCTTCTTCCCTTTGACTCGGTGGAATGTTAGGTAAGCTTGTTAGAGGAGTGGGGCAAAGGTCAAAAAGGGATATGATAACCTCTGGTTATTATCCTTTGTACCCAAGAATCAGTGGTAATGGTTAGCCAGGCAGAAGGGTACAAAGAGAAATGACCCCCAACCACTTCCAGAGGAAAGCAGTTGGGCCGCTCTTCAGGAGTGCTGGTAGGATTGGCCAGGCAAAGAATCCTTGGAACCCTGGTTACGCAGACCCCCTCTGCCCCGAAAGGAGCATCTTCCCTGTGAGTTTCCTTCTCTGCCTCTAGGGGAGAACTCAACCTGTGTGTCACAGAAAGAACCTCGAGTCTTTTTGTGCCATATCTTCCCACTCTTTCTGGTTTTTGGAGAAAGCCCATTGAAGGGAAGAATAACAGACACCCACAGCAGAAAAGGTCTTACCGTCCTGTTCACATCTGGCCAGTGTGCTTTTAACCTTGGGTCTGAACAACGAAGAGACTTCAATGGGAGCATTGAGAAAGGAAGCCTTGAATGGTTCCATGAAATTACACAACCGCATCTAGGCATGGCGTCTCAGAACAATGCCTGAACCTGCCACTCTAGCTGCTCATTTAGATGCATGAGATATCAGGAGCATGGAGAAGTTAGATATCGATTCGATGGTGGCTAGCTGAGAGGTCACTTTGTCATGGACCTCATCAGACACAGCTCCAGCCAAAGTTTCAGAGAGCTCAGAAATTAAGTCTCTTTGAAGCCTGGTAAAATGTCCCATATAGTTCAGGAACCTGACTGCAAAGGTCGCTGATGCAAAGGTACGCTTCCCTATTCTGTCCAGAGCATGGGACTCTTTGTTGGGCGGGTGGACAGTCTAGCTTTCTTTTTCCACCAGGTCCTTTTTAGTTGTGGCCGCCGCCACCAAGGCATCTACAGGAAGACCTTTGGACCAATGGGGATCACTAGCAGGAGGGGACAAAATTTTATCTGGCCTACGGGAAATGGCCTCAAGTGGTGTCAGGAGTCTTCCACGCATGCTGCATAATGAGCTGGACAAGTTCATCGGCAGGTGGAGTAACCCAGGAGGTAGGGGGCCGGGCACGAAAGGCTTGCAGGAACACAGACTCTTCAGAGGTTGGGTTAGAGGGCTGCCAATCACCTCTCTGTTTAAGGATTTCAAGGATATCACCAAAGGATACCTCAGATGGTGATCGAGGGGACCCTTCCCCATCATCAAAGTCTGTGTCTTCATTAAGGGACTCCTCTGTGGAGTCCATGTGCTTCCTCTTGCATGAGCTCTTTTGATGATCTTCCTCAGAGGGAGAAGCTGGGGAAGACAGCGCAAAAGGGGTCTCCTGTGGGAGTATGTCTTGAGGCCCTTGTACCTGGTGTCCATTAGGAGCAGCTTGTGTACATTGCGGTCCAGAGGATGGTGTGGAGAGTGATAGCACAGGATTGCCAACCGATGCAAGAGCCTTCTCCATTAGCTGTAAGGCTGGTCGACCTGAAGAGGGGTGGGGACCCATGGCAGGGGTCACCCCTTGCCCAAGTGGCTCAGCCTGCTGACCTGGAGTCCCTGGATGGCTGTGAAATGCCAAAGTACGTACACCACAGCTGACATCCTGGGCCATGGCAAGACTCTTCTGCCACAAAGGCAACTGCGGTTCCTTAGTGAGGTCCATAAAGGGAACCGTAGTGGGGGAAGACTGTGCTTTATCAAGGGGCTTCAAAGGCAATGAAGGAGGAGAATACATAGAGGTCCTTGGTAAAGGGTGATCACCTCACAAGGAAGGATAGGTCTGGGAGGCAGGATACCTCTTGCCAAAAGCAATTGATCCACAAGATGCAACACAGCGTGTTCAGAGAGGCTTCTAGTGGATTTCACGGACATGGCTGAGGGAGAGTCAGGTCTATCCAAGGACGGAGCAAGCTCTATGCTCACCACAGGGGAGGTCTGCACTGAGAATAATGGAGCTATAATGGTTTGAACTACTGGTGTCTGCACAGAGGAAATCATCGGTGCCGAATGCATGGTCTGCACCGATGATGAGGTCGGTACCGAAGTGGTTGTCAGCGCTAAGGCCTGAGCCAGAAACATAGATGACAAAAACTGAATGGTCGGTACCAAGAAGGTAGTTGGTGCCAGGTAAATTGTTGGAGCCAAAAAAGGAATGGGCGTCGAAACATCCATCGACGTCATAACAGTCTGCATCAACTGAACAGTCGGTGCCGGTAAGGGAGTCTGAACTGAGGAGCTTCTTGGTATGAATGCGGTATGGGGCACACTAGTCTGTGCCAAAGTCGCAGATGGCGACGATGGCCTTGGTGCCGAGGGTCTAGGCACTGAAAGCGCTGGAGCCGAAGAAGTCAAATCTGAACCGGAAAACTTAGCTTTCTTAGGTCTTGGTTCCTGAGGGTCCCCAGCTGGGGACGAAGGAAGAGACTTGGCCTTTTTATGTTCATCACTCTTTTTCTTATGGGATCTTAGAGGGGTTGAAACCTCCGACTCAGAAATAGCCTCTGAAAAGGGAGATTTAAGTAGTCCCTTCAATATTAATTTATTTTTTCTTTCAATTAACGTCCTGTTAGAGAAGTTCTTACAAATCCCGCAAGGCGAGTCAACCGTTAAGTGAGGCACACCCAAGTAGCAGACACATGGGGAATTTGCATCTGAAGTAGGTAATTTATGACCGCAATCCAAACATCTTTTAAACCGTGGGCTACCTTTTTTATCTGTCATGGTTAGGAGGAAAGAAGGAGAAACCAGAAAAAATACCAGCAATGGTACAAGAAATACCCAAAGGTAAAAAAGAAAGGGTTATACCAACGATGGTAAAAAAAAGGAAGGAATTACCTTGCGTTAAGAAGAGAGGAAGAAGAGTTAAAAAGGGTTTAAAAAAGGTTTTCGCTAAATGTGATAAGGTAAGAGATAAATATCTAATAACTTTTTTGTGAAAAAAAGCTGTGTTAGAACTTAGGTATGAAAAAAAATATTGCACTTAGCTAAGGAGAAGTAGCTTGACACAACCGAATGGTGACGTGGCAAACGAAATCTGGGGTAACAGGGAGAGGGGAATTCTGGGTAAGTGTTTAGCTTGAGAATCTGTAGCTGGCGCAAGCTTGGAAGATGGCCGGCTCGGTTCTGAGGTCGGAACAGACTACCCACACGTAAGGAATGAACAAGGATTAACAATATCAGATTAATGGTTACCTTAATGTATTTTATCACATAAACAGTAGTTACAGCTTGTACTCCGTTGCTTCACTGAAATACATGATAGTCCCGCAAAACCCCAATTACAACAACAAACAGCAGGATCAGTCATTTCATCTACAAACAGCATCCACACCCATTGCCTAGCTAAAGTATTCTGTTAGGACATTTTGTGATAAAATAATAATAATGGTTACATTAATGTATTTTTGTTGCACATAAACAGTAGTCACAGTTTAGATTCCAGTTTACTTCATCCATGCACCACCATAGTAACTTTTTTGGCACTGTCAACCTGGCAAACCTTCTGACATAGTAAAAGTAACCCAAGAAAATCTAAGGTCGTTAATGTTAAATACCAGAAGTCTAAACAAGAAAGTCTATTTCCTGCAATTTTTCTGCACCCTGGAGAATGTAGATGTCTGTACACCCTGGCAGTGCAAAACTATAATGGCTTTAGACCAGCTACTGCACAGGAAAGGACAAAAAAGTGGAGGTGTCTTAATTTACATAAAAAACAAACACACCTCAGGGCTGGTCAAACAGAGTGACCAGCTTGAGCATTTCCGTGTCAAAATTACCTTAGGTAAAGTCCCATACCATGTCCTTTCAAGATATAGATCCCTCTCAATGACCCAGGAAACCCATAACACATTTTTCTATTGAACTATTTAGGCTTTTTGACATACAAGGAATAGTTGATATGCTTTGAACACATATTTTGTGGTGACTGGCTGGGCTAAGACTGAAAGAGGGCCACAGGAGCATACATTACAGCAGGCTAGCTTAAGGAGGCAGCCAGCTCGGGTTGGACAGAACCAGTCCATGATACTGATCTCGCTTGTGGAAGTGTAACAAAACTGTTTATCCTGTTTCACATTTTTTTGACAGAATATATTTTCGAAGTACTTCTGGGTCATATCAATGTGTTTTCTTCTTAGGTAATGGGACACTCAGGCTTATCTTTGTCAAGTGAAACAAAAATAGCTTTTCCAACATGTAGCAGCAAGGAGAGAAGAGACAGTGGTTACTGTCCTTAGTAAAGAATACGGCTACAATGTAACACTGTTTCTGAATGATATCAACACTGAAATAGTAGGCACCTTAATGGTGATATCACGTTTAAGCATGCGCAACCTAGTAGGTAACATCCACACTAAATACTTTCTTGCCATCGAGTGCAGGTCATATTGCAATCCACACAATTGAAGTGGTGACTGTATATGTTTTAATCCCATGCCTAAATACTGTGTTAAAGTTAATTCCCATTATTTTAGAATTAACTTAAACCTGATGTCTGGACATGGTATTATGTTAGAATGGTGCTTGTAGTTTAACGGGAGCGTTGGTTTTACAGGGGTCAGTTTAATGTCCATATTAATTTACCATACAGCAACCAAATAAACTGCTTTTGTAAATACAGCATTGTATGGATTTGGTCATCTCTTCTCTCAAGAATAACTGCAGTGGTACAGTGCTGTAAAGCATAGCTCTCAGGCATACCTCTTAGCTGTCCACAGTTTTGCAGAATGCTCTGATTTTTTCCCTCATAACTTTGGTCTACTCCTCACAAAATTTGTGTCTTTCTGGCAAATCACTGAGGATTGAATTCACTAAATAATGACAAACACTGAGTTTCAGACTTCATATCCTTCAGAGAATGCAAACTAATGCAATATTAGTGAGTGTAACAACTTTGTAAGTTTATCAGAGCAATATTTAAAATCTATCCCTGATTTGGGGCCTATCCCCCCATTATGTTTGTTTTTTTGTCAGAATTCGTGCACTAAGATTTAGAGATATGCTCTCAAATGTTACTGATTTTGTAGGGCATCATTGACTTTGTCTCATATTTTTGCACTCTCCTTTGTAAAAGTTTATATTTTCTGGTAAATCACTAAGGATTACAATCAGTTAGTAATACTGAAGATAAAAGTTTTAAACATCTTATTCTTCAGAGAATGAAAACTGGCATAAAACATGACATTCTATTAACTTTTTGAGTGGACTAAAGTAGTAGTTAAAAATTATCTGTGATATGAGGAATTTATCCCTCATTATTGACTTTGCTCTTACTCTTGAATGAAAACGTTACAATCTATGCTACAAATAAGCAAATACATTGATGTTTTGAAGCTTTATTGGCCACATTGAAGCTATTATTTATTTATTATTTATTTTACATTTGTTGACCGGGAGAGTCCGACTGGATACATGTCCATTTTCAGCAGAGGCCCGGGGAGAAAAGCTCCACAGATTAAGAGCAAACAAGTATGAGATTTCTACATAGTAAGCAAGTATTCATAGGAAAACACATGATTTAACAAGATTCCATAGTTTTAAAGTTACAAAGTACAATATTCATTCGTAGTCACAAGTTTTAACAAAATTCCATAGTTTATTTAACTATTTAATATAGTGTTAATATAACTTTTTTCATTCAAGAATAAGAGACAATATCAATAATGAGGGATACATTCCTCATATCACAGATAATTTTTAACTATTAAATATATTTCTGTTTTTTTTTTTTGTTTTGTTTTTGTTTGTTTAATGTTATCACATCATCTCTTGGGGAGTAGTACAGTTGTCATGACACTTTAGATTTAGCTATATCAAGCATAACAGCAAGTGCTGAATAAGATGTCAATAATGTTTACTATTCTGTTCACAGAACATATCATTATTACTTATCCCAGATGCTGCATTATTTTTCCCTCTAAGTCACAATTTCCAGAGTTAAGTCAAGGGTGGCAAAATACATATACAACAGTATCGTGCACTTTAATAACTTAGGCAACTTATGACAGGACTGATGCAAGTTTTGCAAATGCAATGTGCATAGTTTAGTATGAGGAACAACTGGTTTTGAAAGAAAGTCATATGAATTGCAACATTACAGACAGCAAAAATGTGCAGCCTGTTTTCTTTGTGTAGCTCAACTCTATTGGTTAATTTCCAATAAATAATAAAAAATAGAGAACAAGATGACACAATGCTTTTCATATTGAGTAACTAACAATACTGACTGCAATGCTTTTGGCTATTTTTATTGCGGTGAGCCAACAGCAGTCACAGCAATTCGATGTTTGGGTTGGGTGGAATTTGTATTAGCCTCTTTAAGTTTTGCACTTGTATTTTGGGGCAAGTCTGCCTCCAAAAAATGTAATGGCATCAAAGTAATAAAGAGAAGATCCTTTTAAAAACAATTGGCTAGAATTCTCAATTTTAAGAATTACAAATCAGTGTCCCATGAACATGACTATTTATTTATTACTATTTAATGGGTTATCCACAAGTTTTAGGCAAAGTCAGGATGGGTTTGTAACATAAAAGTTGCATGAGCAGATAAATTATTTTGATTCTAGTATGATGTGTTTAGTTATTGTTTACAATGGTGGTGTTTCTGTTCTGAAGTTTATCTCAAGCAAGGCAAAAAGGAATCACATAGTGATTGTCATATCTTTTGATCAATAATCCTATAATTCCTGGTAATAACCATGAGAAGATGTATCGTACACAGTAACATAATTTGTATATAAGCAAAGTTGTATTCACAGAACAGACATCTTCCCCTTAGTATATTAGTGGCAGCATTCTGTATGTTAGACTACACTCACTGAAGGTGTTCTCCTCACTCCTGCTAGGTTCTTATGTCAGAAATCACATTTATCTACGTACAGCATCTACCTTTATATCTCTCGCCACTATTTTCTGTTTTGCATTATGCACTTTTGTCAGTTGAGATGTATCACTTTTAGATTTATTTGTCATCTTTTCCACCTTTTATGGATGAACTGAGAACTCCTGTTTGATGAGTTAAAAAGGCGCTACTGCAATTGCAACCGCAAATACAGAAATGGTATTGGCATTTAACCATTACAGCACTATCTGTCATAAAGCTGAAAAAAAAAAAGACAGACCAAAATATAAAACGCAGAGAATTTAACAGGGAACAAAAACAGGACAAGAACAGGAATTAACCCATGGATTTTAAAAAAAAATTGATGCCAGGGGTGGGAATGTACAACAGGTCAGGAGTGATGTCAGAAAGTGGGCAGTGATTAGCAAAGTGGGTGGCGATGTTTAGATTTCGGTCCGAAGCAAGGAACTGGTTTTACAAAGCGTATAGTGTCCATTTAACACTTCAGCATATTATACTCTTATCAGTGTAATTGATCCCTGGAAAAGACATTGAAAACCCCATAACTATGCAATTAGATGCTGTGACTCAGGTCAAGTTTTTAGAGTTCAGTCACTTTGTCTTTGTATTCAGGAACATTCTACCTCACTGATTGTTTATGGTGGCAAACCATCTGCGGGGGGAGTAACTGCTTTCCACTGAAGGAACTGACTGGCCCTCCCTGCTTCTCAGCTGGGTCTCCCACTACTTTTTTTTGCCTTTGTGGCTCCAAACTCAGAGTCTATCCAGCTGTTTTACTCTACAAGAAGGTAAGTTGGATTCTTGTATTATCTTAACTGTATGCTTTATTTCATATTGGTTAAACCTTGTACTAGAAAAATACAACTAAGATTTCATTGTTCTGAAACCACACAAAAGACCAGTGAAAACAGCTCTACTTTCCAAAATAAGAATTTAATAAAAACCTTTAAGTTGTCTCTCCTCTCCTAGCGCCTCGGCTACAAGCCATTACAGAGTAAAAAAGTGAAGTTCACTCACACAGTCCTTTTATACAGCTGCCATATCAATTAACAATTCATTACATAATAAAATCAATTCCTAATTGTTAAGCTAACAATTAACCCATGAAGTTCTGCCAATTGCACTCTTTATTCATTCCTAAAGGCTGCAAAGTTTCATATTTCATTATTAAAATTGCTTCCTTTCTTCTTAAAATCTTTTTCAATGCATTTTCATCTCCATGTCTGTTGTATACTTGTTCCAGAATTGTAACTTTCATACTGTCTATTATACCCCCATGTTCTGAGTGAAAATGTTCTGCCACTGGACTGCTCATCTTCCTGTTTTTAACATCTCTAGCATGTTCTTTTATTCTCTCAGCCAGACTTCTTTTAGTCTCCCCTATATAGCCTTTGCCACAAAAACATTTTATAAGATATATAATCCCCCTGCTAGTGCAGTTAAATGTTCCTATAGTATTAAAACTTTTCCCCTTAATATCTTCAGCTTCTCTGATTATGTAAGGGCAAATTGCACACTTTCCACAGGGGAAAGTTCCCTTCCTTGTTATTGCACATGCTAGCTTCTGTGTTGGTCTCTCAAACCTACCTCTTACTAAAAAATCTTTTAAACTTCTCCCTCTCTGAAAAGAAATAGTAAGCTCAACATTCACCAAAGAAGGTACCTCCCTTCTTGTCTTATTCCAACTATTTTTATCATTTCATTAAATACTTTAGAGAAAATAGTATATTTTGTGGCAAAAAACATTTTTGAATATTCTCCCTTGTAATTTGTGACTACATGCTGACTGCTTTTATCCTTACTCCCATAATCATGTTTTTTACTACTTTTTCCAAATACTCTATTATAACTTAGTTTCACTTGATTTGGGTCATAACCTCTCTCCGTAAATTCATTACAAACATTGTCACACTCTACTTTCGCTTCCCTAACATTGGTACATAGCCTTTTAACTCTTAACATTTCCCCATATGGGATAGATTTCAATGTATGTTCTGGGTGGCAGCTAGTAGCATGTACCATCCTACTCATTTGTTCAGACTTCCTATATATTTTAGCTTGAATTTTTTTGCCTACTTGCCCCTTCAAATTTATGTCCAAATAATTGATTTCTTCTCCCATTTGGATATCATCAAATTTGATTTTATATTCATTGTTGTTCAAATATTGTATAAATACCTTAGCTTCCTCTCTATCACCCATACATATAAAAATCAAATCGTCGATAAAGCGAAAATATTGTATTACATGACCCCTGAAAAAACTATTTCTATAGACATGTTCCAACTCAAACAGTCCCATGAACAAATTGGCATACGCTGGGGCGAAGATTTAAGAAATTAAGATTTCATTGTGTTTAACTCTGGCTAAGTGTTGTCTTTTGCTGTTAATGTGTAGTAAATATATCAGCATGTTTCTACTGATTTTTACTCTAGGTTTCAATAATACCAGCTTAATGTTGTCTTTCTGCTATTAAAGTGTAACAATTATATAAACAAGTGTCTATTGGCTGTTAGTTTCACTAAATTCTACTGTAAAACAATCATTTTTTTTGCTGTTTGTACTGCAGTTACATCAAGTAAGTCTGCCATCTGGGTAAGTGTTTGTTATTTTGTTTTCTCTCTGCTAAATCTGTAGTGCATATGTTCATGTTATAAATATATATATTTCTGTCTCTGTTACTGAAGGCTTCTATTGTAATACCTGATTTTATGTTTGAATGAACAGCACAGTTAACTGGATATTGTAGGCAATTGTTAATACATGAGAGTTTCTATTTGTAAAGAGTTTTGTCATTGACTAGGGTTGCTGCTTCTTTTTTTCATACATGCTACACACTCTAGCTGGCTGCCTTTTTCTAAGTGATTAAATAGCAGAGGTACAGACTGTATGTTGTATAGCAAAGAGTGGGATTAAACAGATAGGTGTGTTACCTGTCTCTCTAACATCTGTACACCTACATTTCAGTAACCCTATATTTGCATGCAAACACATATCTCTTGTTAGTTTATTCTTTCTCTCCTTCTATACTGTGGAAGCCACCATTTTGTTCTTAGTAATCACAAACTTACATACCTACAAATATCTCTAGTAAGCTTTCTTACAGTCCTGTTTAAAGGCTAGAAAGGTGAAATGCACAACTGTGAAATATAGTGCACTACTCTTTTCTGCCAAAAGATACTTAATGTGGATGAGTATAAACAAATAGTACTGTACCTATCTAGTTCAACCATCAATATATTCTTATTAACTTGCGCTGTCTCTCTTTCTCTCTCCCAGTGAAACACCCTACTACCTAAAGAACTTGCACAGCTGAAGTTCACTTGCAGTTGCAAAATTATACAAGGAACAAATACACTGAGTTAAATGTATGTAAGACAAATTCATAGACACAGACTAATAATTTAAGTCATGCACTAGTGTGCTATGTTTGTAGTGTTGACTCTGCTGGAAAGATATCCCCACCCCCACTTACTCATAGGCATTTTACTACTGAAGGTGAAGCTACATTAACACTTCAGAATATTTTACTCTTATCAATGTCACCGATCCCTGGAAAAGACATTGAAAAGCCCATAACTATAAAATTAGATGCTTTGACTCAAGTCAAGTTTTTAGAGTTCAACCACTTTGTCTTTGTATTCAGGAATATTCTATCTCACCTATTGTTTATGGTGGCAAACCATCTGCAGGTTTCTTTCCACGCCATTTGCTACGCTCACTCCACTCCCCTGCCCTACTTATATCCCAAGCAAACCACTCCCCCTCAATACTTTGATCCAATTATATACAACTCTACCTTGTCCACACCCACATTTCATTCACACCTTACCTACTTTTATTTAACCAAACTTATCTGCTTCCCCTTACATCCATCAACTTGAATTCTTATCCCCCTACAATAATTCTTTGCATCTCACTCTGTTTTACCATCACAATACTATCACTGCCTCAGACTGTCTTAAATTAACTCCAGGCTTACCACCTTGACGATCTGAGGAAGATTAACTTGAAAGCACTTATCGTATGATAAAGGGATTTTGTATACTTGCATTTTATTCCTATTTTTTATTTTTTTTCATTAAATCAGTTTTAAACCAAGTTTTTTGCGTTTGGATTCATTTTGAGAACAACTGGAGTTGAAAGAAAAACGCTAGCCTTGGTGAACTAGCTGCCATCTTGCTGTTACTTTTTATTAGACAGTTCACCACAGCAGAAAGGAAACATTTTTTTTGGAGGCTTACCACCTTCTCTTCTATTATACACTTAAACTAACATTGCGCTGTAATTGTACTACTGACCAGTCACATCTCCCCACCCCTACTTATCACAAACCACAGGGCAAAACACCTAACCACATTGTCAAAGCCCACCCTGTAGTCAAAATATTTCCAACCTTACCTTTAGCAGCACAGATTTCACTAGATAACATAATCTCTGTTTATACCCGATATTACATTTTTAACACATAAATACCACTTTTACTACTGTTAAACCCACTGTCACAGTTGGCATGCTCCTCCGTACCTGCCTGGCTTCTTTATTCTTAATTCTCAACTTGCTACAGCTATATCCTTGCTTACACCCACACATCAATACACATCAACAACCTCCTCCAACCATCACCCCAATAAACAACACAGCGTCTCACATATCTTCTTACAGCTTTTCTTCTACACCCTCCCATATTATTCAAGCCACAAATTGTCCTCCTCACCTCCTACAAAACCACACTTGAAACCAGTATCATCATCTAGGGATAAAAAACACTTCCCATGGTACTCCATCCTCATTACCTACCTACTCAAATGTGGAGACATACATCCTAACCCTGGCTCACCTCTAATCCTAACCAAAAGAGTAAACCCAAAAATGTAAACATACTTATGCCGAACCTTAGAAGTATGTGTAATAAAATAGAATCATTGCATGCCTGGATTGATCAAAATAAACCTGACATACTAGCCCTTACAGAAACATGGCTACACCCTGGTATAAAAGACTATAGCAATAACCCACGTCTGGGTGTGGGTAATGCGGGATTTACCCACGGTTGGCATGGTTTGGTCCCGAGGCGAAGCCCGAGGGACCAAACAAAGACAATTGTGGGTAAATCCCGCATTACCCACACCCAGAAGTGGGTTATTGCTATTATAGTATGACATTATTTAAGAAAAGAAATAATTACTTTTCTTAAATAATGGCATTGTATAATGCCTCTTTGCTGCCCTTCTGCAGCTGTCTGGTATCTGCGGCAGTTCTGATGTACTGTGCATGCCTACGCAGTACATCAGAGCTGTGGCCAAAAGCAACGGAGAAGGCAAGATCTCCGTTGCTTTTTACTGTTTTGCTATGTTAAATGGATTTAACATAGCGAGACAGCTTTAAAATAAGCAACGGAGATGTCCGTTGCTTATTTTAAAGCTGTCTCGCTATGTTAAACCCATTTAACATAGCAAAAAAGCAATGGAGATCTTGCTTTCTCCGTTTTAAAACCTGTCTCGCTATGTTAAATGGGTTTAACATAGCGAGACAGCTTTAAAATAAGCAACGAAGATCTCTGTTGCTTATTTTAAAGCTGTGTCACAATGTTAAACCCATTTAACATAGCAAGACAGGTTTAAAAAAAAAGCAACGGAGAAAGCAAGATCTCCGTTGCTTTTTACACACTGTGTCGCTATGTTAAAGGACTTTAACATAGCGAGACAGCTTTAAAAAAAGCAACTGAGATCTCCGTTGCTTTTTTTAAACCTGTCTCGCCATGTTAAACTCTTTTAACATAGTGAGACAGTGTTTTAAAAGAGACTTATACTAATGGAAAAAGTCCGGGTGACCGGACCTTTTTCCATTAGTATAAGTCGATTTACAATGTGCACGCTGGCCAATCAGTGTGCGCGTTTTGGAATATTAATGGGGGGTCATGGTATAATCAGGAATAATACCTCCAAACTTTGCAATAACCAGAAAAGATAGATCCAAAAAATAAGGGGGAGGGATAGCACTTCTATATCCCTGTACACTCAGCATCACACCCTATACCAGTAATATATGCATATTTTCCAATGCTGAGGTACTAATCTGTTTTTTGAACCTCAATATATCAAAAAGAATTTGCATAATAGTAATATATATCCCACCAGGTAACAATATACCGGTGTTGGAAAATATTTTATCCTGGACATCCCAAACAATAAACCTTGAAACAATAATCTTAGGAGACGTAAATATAGGTTGGCAAAATAGTATAAATCTATATGGTTTTTCTCAGCTTATCAATGCACCAACAAGATACAAAAAAGATCTTACCTGCCAATCCACCTTAGACTGGATTCTAGTATCCCACCCTGCCAATTACTCCTCTTCTGGTACACTGTCTAGCTCCCTGAGTGATCATCTACCAGCTTATTCCCTTAGAACAAACTCCCAACAACTAAGAGTACACACTATAAAATCAGTTAGGAACTCAACTAATTTTTGTCAGCATAAATTCAACTATCTCCTACAGGAACTAGACTGGACACCCCTTAAACAACTACCCCTTAATGATGCTGTACTATACTTTAATAACACTTTCCTTTACATACATAATACACCAGCTCCCATTCGTATGAAAAGAATCAAAATGAACTCACCACCATGGCTCTCTAAGGAATGTAAACACCTGATGAAGCAAAGGGACCTAGCCTGGTCAACCTGGAAACAAAACAAAAATGAACAAAATCATGTTAATTTCAAAACAATATGTAACAAAGTGACAAAACTAATCAACAGAGATAAGAAGTCATATTATTCCCAGCTTCAATTCCAGCATAAAATCTACCCCAGTAAATGTTGGCACTCCATATCTTCTGTACTTAACCCTGGAAGAAATGGAGAGCATACCCTATCACCTGATACCCCCATCACAAATAGCCAAAAACTGTAACAAGCACTTCATAAAATCAATTTCAGACTTACTAACCAATACCCCTAATGCTGGACCCCCTCACCCTTCAACCTATTCAGACACAAACCCCAGGCCATCAACCACTTCTAACCCTGTCATTACTAACCCTACTACTCAACAAAATGTCATACAAACCCCATTCTCATTTCAGCCCATACCCACTGACACCATTTAGAAACTGCTACAAAAACTAAAACCCTGCTCTACCTCAGCTGATAATCTCCCCCCTACTACCTAAAACTGGATGCTAACTCAGTCCCCTACCCAATCAGTATCCTTATAAATAGGTCTTTATCTGACTCAGAAGTACCTACCATATGGAAACAATTTCACATCACCTCCATCCACAAAGGAGACAACTCTTTTGATCCATCCAATTTCTGTCCTATAGCCATCTTGTCACCCATATCCAAAATTCTTGAGAGAGGTACCCATCAGAAGGTAATGCAATATCTATTGCAAAACAACCTTTTAACCAAAACCCAACATGGCTTCTATCCTAGACACAACACAGCTACAGCCCTATTATCTTTTACAGACATCGTGAACAAGGCCAGAGATGCAGGATGCTATACAGCCTCAGTATTTCTTGATCTGTCCAAGGCCTTTGACACAGTGCCTCACCCCTTACTTTTGAACACACTGTCTAACCTAGGCTTCTCACATAACACAGTAAAATTGTTTCAGAGCTACCTCAAGGATCATAAACAAGCAGTGAAATGGTCCAAAGAATTCTCAACCTTCCTCCACAACCCTACTGGAGTTCTCCAAGGCTCCATCCTAGGACCCCTACTCTTCAACATTTTTACAAACAACCTTCACACTGCCTCTCACCCTGGGACCCTCATTCAGTACGCTGATGATTCCACCCATACCTCTCAACCTGGCAACATCAGAAATCTGGACAAAGGCCCGTGAAAAATAGGTACAAATCTGTATGTTATTAACGTACAATTTGCATGCATAATTATGTAACCCCACCCATTCCCATGGAATTATGGGATACCAACTTTCAAACGCAGACTGAAGAACAGACAACCAAAATATGGCCACAGCCCAGAGTTCCCCTGCAGCCATTCCAATGTCCCATTACTTGGCTATTTCATCCCATTTACCATAAACACCGTAATGTGCATACTGCTTTACTTCTACAATGATTATTTGGATTTTATTTTACATTTTATAACACAAACACTAATATACATCTGGCCATCTGCTAAACAAAGCAATACAGTCTCACAATGAAAATAGACTTAGCACTAAAACTTCTCTGCCCTTTATACTCACATTCATTGAAACAACATTGAAACCCACATCTGGCTAGTGTCGGATAAAGATTTCCTTTGGACTATTTTCAAATCATAGACCCCTTGCACGCAAAACATACATGTTCTTTGATACACCTTCCTAACTGTATTAAATTATATTTCTTATATAATACAGCACACTTGTTAGAGCCAGTTTTAAATTTATTGTTTTGAACATTTTTCCAGTAAGCAATGAAACAAAATGCATGATCCAATAATGACAAAACTGCCCAATTCAGAACATCTCCATCATAAAAAGTCTACTCAAAATTCTACAGTCTACCAGTATCAGTAAATATGCACAATCTCTGCAGAAGTAAAACTCATCTAAATAATTCCACATTAAAGAGATCTGTAACTAATGAAGAGGTTACTGCTAGCAAACAACTTCATATTTTGTTTCATTTACAAGTAAAGTGCCTGCATGTCTTTGCATCATGGGAGGAAACCAGAAAGCCCAAAGGAAATGCACACAAAATGCAGGGAGGATATTCAGACTCAACACAGAACAGAAGGCACTTTTCAGCCAAGAATCAAACCAGAGAACCTCTTACTGTAAGGCAACAACACTACCACAGCACCATCCAAAAGTAAGAGCCAAACATTCCAGACATTTTGTGAAAATTTGTACAGTTGAGAGCTATATCTTCTTCAGTCAGAAATGGTGGTATGGGTAGAGAACTCAGGCTCTTGCTTCTTGTACCTAAGGTGCAGGGTTTGAGCCTGAGCAACCCTAACCACCAGGTATTTTTAACTGGAGCATTTCACACACACAAATTTGCTACAGTGCATAATAACATGCTACCACTTAAGTCTCTTCTCCTTCCCCCATGATCAGCAATTAAAACTGAGGGTTCCAAAAGGCAAATCAATGGGATCTTGTAGAGGGATGTAGTGTACTAGGCAGACAAATGCATCAGACTTAAAAGAGCCAAGATAGATACTAGTATGTGTTGTGATATTTATGTTAGATAGGCAGGTTGGATTTTTTTTTGTTTGCATCGAACTGTATCATATTGCTGGTTTCTGAATCTTAAGATATTTACCTAAGCAGAAACATTTCCCTTAAGAGTATAATATTTTATTTTAGTGTTTACTAACCCAGTCAAGTTACACTACTTGCATGCCCCCTCTCACCTGAAAATGTCAATGGAAATATTATTGTGGTTTGTTTTCTCTTCTATTATTGTCTATGTACTGAGTCTGAAGTCACACTTTAAAATGTTGCATCTAATGAAGATGTTTAAAAAGTAAAATAAGTAAACAGAAGAAAGAATCAAACTTGGGTCTGTTTGCTGGATATTCAAGTGACGTCCTCCATGGCTTATTAACTAAAGCTGTAAATTAACTTGTCTCATCTTTCATCTGCTGTTGGACTGTTATTATTTGTCAGTGTGCTGATTAGGTGGGAGGGCTGTTGTCATAGCAGCTTGCTCCTGCATAACAACATTATTATTAATCCACAATAGTGGAGGTCTGTAGTTAGGATCTCTCATCTAGGATGTTCTGCAAGGCAGAATGTTTTTCATATACACAATAAGAGCAGTCCCCGCAAATCACAAAAATACAAAATCATTTAATGTTCTTTTCCTTTTTTCCACAGAAGAATATATAAAACGCTTCACATGAAAGTGAACAACAAGCGGCGATAAACAACAAAAAAATACTAATAATTTCCATGGAAGCGAGGAATATCAGCACAGGAGTTAATTAACAGAAACTATTAATACGTAAATAAAAAATACAATGCATTATGCACGACAAACCTGCTACTACTGGAGCGTATATGTGATTAAGCATTTATACATTAATAAAAGGAGTTGGCAATACTAGTATTCAACCACTTCTGTAGAGCCACAAAATAGAAATGTAGAAACCAAAGTGTTGCTGTGACATCGCTACTTCTCTGTGGTACATAGAGACACACACTTCAAAGGTGTAGGAAGACTTCACTAGCGGCAGTATTATAGACTGGATCTTAGTCTCTCACCCACACTACTACATTGATAGTGGAACTCTTCCTGACTCCCTCAGCAACCACCTTCCCATCTTTGCCAGGCATCTTACTTCTCCCTTACAAGTTATCCATAATTACGTCAGTACCAGATGCCAAATAAACTTCAACCCAAAAGCCTTCTCTGACTCCCTAAAATCACTTAACTGGTACCCCCTAAAAACTCTACCCCTGGAAAATGCAATCGCACACTTTAATTCTATTTTCCTAAATCTTTTAGATACTCATGCTCCCTTAAAAACCAGAAGAATAAAAAACAAAACTACCCCCTGGCTAACAAAAAGCACACTAACTACCATGCAACTTAGAGACAAAGCCTGGGCATGCTACCAAAAGAACAAATCTCCCACTACCCTCAATGAGTACAAAACACTTCGTAACTCGGTTAAAAAGCTTATCACAGCAGACCGTCAAAACTATTTCTCCTCGCTTCAAAGTAATCATAAAACTGACCCACAAAAATTCTGGGAAGGTATAACCACCCTCTTAAAACCTGGTATAACTGAAAACCCAATCCCTAGCCTTATCTTGCCACCAAATTTAACTCTTTTTTTCATTAACTCTATTTCCAAACTAACCTCTTCCTTCTCTAACAACTATCCACCTCCTACTTCCACTTGTCCTGTCCCAACATCCCCTCCATCTCCACTCTATAATTCTACAACCTCTCAACCTATAATCTCTCAACCCCCTACATTCTCCATGAAACCAATCCCTACTTCTACCATAAAAAACTCCTGCAGAGGCTAAAACCATGCACCAATGCCCCTGATAACATTCCCTCTATTTCCTCAGCATAGCTGCTGAAGCCATTGCCCTCCCAATCAGTATCCCAATCAACCACTCTATCCAAGAAGGTCTTGTTCCACAACTCTGGAAAAAGGCTTTCATCATTCCTCTTCACAAAGGTGGTAACAATACTAATATTACCAACTTCTGGCCCATCGCCATCCTCTCTCCAATTTCAAAAATTCTAGAGAAATGTATCCATCTTCAACTCCTTCCCCATCTATTAGACAACAACAACTTAACTCCTACCCAACACGGATTCCGACCCAATCATAGCACTATGACTGCCCTCCTATCCTTCCTTGAAACTGTGAATAAATCTATAGATTCTGGTTTCACTGTATCTACCATCCTACTCAGTCTCTCTAAGGCCTTTGACACTATCTCCCATAACCTACTTCTTACTAAACTATCTAAGCTAAACCTATCACATTCAACCCTCAACTGGTTTACCAGCTATCTCTCCAACAGGCAACAAAATGTCAAGTGGAAAAAAGTCACCTCCTCCTTCCTTAACACCCCCACAGATGTCCCACAAGGTTCCATATTAGGCCCCCTCCTCTTCAATATATTCATCATCATCATCATCTTCTTTCGGCTGTTCCCGTTAGGGGTCGCCACAGCAGATCACCTGTTTCCATTTCTTCCTGTCCTCTGCATCTTGCTCTGTCACCAACCACCTGCATGTCCTCTCTCACCACATCCATAAACCTTATCTTAGGCCTTCCTCTTTTCCTGTTACCTGATAGCTTCATCCTTAGCATCTTTTTCCCAATATACTCAGCATCCCTGCTCCGCACATGTCCAAACCAACATAATCGTGCCTCTCTGGCTTTGTCTCCAAACCTTCCAACCTGGGCTGACCCTCTAATATACTTATTCCTAATCCTGTCCACCCTCATCACACCCAATGCAAATCTTAACATCTTTAATTCTGCCACATCCAGCTCAAACTCCTGCCTTTTTGTCAATGCCACTGTCTCCAACCCATATAACATAGCTGGTCTCACTACCCTCTTGTAGACCTTCCCTTTCACTCTTACAGGTACTCATCTGTCACAAATCACTCCTGACACTCTTCTTCACCCACTCCATCCTGCCTGTACTCTCTTCTTCACCTCTCTTCCACACTCACCGTTACTTTGAACTACTGACCCCAAGTATTTAAACTCATCCACCTTCGCCACCTCTACTCCTTGCATCCTCACCATTCCTCTATCCTCCCTCTCATTCACACACATATATTCTGTCTTAGTCCTGCTGACCTTCATTCCTCTTCTCTCTAGAGCATATCTCCATCTCTCCAGGGTCTCCTCCACCTGTTCCCTAATCTCACTACAGATCACAATGTGATCTGCAAACATCATAGTCCACGGGGACTCCTGTCTGATCTCATCTGTCAACCTGTCCATCACCATTGCAAATAAGAAAGGGCTCAGAGCTGATCCTTGATGTAACCCCACCTCCACCTTAAACACATCCGTCACTCCCACCGCAGACCTCACCGCTGTCACACTACCCTCGTACATATCCTGTATCACTCTTACATACTTTTCTGACACTCCTGACTTTCTCATACAATACCACAACTCCTCTCTAGGCACCCTGTCATATGCTTTCTCTAAGTCTACAAAAACACAATGCAACTCCATCCGACATTCTCTGTACTTCTCCATCAACACTCTCAGAGCAAAGATCGCATCTGTAGTGCTCTTTCCTGGCATGAAACTATACTGCTGATCACTAATCATCACGTCCCTTCTTAACCTTGCTTCCACTACTCTTTCCCATAACTTCATGCTGTGACTGATCAATTTTATCCCTCTGTAGTTACTACAGCTCTGCACATCACCCTTATTATTAAAAATCGGTACCAAAACACTTTTTCTCCATTCCTCAGGCATCCTCTCACTTTCCAAGATTTAATTAAACAATCTGGTTAAAAACTCCACTGCCATTTCAACTAAACACCTCTATGATTCCACAGGTATGTCATCTGGGCCAACAGCCTTTCCATTCTTCATTCTCTTCATAGCTATCCTTACTTCCTCCTTGCTAATCCATTGTACTTCATGATTTACTATCCCTATATCATCCAACCTTCTCTCCCTCTCATTCTCTTCATTCATCAACCCCTCAAAGTACTCTTTCCATCTCCTCAACACACTCTCCTCGCTTGTGAGTATGTTTCCCTCATTATCCTTTATCACCTTTACCTGCTGCACATCTTTCCTAGCTCGGTCCCTCTGTCTAGCCAATCGGTACAGGTCCTTTTCTCCCTCCTTAGTGTCCAACCTTTCATACAACTCTTCATATGCCTTATCCTTAGCCGTCGCCACCTCTCTCTTTGCCATGCACCTCATCTCCTTATACTCCTGTCTACTTTCTTCATCTCTCTGACAATCCCACTTCTTCTTTGCCAACCTCTTTCTCTGTACACTCTCCTGTACTTTCTCATTCCACCACCATGTCTCCTTGTCGTCCTTCCTCTGTCCAGATGTGATACCAAGCACCTTTCTAGCCGTCTCCCTTACTAGCTCTGCTGTAGTTACCCAGCTATTTGGTAACTCTTCACTGCCACCCAGTGCCTGCCTTAACTCATCCCTGAACTCCACCTCACAATTACCCTTTTTCAATTTTCACCACTTGATCCTTGGTGCTGCCCTCACACTCCTTCTCCTCTTCTTGATAACCAATGTCATCCTACAAACCGCTATCCTATGCTGCCTAACAACACTTTCTCCGGTCACCACTTTACACCCTCCAATCTCCTTCAAACTGGCCCTCCTACATAAGATATATTCCATAATGATTATTTCCGCTATCTCCCTTATGCTAACATCATCCAATATGCAGATGATTCTACAATCATCTGTGCTGCCTCATCCATCCCAGCTCTCCTAAAGCTTACTCAAGATGGCTTCTCTACCACAGAACAGTGGATGAAAGACAACCATCTTGCACTTAATGCAGCTAAATCAAAACCTATGATATTTACCCCCTCTAAAACCAACACCTTTGATAGAAAACTATTCTCCATCACCAGCCAAAATAATACACCTCTTGAACTGGTATCTGAAAGCAAACTACTAGGAGTCCAAATTGATGACAAGCTTAAATTCAATTCCCATCTACTACTAAACATAAAAAAAACCCACCAAAAACTTGGCCTGCTCTACCGACACAATCGATACCTCACCCCAGCTACCAAGCTCACTCTCTCTACCACATTTCTCTTACCCTCCCTTTTTTATGGTACCCCTCCTTTAACAAACCTACAATCATCTCTCAAAACAAAACTGTCCTCTTGTTATAATAAAATAGCCAGATTTGCCACTAGCAACAAATCATCAACCCATCACTGAGTACCTCTCCACAAACTAAACTGGCTAGAGCTTCCCAGCTACCTCTCCTATACTCAGCTCACCTATGCACACAAACTCATTTTCCAGCCATCCCTCTGTCCCTCCCTGTCTACTACCTTTAAAATGCACCACACACAAAGATTTCTAAGATCAACCAATCAAAACCTAATAGATGTTTACAGACCCCTTCGCCCCCTGGACAAAACCTCCTGTCCTTTTCCCTAGCACGCCTATGGAACTCCCTCCATTCGTACCATCACTAGCCTCCCATCCTTTAAAAAATCGCTCCACTCACATCTAACATCCATATGAGAATGCTCCTGCTCCCACCCCACATAATCATTCTCCACTTCCTACAGTCTTCCATCTCATAAATTCATTTTTGAAGCTAGTAATCAACTTCTTAATTGTACCTAGCAAACTGAAAGCCTTCTGCAGCTATCTACTTACTTCCTAATCCTACTTGAACAATGTTCTACTTCAAAAAAAAAAAAAAAAAAAATTGCATTTTTGATTGTAACCTCAGTATTTTTGTTCTGTCTTGTAATCAGAAATTGTTTGAAATGTAAATCTCTGTAATCTTTGTGTAATCTGTGTTGGAGCTTTTCTCCCCAGGACTCCATTGAAAACGGGTTCTTTTTGCTTAATGGACTATCCTGGTTAACCAGTTGCAAATAAATAAATAAATAAAATAAATAAAGGTAGATAAAAGCAGTTTGTCCCTTCAGTCCACCCTTATCCATGTCTGATGTAAACTGGTTGATTTCAGTTATTGAACAGACTACATTCAGCTATATCAACCAGAATTATACTGCATGTGTATGCAAACGTTTATATCTTTTTTGCTTAAAACCCAGCACATTCAGCCATCTCTTTCACAAACTCACACATGCACACCTAAAAGGCAGCAATGGCAGAAGCATAACTACAGCTAAATATGATTGAAATTGAATACTAAAATAAGATTAAATAAGACTGAATGCAGCAACGACAACTAGATATATGTGTAGCAAACTCGGCCAGCAACGGCAAAACGAAAACATCTAAATCAGACTGAATGCAGCAACGGCAACTTAATAAATGTGTAGCAAACTCGACCAGCAACAGTCAAACTAAAACCTCTAAATAAGACTGAATGCAGCAATGGCAACTTAATAAATGTGTAGCAAACTCGGCCAGCAATGGTCAAACTAAAACATCTAAATAAGACTGAATGCAGCAACAGCAACTTAATAAATGTGTAGCAAACTCGGCCAGTGTAACATGAACTAAAACACAGCTAAATAAGATTGAATGCAGCAATGGCAGTTATAGCATGAAAGCGTGCTGCATAGAAAACTCGTCTTGGCAAGCATAGCAAGATAAACTTACACAGCCAGCCAGACTAATGAAATAAAGTGCCAGCCAGCACAACAAACTCGGACAAACAAAATAAATGTGTTGCAACTTGTGCAGCAAACTCAGCCAGCCAGCATAACTAAGTAAATAAATGACATCCGGCACAGTTGAACACACCAGACAGATAAACTAAATGTAGTGCAATAGTCAAGTTATAATACAATGCACACAGTTACACAAGCCAACAATCACAGTTGCTTTTTCCTCTTATCTGGAGGACTCTGCAAAATTTATGCCACCCACCATCCCTATTTCCCTCTGAGTCCAACAGGCAGTAACTGATGTCATCACGCTCACACAAGCCCCTATAGGCTGGTGATGCATGGTGACATCGGCCAAATATTTAAAGTGGTAGATTACAAAAAAAAATTAAAAAAAAAGAGACTGGGAAATTTGGAAATTAAAGGGGCCACTCAGGAATTCGTGGCACCCCAATATTTTGCCCTCAAAACCGGTAAATACAGAGGAATTCGATATGGTTGAGAGGTCTGATTCCACCATAATCTGCACTGCTCAGTCACTACCAGAACTACTCTCAAAAGCTCAACAGTCCTTTACTGCAGTTAAATCCTGGCTAAGAAATGCCCAACTCTTTCTTTATCCAAAGAAGACAAAACTAGTGCTCTTTAATCCCAAAAATACCTCCCCTGTCACTAATCATTTCTATATCCTTGCATCTGACAACATTGTCACTGAACTATTGCAGGAAACAAAACTTCTAGGTGTTATTATTGACAGTAAACTTTCATTTGATAACAAAAGTCCAAGCTGGGAGTAAACAAACACGGCTCTCTCGATATTAAATAAAAATAAAACTTTTATTTGGGTACAAACTAGTGAGCACTTTTGTGCCTCCTGGCACTTCTTCAGACAATACAAACACTACAAAAATCTCAATAAAAAGAGGCTGCCTCACCCACATTATTTCACAGCAACCAATCATACATCTTCAGCAAATAAAATTCACCAGCTGGCAATAATCAACAAACATAATGTGAAGTAAAAGACTTACATACAAAATGGAAGGTCTGAAATTACACGTAAAAAATAAAATAAAATAAAATAAAAACATTAATTCTCACTTTCACTACTATCCACAACTATATAACCATACAGAGAAGTGACGGCAGTAAACACCAGTCATAAAATTTTTTATTTTCTCACATATAAAACTACTGACATCAACCTTCTCACAGCTGTAGTACTAGAGTGTACCAGAAGATTACAGTCATATACTCCATACAACAGTGTATTCCAAAATTCCTAATACAAACATCTAACACTTACATATCAGGTGAAAATTCAAAGAACAACAAGCATTACATTTCCTGTCCTTTAAAACAACTAGGGACACATCTATCAGTAGATAATATTGACAATACATCACAAAGAAGCTAAAATACTATAAGATAAATAGTTGGATACACACTAGTAATAGCATTCTTAATGTTTCAATGGCCTCTCAGCTAAGTAAGGTTTCAGGGACACTAGTTCATTCAGGCCATATCCTCTATCTGCCTGCAATCTAATTATCCATCTAACCTCACATTTCTCAGTGTAGTTCTTATAATTTCCTAATCTAGCCCCTCTAGTGGTCATTTCAACAGCTATAAACCTAAACTTATGTCTGGTGCCATATTCAAGTGTATGCCTAGCTAGGGCATTCTCCTTGTCTTCTTTATTGATCGCATAAATATGCTCTCTAACCCTTTCTATGAATGTCCTATTGGTTTTGCCAATATAAAAACATGGGCACTCTATAGATCTGGCTAAGTAGACTAGGTCCCTAGATCTACAATCTGCATAGTGATTAAACACAAACACCCTCCCCACAGTTGGATGCATAAACTTATTATCATTCAACATATATGAACAGAAATTACAGCTTCTACATTCAAAAGTACCCTTCCTTACTGATTCTATTCCTTTCTTCTTGTTATTCTCATAACAGAGTAATCTCTTAAGAGATTTGTTATTTTTATAAGAATAACTCGGTTTAGTACCCACTATCTTCTTTATCTTCTCATCAACTAATAGAATCTCTCAGTTCCTTTTAATAATCTCACCGACTGCTATATTGTCTGTAGAATAGGGTATGACAGCTCTACAGGTATTATCTGCCCTTTTAGAAATATGATCATTATCCTTTCTTCTTTCAATATAGGGTCGACATTTCTGTTTCCTATCTATAAACATAGCATCATGCAATTTTCCATATTCATTCTTCTTATAACTCTTTGACATAAATCTCCTTTTAGAGTGCTAAGTGCTTTCTCACAATTAATCTCCATACTAGTTAATCTAGATACTCGCAACCCCTATCCTCGTATAATGTTGTTGTAAACATGAGGGTGGTGCATACTAGTGCAGTGTAGAAGATTATTTCTTCTGCATTCTTTCCTAAAAATGTCAGCATGTAGCCTATTAAATGCCTTGAACACTGTTACATCAAAGAAATCAGTCTTATCTCTACTCCATTTACCCACAAACTTAAGAAAGTTAGTGTAATGGTTGGAATACTCTATGAATTTGATCAAACTCTGTTCAGTTCCTGTCCATACAAAAAAGACATCATCTATGAATCTTTTGTAAAAGGGAATGGATCGCCTCCTACTTTCTATGTCCAAGATGTAAGTCTTTTCCCACTGCAGCATCACAATGTTAGTGTAAGAGTTGGCACAAGGGGTACCCATTGCCACTCTCTTTTTTGTAGGTAATATCTTTGTTCAAAAAGAAAAACATTATTTTCAGGACTAACTCTAATAAAAAACATATCATCAAAGCCCTTCCACTCTCTTTTCCTGGTTCATTAAGAAATGACCTCACATATTCAACTCCTTCTCCATTGGGTATAGACGTGAATAGTGAAGCCACATCTAAAGTGACCAGAAAATATTCCTGACCATAACCACCTGATGCAGTAAATTCAGCTAATGTCACCAAAAACTCTTTGGTATCTCTTACTACAGTTGATATGAAATCCACTAGAAGTCTTAAGGCTTTTCCCAAAAAAAATGGATATAGCCTTAGTAATCCACCCCCTCCCTGAAACTATCGGTCTTAGGGATGGCCTAACATGATCCTTGTGAATTTTTGCAGCCCCCTAAAAGAGGGAACGACTGGCATCTCAATGAAAAAATAATTATATAGATATTGAGTGATCACCCTACTCATGAGAAAATCATAAAGATCTATCTGTAGCTTCTTAATTAATTAATCAAGCTGTTCAGCTGTGATATACTGATATGTATCACCTTTGCTAAGTAAATAATTGAATCCCATTCTATATTGCTCACTGTCCATGATCACAGTCGCACCCCCCTTGTCGGCTGGGCATATTACTATTGCTTTATTGTCCTGCGATTTCCTCAGAGCCTCACATTCAACTTTTGTAATATTATAATGACTATAACCTCTATTAGCATCATTCATCAGTTTTAACAAAACACTTTCACATGCCCTCTCAAACGCTGTTAATAATGGATGCATTGAAGGAATAAAAATGGACAGCTTTTTAAACACATTTACATCATTGCATTCATTGTTCCCAAACAGCAATTTAAACATGACATTTCTACTGAACATTTTTATATCGATGACAAAATCAGTACTATCAGTATGTAATGATGGCACAAAGGACAAACCCTTTTGTAATAAAGTCATTTCAGATGGTGATAGCACATACTTGGATATATTATGCACTAGTCCCTCTTCATGAAATGCCATGGCTTCTTCATCTGCACTCGTATCTCTCCTTGGTCCTCCGACAATTTCCTTCTCTTCCTTGAACAGTATTGCTGGTTTGGTGATGCTTTCATTTCTCTGAAAGGCAGTGGAAACTTTAAAAAACTGTTGATTTCCAAGTTATTCTCTATCTCTCGTACCTTTCTCTGAACATCTTGTGCTTGAATCACAGGCCTTTCGCCTATGGTAATTTTCCCACCTTCAACACCTCCTCTGGGTGATTACCACTCATAGATGATATTGGATTTGTTTTTTTTTGTACTGGTCCCTCCTTCGACACCTCCACTGGGTGGTTACCACTCATAGATGGTATTGGATTTGTTTTTTGTGCCAGTCCCTTAAGGTCTTTCCTGGACTTTGCTCTTCCTCTTGTTTGTTGATTTGTAGTGGACGGCTCATTTGAGCTCCCATTGGTTGCTGGTCTCCTTGGCCATGAAAAGACCTCCCCTCTCTCAAAGTCCCTCAGATCTCGTTCCAACTTTTTCATTTTATGCATCTGCTTTTTCTGTTCAAAGAGCAGCACATTTGTAATTAAATTACTCTAAAATGCTTCATACCTCTTAGCATCTGAGAGTTCATGCAGTTGTTGCTGCAAACCAAGGATATGGACCTTCTCCTTCTCAACTATAACTTACTGTTCCACTAAGAACTGCATATAACTTGTACTAGTTTCCAGATTTATCCGCTGCCACTTTACTGATAAATCTGGATAGAAATGTCCATTCATGGGCATTTTCAAAATGTGCAGTCCCTAGGGGACTATTTTGAAGCAGATACACACCTCCAAATGTTGGTGTTGCTATTGTATTCACTTCAACTTAAAAACATTAGTCTCTATTTCACGACTTAACTTCGTAATATTTTGAATATTAACCACATCAGGTTCGTTATCATTGTCTTTACTCAGATTATCTCGCTTAAAAGATAGTAATGGATTATTCTCAGAAAGTAGCAGTCTTTTCAGTCCATCGGATCTACCTTGTACAAAGTTCCTTTTCGGTTCATATTCCAAGTTTATCTCAACACCTCTGGCCCATGCTCCCCTGCTTGCTGGATACAGAAACCAAAAGTACAAAACACAAATCCAAAAGCAGCTGGGGATGAAGCTCTCCCAAAGATAAAACTTTTATTTAATATTGAGAGAGCCGTGTTTGTTTATTCCCAGTTTGGACTTTTGTTATTGCATTTTGCTTTTTTGGGAGAGCTTTATCCCCAACTGCTTTTGGATTTTTGTTTTTTTAAACTTTCATTTGACCCCCATATACAGCAAAATATACAAGAAAACTCATCAAAAACTGGGAGTCTTATATAGAAACAAACATTTATTTACTGCAGCAACCAAAACTGCCCTTGCAAAAACATTTTTACTTCCCTCCCTTCTTTATGGTGCCCCTAACTTAACTAACTTACAAAATTCTACCCTAAGCAAGTTGGAACAGTGCTACAACAAAGTTGCAAAGTTTGCCACAAACTCTAAATATCGCACACACCACTGTAAACCACTCCTAGAATTAAACTGGCTTGAACATCCCCAACTAACTTGCCTTTATTCAGCTATCCACCTTACACAACCTTATTTTCAAGCCTACTTACTGCCCTGCACTAACCAGTCTAGTCACACCTTACACACCAAATCGATCCTTATGATCAGAAGACAAAAATCTCTTAGCTATCTCAAAACCCACAAGAAAACCTGGTCACTCTCTGTATTCATAATCTGTCACTATACTTTGGAATTCACTACCTCTAGCTACCAGGTCTATGCCTGTACTAATCCATTTCAAAGCCTCTTTAAAAAATCATCTCAAAAATACATGACTCTGCTCCTGCATAAAGCCTCCTTAATGCTTAGGTCTTCCTCTTCTGTCACATTTCTATCCCTCACAGACTGCAAGATCCTAAGGCTCTTCTAACTCCTTCTCTACTTCTATACCACATCCTTAAGCTACTGCTCAGGCTTTATTGCTTCTATTCTTCTTAACTCTCTCACACTGTCTGTCTGCATCACTGACTTTCTGGCTGCTATTTTCCTAACTGAAACTAACAATCTATTTTGCATGTGCTATAGCAGTCAATGTAACACATTGCACTAACTACATACTACTTTTTTTGGACAATATCTACATCATGTATGGTGAGAGTGACTATTGTTGTCTGTAGTGTTTTAACTGTATAGAATTGTCTACATGTGTAGTAATATATTTCAACATCTTGTAGCAGTTTGTTATTTCAATTTATATTTTGTATAGTATTTCTAATTTAATTTTTATTGTATTGGATTATACTGTATTTGTATTGTACTGTATTGTATGTGGAGCTTTTCTCCCCAGGCCTCTGCTGAAAAAGGGGTTCTGTAAACCCAGTTAGACCACCCCAGTAAACAAATGTCAAATAAAATAATAAATAAATAAGAGGTCTGGGAACACAGGTTGACAGCAACTTCTCTTTTGACCACCACATTGCCACTGTGGCACCTGCAACAACTGGAAAGGCTGCAAAAGTACCTAACAAAGAGGATCCTAGGCCTTAAACACTTGTCCTATATGGACAGACTCAAAAAACTCCAACTAATCTCTCTCTCATATCATCTACTAAAAGGAGATCTCTGCTTGACTTACAAAGCCATGTCTGACCTAGCTCTGTTAGAAATGCTACATCTAAAGAAATCCCAATCCCTCCACACCACATGCACCAGAGACCTCAACCTCATTACCACAATCAACAGAACATGCTGGAGGGACAGGTTCATAACCCAGAGACTACCCATGCCATGGAATAGACTTCCCATACATGTCAAGCAGAGCACCTCACTGGCCCTCTTCAAGAGAAATCTTGATGAGTGGATGGGAAATAGAAAATTCACCCTGGGGATCACTCCAGTGGCTCTACTCGACAGAGGCACTGGGAACTAAGGTCAGGTGGCACGATGCCAGGGTAATCCTATGGGCTAGGCTTGTAAAAGCTCCAGGGCCGTTAGCCTAGTGCACACCTATGAACCTATGAACCTATGTTTAACAGTGCATGGAAGTAATCAGGCAAGCAAAAAACAAACTCAGTGTATATCAGTTTGATGCACAGGTTATTTGAAGGGATACAGAGATATGCAATGATATGGCAGCAACTTTGTATTCATATGATGAAATGTTACTGACAACAGGGGTTTACGAAGTCTGGAAATAAGCTTGTTGAAGTTGATGTAAACTGGACTATTTGAATGGTATCCACGACATTTTGTTTTGCAATTAACATGATTCTAACAGGAGTTATGCAAAGTTTAGCAGCCACGTTTTTCACACTGGGACACTGCACAGTTAGCAAATGCAGGAAATAATGACTCTGTGTGCAAAAACAGGGATTTTGTTTATTAGTATTTCTTGCTAGTCAAGCCACATAGTTTTAAACAGGGCATTATGCAGGATAGTCACTGCCACAAGTCTGCTGGTTATTTTCAGGAAATGAAGTCCTTAAACACACATAGGATCTTACAGCAAACCTGAATGCTCCCTGTACATTGATCTGTCTGCACCTGAGCAGGTCAAAGCAAATTAAATCTGGAGTTGTCCATATCTCCTCAGAAGCAAACATGGCCACTACTACAAAGTAAGAACTCTAAACGTCAGATTATATTTTTTTCCAGGAAAGGTTGCAAGGAATATCACACATCTTTTTAGCTTATCTGAAGCTGATGATTATCTGTTGCTATACTCAGGAAACATTTAAACTTGACTATGATGAATGTGTCATTAATAATGTCAAGGGAATAATTTACAATTATGTGTGTTCATTCAGAATTTCAGCACTGATTTAAACAGTTCATATGAATATTTTATTTACTTGCCCATAATACTATTTTCTGAGTAGACTTTTATTTCATTTTCATATTTTTTACTGAAAAAGCACACTTCTAAACCCAGAAAATGCTAATATTTACAATAACAGATTCTGCATAGAGAGACTGTAAACCAGGAAATGGGAACATACCAATGATGCAATGCTATTTTATCAAATCTTTTTTTTATATCTGAGTTATTTCCAGTACTCATTTTTAGCACATACTGCACAATCTGATTAATATTTGATAAAATAGCATTAAGATAAAATTACTTTAGGGGATATCAGTGCTTGACAGTAACTTCTCTTTTGTTCTTTTGATTATAATGCACCTTCCTTTGATCATAACACACAAAGTGCTATGCAAATATCTTTGGCAGATTCAAGAAACACTCATATATGGAATTTAGTTTACTTTTAGTAAAAATCAGTAAGATTTTTTGTCCTGGCATTCAATATATAAGTTAATATAGCAGCTTCTTTACATTAAAACAGATTAGTATAAAAAAAAAGCTGCAGTGGTGCAGCGGTAGCATTGTTGCCTCACAGCAAGAGGTTCTCCTGTTTGATTCTCGGCTGGAGCGCCTTCTGTGTGGAGTCTGCATGCCCTCCCCGTGGTCAAGTAGTGTTTGAAAGACATGCGTGAATGGGCGTGCCTTCATTGAAGTTTGGGTGTCGAGTTGGCACCTTGGCACCATAAAAATTTACTGTCAATCATTAGCGGACCAGAATTCCTCTGTGGCAACCCCTAACCGGGAAAAGCCAAAAGAAAAACAACAACAAGTATGAAGTGTTTTCAGTTTCACTGCATGTTTAACTAAAGGTATTTAACCACACACACCAACATTTATCATGTGAGGTGCATAATGTCAGGTACTGTCTGTGCTTAGTATCAGTTTTGAAGAATTAATACACAATTCTATCATAGCAGGAAAACATTGACTGTCTTGTGATCCAAGCATAAATATGGATATATACAATTTCAATAACAGATTTTATATATTTGCCCTAGTGGCATGCAGGTAAACTCAGATGCTGAAATAAATTAGAATATATTGAAAAATAACTATGTAAACTGGATCCAAACACACCACATACAGGAGTCAGAATTAGCAATAATGACCTGAAAATGCTGCAGTAAAACTTACAGTACATTTTATATATTATTTAATTTATTTATTTTATTTTATTTTATATTATATTTGTTGACCGGGAATAGTTCGACTGTATTCATGTCCATTTTCAGCGGAGTCCCAGGAAGAAAAGCTCCAAGGCAAGCAGATATAATAAAAACAATGAAAATATGTTACAAATATGATTTTGACAAAGATTACATAAGCAAACATGAATAAACAAGTTCCACAGGTTAGAATTACTCCCTGGCGAAAGTCAGGGGTAAATTCAACAGTAAGCTGATTAGTGGATTTTACACATTCTTGATGAGAGTTAGCCAGGCTTGATGCAGTGGCATAGCCAGTTTAGTGCCAGATGTTGTTTGAGTCTAGTTTTAAATTGACCAAGGGAGGAGAGCAAAGTAATATCAGCTGGAAGTGAGTTCCAGGCTCTGCCTACAGAGTTTGCAAAGAGGGAATCACCAGCTGCATTGTTAATTTTGATTGTCTGAATTCGTAAGTTGTTAGAAGATTGAAGCAGTCACAGATTGTTATAGGGGGTGATAAGATTTTTAAGTGCGGAGTATTATCTGGATTATAAAGGATTTTATAAGCCATAATCAGTAGGTTATATTGGATTAGACTGGGTAGTTCAAGACACCCAAGCTGGTTAAGATTGATGCAGTGGTGTGTCCTAAAAGGCAGGCCAATGGCAAACCTGGCATTGTGATTATAGCAGGTTGAGAGTTTGTTAAATACAGTCTTGTTTAGATTAGAGAGTAGGGGGAATGCATACAGAAGTACTGAAAGTAGGTGAGAGCGAGCTATGGCAATTTTGGCTGGAGGGGTTAGGAAGGCTTTTATTCTGTAAAGTGGCCCTAGTTTTTTATTGATGGTTTGGATTGATTGGTTTACATGTAGGTCGAATTTTAGATTATTATCTATAATGACACATAATAGTTTTGTAGAGGGTTCAGGGGAGATTATTCTGCCATCGTTTGCATTTATGGTAAAGGTAAAAGCAGTAGACCTTTGTGTTGGTGAGAATAACAGCATTTTAATTTTTTGGGATTTAGTATCAAACGATGTTCAGAGAGCCAGTTTTCTATAGTATTAAGGGTGGACTGGGTAGCAGACCATAAGTCTGTAGGAGATGTGGCTGAGCAGATAAGTGTAAAGTCGTCAACATATTGGATACAGCTGACAGCTGGGATGACAGTATACAGGTCGTTAATAAAGATGGAAAACAGCAGGAGCCTTAGTATAGAGTACTCCAAGGGTATTAGGTAGTAGGTTAGAGAGCTTGTTCTGCCAAAGAACAACCTGCTGTCTCCCATTAAGGTAGGATTTAAACCATTGAAGGGCTTTAGAATCTAGACAGAAAGTTTGCAGGGTGTGTATTAAAAGTTGATGAAACCATGTCAAATGACTTGGAAAGATCAAAGAAGAGGGCTGAGGATATGTGATTATTGTTACGGTCATGGTTTATGGTGTTGGTAAAAGCTAGTAGGGCTGAAGTAGTGCTGTGGTGTGGACAGAAGCCGTGTTGGGTATCTGCCATAGGTTCATAGGTTCATAGGTAGGTACTAGGCTATTGGCCCTAGGGCATAATTAAGCTTAGCCAAAATGTTTCGTCTTGTGCCTCCCGTGTGATTTAGTTACTTGTGCCGCTGTTGAGCAGGGCCACAGAAGTGATTCCCAGGGTGAATTTTCTGCTCCCCATCCACTCATCAAGATTCCTCTTGAAGAGCGCTAATGAGGAGCTCTGCCTCACATATATGGGGACCTTATTCCAGAGTAGGGGGAGTCTCTGGGACACGAATCTGTCCCTCCAACAAGTCCTGTTTATTGTTGAGGTCAGGTTAAGGTCCCTAGAGCGTGTAGCTCGGGTAGATTGGATTTTCCTTAGATGGAGCATTTCCAGCAATTCGGGGTTTGACATAGCCTTGTATGTTAGGCAGAGATCACCTCTGAGTAGCTGGTATGCACCCGAGTACAGTTAGAGTTTTTTTAGCCTAGTGGCATAGGCAATCTGTTTTAGGCCCGTTATCCTCTTGGTGAGGTATTTTTGAGGCCTCTCCAGTTGTTGCAGATGTCTAGTAAGGTACATCCCGAATCGGGCATTGTACTCAATAATGGGTCTAATGAGTGATGAGTAGAGGGGGACAATAACTGCTTTTTTTTCTAGATGCAAACCCCTTTCTTGATAAGGTGGGCCATGTAGAAGGATTTTCTAACCACTTTAGCGATGTGGTTATCAAAGGAGAGGTTACTATCCACCTGGGTCCCTAGGTCTCTTATCACACTCTCTGTGTTAAATGAGCTGCCACCTATGTGGTAATTCGTAGGTACTTGTTTTTTCCCGAAGGGGATGACAATGCACTTTTTGGCATTTAGCTTGAGGCCATGATTTTGGCACCATGTATCTGTTTCAGTGAGACCCTTTTGAAGCATATCTATGTCAGTAGGAGTCTCAGTTATGGCACCCAGTTTGCAGTTGTCTGTGAACTTTGTTAGCCATAGTCCCTCTGTGTTTGTTTGTACCTCAGAGAAGTAAATACCGAACAGGAGAAGTCCCAAGACTGAGCCCTGGGGTACTCCACTTGTCACAGGTTTGGAGTCGGACCTAGCGTTTCCTATTTTCACTGTATGGGTTTTGTCCATGAGCCAGTTAGCAACCCATCTTGTAATGTAGGGGTTTATATTTAGGTTAGTGAGTTTGTCTATAATTCCCAAGTGGGGAATGGTATAAAAGGCTTTCACAAGGTCAAGGTATGCCATGTGGACCACCTTTCCCTCATCGATTGCTTTGGTGGCCGTCTTGAAAAAGTCAACCAGGTTTAGAAGACATGACCTGCTCTTTATGAAACCAAACTGGGTAAGGTCTAGGGATTGCAGGTTCCCAGTGTTGTTGTTTATGAGTTCCATGATGATGCAGTCCATGGCCTTGCAGACAAGGCTCGTCAGGCTGATGGGGCGATAGTTCCCGGGGTTGGTGGTGGCTCCTCCCTTGTGAAGCGAGACAACCATTGCCATGCGCCACTCAGTGGGCACATAGCTTGAGGTGAGGCTGTGGTTGAACATGGTATTCAGATGAGGGATTAGTTCGTTTTGGAGTTCATGTAACACATAGCCTGAGATGCTGTCTGGTCCCATGGATGCTGTGTTTTTTGCTTTAGAGAGTATCATTTTCACCTGGGTGTTTGTGATTATGGAGGCAGCACAATATTCTGGTATAGATATGGGCCCTTTAGGGGGTGAGGGTGGGGTAAAGTTTGCACTGAACCTATCTGCCGGTATATTGATGATATCAGTTGGTTCTGTGAATTTTGAACCGTTGTGCTGTAGCTCAGAGCAGATCTGAGAGTTGCCATTTAGGTTCTTGACATAGATAAAAAATGCTTTGTGGTTGTCTTTGGTGTCCATTGCGATTTTTCTTTCAAAGCTCGCCTTTGAAGATTTTATAAGGGATCTTAGCTTTTTGCTAAGGTTGGTCAGGGAGCTCCTCCATTCCTGGGTTTTTAATCTTTTTTGTAATAACTTCTTCCTTCTATTATAGAACTTGTTTATGGCTGGGGTCCACCAGACTGGTTTTCTTTTTTTGGAGGAATGGGTCTTGGTATTGTTCAGGATAGCACGGTCCATGCACTCATGTAAGTGCTTGTAGTGTGCTTTTGTGTAGGCTACAGCAGATTCAACCAAATTGTCATTCTGCATGGGAGTAACAAAGTTTGCCACCTCCGTCTTAAGTAGCATAAAATTTGCTTTGGAGAAGTTTTTCACTGTGGTTTCCTTGGGGGGGGGGGTGGTATGTGGATATCAAGGGTGATGAGTTTGTGGTCTGATCTAACCAACGAGGAATTTACCTCTGGTATGGAGCACTTGTCCCCCATGTTGATGATGACCAGATCTAGTATATTGTTGCCCCTTGTGGGGGTATTGATAAGCTGGTCCATGAGTTGTTTGTGTATATAGTTTTCCATAATCTTTGCAAGTGAAGAGAGTATAGCTATTGGTCTATAATTGGAGAATTCAGTGGATGTGCCTCCTTTATGTAGTGAGATTACACAGGATATTAGGAGGTTATTTACTAAGTCTTATAAATCTGGGTAGGTTCCTCAAGACTGGAGACATGCACTTATTAAACCTATGTTTAAGGGAAAGGGGAGGATAAACTCAGAGTCATATAGACCCTTAAGTCTACTTTCATGTTGTGGAAAAATAATGGAGAATGTAATATTGGATAAGTTATTGTCAGAACTGGATAGGTTGGGACTTGAAACCATATATCAGCATGCATATGTTGAAAATAGATCTATTACCACCTGTAGCATGATGTTCTATAACACTATAATAACAGTTATGAATGACAAATTGTGCTGTGATGTAATTTATATAGATTTAACTTCAGCATTTAACAGGATCATACACAAAACACTGATCAATAAATTAGAACAACCAGGTATTGATGTACTCTTGATAAGATGGATAGCTGAATGGCTTACAAACAGAACATGACAAATACCATAAGCTACTGGACAGATTATTTTTTTGGTTACAGTCAGGATGTCCAACAGGTTTCTGTCCTTGGCCCATACTTGTTTAGATTGTATCTTTCATATCTTATCTTTTTTATCTGAAGTGTTCTACAGTCTGTATGCAGTTGTACAATTGTGAAATTGAGTAAGCTGATTACATGTTTTACAGATAAGGCATGTCTGCAAAATAACTTTACTAAATTGACCATTTGGGAACAGGAGAATAATATGCTGATAAATATATCAAAAACTAAGCATATGAGATTTGGTAGACATAAATTGAAAGGTGAATATTTAATACAGTACACAGTGATTGAAACTGTAGATTCATTTAAGGACCTGGGTATATGAGGAGGTCCAGCTTTGAGTTTTTCTAATCATGTCAACCAATTGGTTAATGATAGTTATAGAACTATAGGTTGTATAAAAACATTTATAAAGTCCAAGAAATCAGAAACAATGAAGTCATTGCTTGGTATGTTAGACCCACACTTGCGTATGGAATAGCAATATGGAAAGCTTATAAGAAAACAAGCATGA
The DNA here is from genome assembly GCF_019279795.1 of Protopterus annectens. Taxonomy (NCBI): domain Eukaryota; kingdom Metazoa; phylum Chordata; order Ceratodontiformes; family Protopteridae; genus Protopterus; species Protopterus annectens. The sequence goes on along the minus strand of NC_056741.1, from coordinate 1,653,257,135 downwards.
CTCATGAGTAACTTCAAAGGGTACAGTGGAAATATACAAAGGCCATCCATGGATGTGAACATTTAAGCTATTATGAAAGACTATATTATCTGAACTTGTACTGTGCCTCATACAGATATTAAAGAGGAGACCTTATTCAGGTATATAAGGCATTTAGAGACAACTACCACTGGGAATGTTTGGGGTTATTATCAAAAAGTACTAGAGAATTATCAGACCATGTAGAAGATTCCACAAGAATCAGAAATGTGCTAATTGGTTCTCTGAGTGAATAGGTGATGCATGAAACAGACTACCAAATTATATTAACGCAAACACTAGTTAAGATTTTTTAAGAACAGCCGGGACAGTTATAGAAACAAGTGTTTTGGTATATTGGCAGGCTAGAAGGGCATTAATGCCATGCTTGAAATATCAGTATGCATGCATGTGGCATACAAGAATGTATTGTTTACTGTTAGCTCCAACTCCTACTGGTTAGTGATATGTAAATAGTACATATGCATTTTTATTAGTGGCATTATTACACAATCAGTAGGGATACACTATTATTTTGTTAAGAAACACTTTTTCATCTTTTTTTACATGGACTCATACTGTTTGACCACATTTTTGTTTATATCTACATATACTCTTTTACTGAAGCAAACTATTCAATAATGAATACAGAAACATCACCTCCCTCCATTGCTATTTAGCTCAAAAGTCTGTCATTTGGCAGGTTATCAGATCTCAAGGAGAAAAAGAAACACAAAAAGTTATAAGATATAAAGGCAGGTGTCATTATTAATTTTTCCAGAACAGAAACAGGAGAAATAACATTCAGGACAGCAGTAAGAAGAAGTAATATGACCAAAGTGAGTAAAAATGAATCATCAGAATAGCTTTTTTTTTTTTTCAAATAACAGAATTGCTGTTGTGAAGGTCCTGAGGAAACACATACAGTGTATTTAAATACAACAAATACTTTTTATTTTAGTGATGTAGTGCATATATATACATGTATATGTATACTGTGTTTAATATTTGTTGCTTACTAAATGGTATGATTAATAGACTTGTGTATAGTTACCACATATAAGCAAAATAAATGACTGATGTCAGTTTACATTGTAAACACATCACAACATTTCAGGATGCTGTTTTACAACTCAGGACTTAACCTTTAAAATACAAATTATGCTCTGACAAGTCAGTTACTTGCTAAAAAGTTACATTTGTCATGCACAAGTTTGGGCATTTATTTAAAGGCAGTCTAGTAACAACTCACATATGTGTTTTATATCACTCCATTTTTTCAGCTGCTACAACTATTTTATAGAAGGACTTTACCATGAATATTTGAGCGTTTCACCTATCGCTGTTCATATAACAAAGTGCAGCTTATTAGATATAAATCAGTTTCATGCACAGCACCTTGCCTTTCTTTGTTAGATGCGTGCACATGTCCGTTTTGCATGCTACCTTTCTTGCTTGCTTGGCTAGCAGTTGTAAAACTGAGTAGTATATACTTGTTATGTACCCTCTGCCTAGGCTTCTGAAACGGTTTGCTAACAGACATTTTATGTTTTAGTAACTTTAGTATACAATAACTTATAATCATTTTCAAGACTGTCAGACGTTTCATTGTTTTAATTGTGTGATGAAACTAATGCTTTGTTACATACTGTTACAAGATATTAATTTTACATTATATAAACAATGGTTCTTTATGCATCTCAGTGCAGATTAATAAAGGGTGTTGCAGCATGTTACAGCTACACATTTTTTACAATAGTCAGCTTACTCTATAATAAGTATTAAATGTATACATAAAATCAGCAAGTAACTAAATATGCAGGTTATTTGGCAGTGCTCTTGGTAGACCTTTCATAGATTCATATATTAGGCTAAGAGCCTGGGGGGCTTTCTAAACCTAGCCAAGTCTTGCGGAAAGAATAATGATGTCCTGTACCCCAATAGGATGTTGAGAGCTAGGTACTTATAAGTGACCTCTGTCCATAAGGGACATGACTGTATACATTTCCTATTGCTCATCCAGTGGTCTAGGTTGTTCTTAAACTGGGTAATAGATACACTCAGCTTCAATTGGATGGGAAGCCTGTTCCATAGGAGCGTCAGTCTCTGGGACACATATCTGTCTCCCCACCATGTTCTGTTTAAGTCACAGACACAATTCAGGTCCTTAGACCTTGTATTTCTGGTACTCTTTGACTTATGAATATGTAGGAATTTCATAAGTATGGAGTTTTAAAGGATGACATCTTTTAAAGGTTGACCTACTGGGTTTGTTTAGAAGTTTGGAGGGATATGTTCTGCGAAGATATTTGAATTAGCTTGTCTGGAACAATTTGATAAGGAATCTGTTGCAGTCTTTTTAAATTGTTTTCCACTGAAATGCTTAAATAATTATTTGCATAGCTTTCACATAGATATAGTTACAGGCCTTTATATAGCATTGCTATTATTTTTAACATCTTTACTGAAGCAAGGCCTATTAAACTAGCATTTACACATTATTATTTTCCCATACACAAACTTTACACATTAAACGTTGATCATGTGTTATACCAATTGGATCACTTGTATACTTGCAGTAACTCTCTCTGGGTTTCATCTTTATGGGAATGTAGTTTAAACACTTTACTGTTAATGCAATTTTTAAAAGATAGATATTACTGAATTATAAATGTTATACAGTTGTCAATTAAACTGTATTCGACAGCAAATAAGACATTGGATTCAAAATGTTAGAATTATATTTTAGACAAGGTCTTTATAAACTCATAGAAAATGTCACTAGTGAGAAGATTCACTGAAAATTGGCTATGTGGTGGTATTTATTTTTATGCAGTTGTATATGTATAGGCTGTTTCATTGAATATTTATTTTATTTATTTATTTATTTTACATTTGTTGACCGGGCTAGTCTAACTGGATACATGTCCATTTTCAGTAGAGGCCCGGGGCGAAAAGCTCCAAGACACATACATAAAGACAATATAGTAAGTTACAGTAGTCGAAGTATGTAACAGCTGTTTAGTAAAATACAATACTCCTTTTGAGCATAACACAAGGCAGTACAAGGTAATGTGCAAGAGATGTTACTATATACATATTTTAAATTGCAATAACATGGTCTTTGGTTAATTAAGGATAGGTCAAAAAAGATAAAGAGTAATAAAACTAGTGTATGGACAGAAAGTTAATCAGGGTTAGTACAGGAGCATAACCAATGAGTACTGAGAAATAGTCTTAGATTCTGTTTATAAAGTGTCATTGAAGGCAGAGATATGAGTTCAGTGGGAAGAAGATTCCAGTGCTTACCAACAGTATTAGAGAACAGAGAGTCTCCTGCTAAGTTGTTGGATCTGCTGGTGTTGATAAGGAGTTTGTTTGAGGAGCATAAATGTTTAAGATTGTTATATGGGGTAATGAGGCAACAGAGTATTGGAGTGTTGGTGGGTTGATACAGGGTCCTATGGGCTATGACAAGCTGGTGAAATTGCAGTTGGTTTTGGAACTCTAGCCATCCTAGTTGCTTAAGATTAAGACAGTGATGAGTTCTAAAAGGAGAGCCAGTGGCAAATCTAGCAATATTATTCTAGGACAGGGGTGTCCAACCTTTTCAGTTGCAAGGGCCGCATTGGGTTAACAAAAATGGTCTGGGGGCAAACGGCAGGTGAGGACCAAAAAAAAAAAAAAAAAAGGTCTCACATTAACTGAAGAGCAAAAAAAAGGGTCTCACATTACCTGAAGAGCAAAAAAAACACTGCTTTATGTGGACTAATGTGGCTGTATTGTAGGTTAATTTGAACAATAAATAAATTAATAAATAATATAAATAAATTAATAAATGCATAATACAAACAGAAATCAGACTTTGAGATTATCATCCATATTGCTATTTGTACTCATTACAGCTTTATTTTTGTCATTCAACAATTAAAAAAAATACATTTAAGCATTATTTTTAACACCTGTGCTAAACTGTTTACTTTCATAGGTAAATACAGACTGAAGAATAAACTTGTTCAGCCACATTACCGGGTGGCTAGCCCTGCCATGGTAGTTCTTCCACACCACACACTTGTACACACACTCACACCTATGGCCAATTTAGGGTGCCCAATCCACATACTACATATATTTGGAATGTTGGAGGAAAAGAAGCACCCAGAAGAAATCCATGTGAACACAGGGAGGGCATGCACATGCCTCAGAGAAGGCACCCCATCTGAGAATTGAACCAGAGAACCTCTATCTGTGCATCATCACTTTGATAAAATCAGTTTTATAAGCTTATTCTTTGACTGGCTAAAGCTAAAGTAAATCCATTTAAAGACGGACTTACAGATATATCACGATGTAAATCTTATGTTAAGTGAGGTTAAGGGATTTCAGTGAAAGCTGTGATAAGCAGTTCTAAATCCAGATTTAGTGATCAGAGATTAGGGTACCAGGGATGTTCGGGGTCCTCTCACATTCAGTCTGTGTGTATCAGAGGTATGATATGGGATCAGCCAGACCGGACTGGTAGCATTGTGGGATAAAGACCCAAATACACCAGATCTCATATCTGACCTTGGATCTTTGTGGGACATGACAGGAGGGAGGAGGCAGGAGTATGACTCCATCACCAGCAGTTTACCATACTATCTTATGGACAGTCAGGCACTAAATCTATGTTGGAAGGGGGCTGTTTGGTACTTCATAGAAACAATGTTTCTGCATGCTGTTCTCTCTATGATTTTGTGCTTTGCACACAAGCAGTTGGAAGCGGTCTTCTGTGTACCTCCCAGATGTTGGGAAAGGGATTTTGTGAACCCCCACAGACTATAACAAGTCTTGCCTTTAACAATGTAGAGACAGTGACCTTTGATAGCATGCAATGCAATCCCCTACCAAAGTGATGCAAGAAAGAAAAAGACACATACACAAAGGTGTGGTACTGTTTGTTTGCTAACTACTTTTAGGGATACTTGAAAAATTGCTTCCTGTAAATAAACTGTTTAATAAACTGTTTAACAATCTGTTGTTAACTGTGCATGAACTTAGTAGAGAGAAACAAAGTTCTGTGTCACAAATAACTGCTATGTACTGCATATAACCCAGAAACCTCCAAAGAACAGTCTGTTACTGTTTATTTTTGTAAAGAAAAAAATATTCCATTTATAAGAAAACAATACAAGCCAGACTACAAGCCAAGCTGTCAGTGAAAAAGCTGAACAAGCCCAGAATGTCATCTTGCCTTGCTGTCCCCTGGGACAAATAACAGCACCTGAGATCAAAGAAGCAAGGGCAGAACTGAAGACCACCACTGTGGTAAATCTACACTGACAACTGGAAACTGCAGCAAGCTGTGAGCTGACAGGCATAAACGCCAGGTAACTGCAAGGAAAATAAGTGCTGTCTTTGTTTCCTCCAAGAGCAAAGAACAGGTGAGAGCATGTTTTAGAAATGCCCACTGCCATAGTAAAGTACTGGGAGAAAAAAATATTTAAGAGTCAGCCATTAACTTCCCTGATGGGTGCTAACAACTAACAGTCTCTTGACTAAGTAAAATTTTACCACTGAATAGTAGCAGCAACACTGTCATTTACCTGAAAAGTTTCTATTTTCCTGATCCACATCACTTCACAATACCAGATACTCTGAAACATTTCATATAACTAGCAGTCATACAGAAGATGAGCAGATTATCGACTGAACTTTGATAAATGAATTGGAATTAGATCACTGAGTGTATTACTTAGTTGTGATTCTATTACACTCGATTTAACAGTAACATCTTAAATATAGAAAAGCGAGCTGAGCCTTCCTCTTGTAACTTACCTTTGTTGTAGTGTAGTAGTCGGCGTGTACACAACGAATAAACACAAATAAATCCTCTCTGTACGGCTACGGTACGATCGCGCTCCTTCCTGCAGCTTTTCTTTACAAAAATCACCCGAACGGTGTTTTCGCGCATGCGCATACCAGCGGAAAGACGCTGGTATGGGAAAAACGTAAAAAAAGAAAGTTGGCGCATGCGCAGAAGAGCAAAACTACGCGGACACGGAAAAAAAGTGAAATTCATTTTAAATTTAAATTTAAGGGTTGCGGGCCGCATGGAAGAGCTTTGAGGGCCGCATGCGGCCCGCGGGCCGCGGGTTGGACACCCCTGTTCTAGGAGATAGTTTGTTGAGGTTGTTTTTAGAAAGATTAGTGAATATAGGTGAAGCATAGAGTAGGGTGGAGATTAGGTGAGTTCTGGCTATGGCAGTCCTGGCTACTGGTGTAAGAAAGGGTTTGATTCTATAGAGGGACCCCAATTTCTTGTTGACTGTTTTTATTGTGCTGTTTATATAAGTATCAAAGCTAAGGTTGTTATCTATTGTTATTCCTAAAAGTTTAGTGGTTGAGTCGGGAGATATGATAGTGCCATTATTAGATACTAGTGTGAAATTTATTGGTGTGGATTTTTGGGTTGGTGTGAAAAGTAAAAGTTTATTTTTTTTAGGATTTAGGAGGAGGCAGCGGTTTAAAAACCATTGTTTACTTTACAAGTTATTGTCTCACTATCACAGCATAATACAGAAATAATTCAAAACACTGAAAATAATATTTAAGGCTGGCCAACCTTTTACTTTCTAATGAACTTTAATATGCTACTATTTTTTCTTTTGCTTTCTTTTGTGCAGAGCCTGCATGTCCTCCCTGTGGTCGCGTGGGTTTCCTCCGGGTGCTCCAGTTTCCTCCCACATCCCAAAGACATGCTGTAGGTGGATTGGACACTCTAAATTGGCCCTAGGCAAGAGTGTGTGCATGTGTGCACCTTCTGTGGAAGGTCGGGTGCAGGGCTGGTGACTCGACACTGTAAAACTCCATTGTCAATCATGAGCGGACAGGTGATCCACTGTGGTGACCCCTAACTGGGAAAAGAAGAAAGAAGAAGAAGAAGAAGTAATGTTATAAAATACCCATAGTTAATCAAATCCATATTTTTTATAATATGTAAGCAAGTTTAAAATATTACTATTTTTCCCTTGACTCATACCTCTCAACCTCTTAATGTAAGAAATCTGGACAAAGTCTGAAAAAAATGGGGGGACAAAGGCCCAGAAATAGGGACATATTTTAAATATCGCTCTTATAAACTTATAAAGTTGCCAGAGCAACAGGGTTTGTTTTAATATACATTTTACAAAGGATTTGAAGTCTGAAACTCAAATGTATATCATTATTTAGTGACTTCAGTCCTCCGATCATCCCAGTGACTTGCCAGAAAATGACAAATTTTATGATAAACAGGCCAGAAATATTAACCAAAAATCTGGATATTCTGCAAAAATCTGTACAGTTGAGAGGTATTGACTGCCTTGTTCTACTTGCTGTAGGTATGGTTAGGTGTATACCTTCATGAAACAGGACTGCCAACATAATTTACCTTTTCCTAATTTTTTCACAGAGACTATTGAACACATACTGAAAACATTAGGAAACCAAAATAATAAACTATTTTGCTGTTCTCTTGGCATACACACTTTTACAATCAAAAATATAATACAGCAACTCTCTGGTACATAAGAAATACAAAGCTTCATATAACCTACAGACGTGATAATTTCACATGTTGTATTAATCTTTTAGCCTACAGCATGTGGCTTATACCAAAACTTTAAGCATGGTTTTAAAATAATCATTGACAGGTCATACTCGTATTGGTTCCATGACATTCTGGCATCAGTGACAAGTCAGACTTGTATCCGTTTCAGGCTTATATAATATTACTGTGTCCTGTGATAAATAGCAATGCTTATCTATGTTAATTTTTGTTTTATAATTGTATTTGTGAAGTCTTATCAGTAAGTTGATGTTTCTGAATAACACTTCTGGTGCCTTGACTTAAGATATGTGAATTTCTTGACTTAGCCAGTATTCCAAACTGCAGGGAGAATCCCTTCCCCACAAACCCATTCATCTTTACACATGTACATGCATTTATACTACTTTTACACGAGAGAAAGCAAGGGAACTCTCTTAGACAAGGCATGCTGAGATATGCACACACTTTTCAGTACTGCTAAGGGGAAATAGAAGAAATTTTAAATGACAGCAGGGTTGCACTGACAATTGCAGCAGCATTATCACTGCAACTTCAGTTCTTTTCAGAATACATAACTGTTACATTTTAGCCTGGCACTATTTACAACTCTGGGCATTTTAACTTGCAAAATGCACAAATCATACTTTATTCACTCCTGGCCTCAGTTCCATGAGGACATCCACACTATAACCTGTAATGTCACAGGAATTATACCTACATAATTTATACATTCATTTGAGCACTGGCTAACACATGCTACCCATATATTTGGTACCTTTAACCTAGCCTTAACCTGGCTTACTTTAATTACAAATGTAACATTGTCTGATTTGTTTCTCTTTTCTTTTTTTTTCTTTTTTTCTCATCTACATTTATCTCAGCCAGAGCAAAGCATGGTGATTACTCAGGAAGAGCAATTCAACTCTGCAACAAAGCCACCAAAAGCACCCCCCATACTTTTAAAGAAAATTGCTTTGTTTCCTTACTGCAGGGTCCATGTGGTGTCTGCATCTTCTGAGTCACCATACAGTCCACCACACTGACATTACAAGAAAAGTTGATGGCATTTTATTTCTCTAATAACCAACAACAGTTCCAATTTCCTATTTACAAACAGAGAAGCACCACTTCAGACCTATCATACTATCAGTCTGAAAGTACACTTAACTAGCAATCAGAATTTTTGACCTTTTACTGCCAATCGTAACAGGGTGGGCTTATGTTATATTCTGTTTTCTGATTACTGCAAAGATGTCACTTAATTTTAATGAATATTAATAATTTTATCTAAGAAATGGCAAACATTTTATTTTTTGACATCAAATGTTCTTAACATTTTGAACAGTTTGTCTTAGATAAGCTTCCTCAAAAATAAATGTATGATACAGTCTAGAAGTGCATGTTTCGTAAAACAATATATGATGACATATTTGAGCTTGCAAAGACAGTGAATTTGCATATAAGACAAGTTACAGAGTGCATATGTAAGCATGTACAATTATTTAAAAAACGGGAAACTCACATTTCATCTCTACAATAAAAGATGTGTTTGGTGATACTAGAACAGCTGCATTACAACATCAGGTGTCACTTAATAGTCATTGGTCTTGCAATTTGTACTGTCACAAATAAAATCTCTTTCACCTTTCTGCTACCTGAAGCAGAGACACAGAAAAATAATATGACTACAACTGTTATAAAGAATTCAGTCTGAGGTTACAAAACTGTAAGTAATAATAAGCACACAATGCAATCTGTGATAAACTACCTGTGCCAATTTACAGTGGATATAAAAGTTTACACACCCCTGTTAAAATGCCAGGTTTTTGTGATATAAAAAAATGAGACCACAATAAATAATTTCAAAAAAATTTCCCACGTTTAATGTGACCTATAACCTGTACAATTCAATTGAAAAACAAACAAATCTGTTAGGGGAAAATATAAAAAAATAAAAAACGTACAATAAGCTGGTTGCATAAGCATGCACACCCTTAAACTAATACTTTGTTGAAGCACCTTTTGATTTAATTACAGCATTCAGTCATCTTGGGTACACACCTGGCATCAATTAAAGAGACTCTGATTAACCCCAAATAAAGTTCAGCTGTCCTAGTAGGATTTTCCTGACATTTACTCAGTTGCCTGCTACAGCAAAAAACATGGTTCGCGGAGAACTTACAAAGCATCAAAGGGATCTCATTGTTGAAAGGTATCAGTCAGGAGAAGGGTACAAAAAAATTTCCACAGCATTGGATATACCATGGAACACAGTGAAGACAGTCACCAAAAAGTGAAGAAAATATGGGACAACAGTGGCGTTGCAAAGAACTGGACGTCCCTCCAAAATTGATGAAAAGACAAGACAAAAACTGGTCAGTGAGGCTGCCAAGAGACCTACAGCAACACTGAAGGAGCTGCAGGAATTTCTGGGAAGTACTGGCTATGTATTACATGTGACAACAATCTCCTGTATTCTCCATATGTCTGGGCTATGGGGTAGGGTTGCAAGATGGAAGCCTTTTCTTACACAGAAAAACATCCAGGCCTGGGTAAAATTTGCAAAACAATATATCAAGTCTCCCAAAAGCATGTGGGAAAATGTGTTATGGTCTGAGGACAAGGTTGAACTTTTTGGCCACAATTCCAAAAGTTTAGTGCAAAAACAACACTTCGCATCACCAAAAGAACACCATCCCCACGGTGAAGCATGGTAGTGGCAGTATCATGGTTTGAGGTTGCTTTTCTTCAGCTGGAACTGGGGCTTTAGTCAAGGTGGAGGGAATTATGAACAGTTCCAAATACCAGTCATTTTTGGCCCAAAACCTTCAGGCGTCTGCTAGAAAGATGAAGAGGAATTTCACCTTTTAACATGAAAATGACCCCAAGCATACATCCAAATCAACAAAATAATGGCTTCACCAGAAACAAATTAAAGTTTTGGAATGGCTCAGCCAGAGCCCAGACCTAAATCCAATAGAAAATCTGTGGGGTGACCTGAAGAGGGGTGTGCACAAGAGATGCCCTCGCAATCTGACAGATTTGGAGCGCTTTTGCAAGGAAAAGTGGGCAAATATTGCCAAGTCAAGATGTGCTATGCTGATAGACTTCTACCCAAGAAGACTGAACACTGTAATTAAATCAAAAGGTGCTTCAACAAAGTATTATTTTAAGGGTGTGCACACTTATGCAACCAGCTTATTGTATGTTTTTCATTTTTTATATTTTTTCCTCAAACAGATTTGTTTGTTTTCAATTGAATTGCACAGGTTATAGGTCACATTAAAAGGTGGTAAAAGTTTTGAAAGGATTTATTATGGTCTCATTTTTTATATCACAAAAACCTGGCATTTTAACAGGGGTGTGTAAACTTTTTATATCCACTGTATCCTGTGTCAGCCGACATGCAATTCTGTCCACTCAAATGTATTATAACATTACTTTTTAATTAATGATGGAATTTGGAAACTAATTTCCACTACAGTGTGATCAGAAACATACCCTGGGTATAGCACCTATGTCTCTACTGGGCAAAGGTAGCCTGTAAATTTTGCACTAATTTGCATATAACCCTTAAAATAACCTCTAAGGCACATAAACTTGTGGGATAAAGTTGGGATGCTTGGTTAGGCTTATAAAGGTCCCAGTGGTCATAAGCCTATTATACACCTATGAACCTATGAAGGCATAGTCCTTGGAAGGGAGAGAAGAGGGGGAAGCAGAGCTGAGTCACAAGCATGTGCTCTAGCAGGGCGTAGCTACAGTGTGCACATAGTACCCCTGCCAAGAGTAGACAGGGAAGGGAAGGAGGGAGTACTTCTAGGACAGATCACCATTAAAGATACCCAAAACCACGTGACTTAAGAGAGGAGGAGTGTACAGAAGAAAGAAATGGTGGAGGTGGACAGACGCAGTTTAGATGAACCCAGACCTCAGCAGATAGCAGAGACCCCACCGATAACCAATTGGCTTGTAAAATGTGCAGCAGGCTTAGATCACACCTGTGATCTGGGTATGGCAGTGGAGCCCAGAAAACACAGCACCTATTGCAGGGAGCCTCAAGACAGACTGTGCTTCACTATGTGTGTTTTGATTTCTGTTGTGTACATGTTTATCAGGCGAGAAGGTGAGTGGGAAAAAAGTTTAGAAAGACAAAAAAGAAGATGAAGACAATGAACCCTTGAGGAGAAAAGGGAAAGTAAAATGTGAGGTAAGTAGATGAAACAGAAATTTAGACTAAAGACTTTTATGGTTGGTGTAAAAGAGAGAGAAGCAATTTTATTAAGAACCCAGGGCCATTGATTGACCAAAGGATGTTTCCCATATGCACAAAATAAGAACTGATTCTTATGTCTTTCTTATGACACTTAGTAGAGTGATATTACTTTCAGAGGAAAGAACAACACCAAAGCCTGCTGGAAGGTACCCAAAGACATATGTTGTAGACATTGCAAACATTAATTAGTGTATCATGTATATGACTTCAGAAGACCATGCTATAATGAACTCTGAGATAAGAACAGGGAACTAGAAGGTATAAAATACTTCATTAACAAGTAAAACATGGATATTGTTAAAAACAACCAAAAACTGCAGTGATTTCAGCTTCTTTAATATTCCACAGTAAAACTCACCCAGTAAGCGCTTTTGTCTACCTAAGTTTGTCACAATAAATTTTTAGCATTGGATGAGGTGTTTGATTTTTACAATAGATCAGAAGCAGAGGAAGAGATAGACTGGACATCATCATCCCTTTTGGGGAGAGTGACCCCCCCACACACACAAATTATCACATTGATAATAAGGTACTAAGCACACAGTCAGTCGTGAGGGACTTGGGCACTCAGGTTGATAGCAATCTGACTTTTGACCACCATATTGCCTCCATTGTATGGAAAACTTTCTACAAGATATCCCATCCAGGGACAAGGTAGTCATAACATCCCTGTATTCTTCCCTTATAAGATCCATTATTGAGTACAATGTCCCTTTCGGCATGTACCTCACAAAGCACATGCAGCAGCTGAAGAGAACACAGAGGTTCCTCACCTGGAGAATCCAGGGCCGAAAACATCTTCACTACATAGGCTAAAATCCTGCCCCTCTACTCAGTCTCCTACAGACTCCTTAGAGATGACCTCTGTCTGGCATACAAAGCAATCTTAGACCCCATCCTGATGGGGGTGCTGCATATCCGCAAGTCAAGCTCCACTCGAGTAACCCACACTCTCGACCTCAACCTGGTCTGTGACATCAATAGGACTTGTTGGAGGGACAGATTTGTGTCCCAGAGACTCCCCTCTTTTGTGGAATAGACTCCCTCTCCATGTAAAGCAGAGTACCGCATTAAACCTTTTTAAGCGGAACCTGGATAACTGAATGGGGAACAGAAAATACACCACAAGTGTGTCCCTGCTGGACAGTGGCATAGGACTAAATTATTGGCTAGGCTTGTAAGGGTCTCATGGCCAATAGCCTAGTAACTTCCTATGATCCTATGGAGAAAGTACTGCTTGACAGTCAAATTAGATGCCAGCAGCCCACCAGGACTGAGTGACAAGGAGAATTTTAAGATATATTTAAAAAGAAAGAAATCGAAACATTAAGCAGGCATTATTTTTCTTTAAGTTTTGATTGCATGATTGCTTTTACAGATGGTATTAATTATGCAAATTATCTAATTATACTGTGAATATATAAGTTGTTTTTTATTCCCTTCAATCAGTCTGAAGAAGTCTTATGGTAGATGAAAGCACTTACTGAGTGAATTTTACGATTTTCTGTGGAGTATTAAAGAAGCTTAAATCATTGCAATTTTTAGTTGTTTTTGATAGTTTTGTTTTTTTACATACAACTATATTTATCCATTTGACCTTAATTAAAATATGGATATTGACTGTGTTTCATTTGAAATGTGACATTACTAGGGGGGGAAAAAAAAACATATGTATATATATATATATATATATATATATATATATATATATATATATATAATTATATCTATCTATATATATATATGGGAACACTTCACATAATCAAATGACTGAAATCTCGAATTTCATATGGTCGAGACCATATGATCGAGATTTTAGTAAATCGAATGTGTGTAGTGTTCAGAAATAAGAATTTACTTACCTTAATACATTACGTGCACACAGAGACAAGTATTGTTGTACGCTCTGTGTGTACGCAATGTTTTATTTGTTTTGCGGTGTTGGCAGGAAATGAGAAATCTCCCGTTTTGCGCTTCCGCATACAGCGCAAGATGGGAGATTTCCCATCTCCCCACTGCAGCGCGATCTTGGAGTTGGTATATTTAAGTAGGGGGGGTGGGGGGGTGCAGGGGGGGCAAAGCCCCCCTGCAAAAGTGAAGTTTGTGTTTTTTTTTTTTTTGATGGTTTCGCTTCAGAAGTTCGAGTTTATGAAACTCGAGCTTTTGGTTTCGGTTATTTGCAGTTCAAGATTTTGGCAATTCGATCTTCTGAAGTGAATCTATATATATATATATATATATATATATATATATATATATATATATATATATATATATATATATATATATATATAGATATAGGTTCATAGGTGTGTATAGGCTAATGGCCCTGGAGCCTTTACAAGCCTAGCCCATACGATTACCCTGGCATCATGCTACCTGACATTAGTACACAGTGCTTCTGTCGAGTAGAGCCACTGGAGTGATCCTCGAGGTGAATTTTCTATTTCCCATCCACTCAACAAGATTCGTCTTGAAGAGGGCCAGTGAGGTGCTCTGTTTGACATGTGTGAGAAGTCTATTCCATAGCATGGGCAGTCTCTGTGTTATGAACCTGTCCCTCCAGCATGTTCTGTTGATTGTGGTAATGAGGTTGCGGTCTCTGGAGCATGTGGTGTGGAGGGATTGGGATTTCTTTAGATGTAGCATTTCCTAACAGAGCTGGGTCAGACATGGCTTTGTAAGGCAAGCAGAGATCACCTCTAAGTAGGTGGTGAGACAGAGAATATTTGGAGTTTTTTGAGTCTGTCCATACAGGATAAGTGTTTAAGGTCTAGGATCATCTTTGTGAGGTATTTCTGTGGGCTCTCCAGTTGTTGCAGGTGTCTAGTGAGATACATGCCAAATGGGGCATTGTACTTGATGACTGGCCTAATGAGGGAAGGGTAGAGGGAGACAATGATCTCTTTCTTCCTGGATGCAAAACCCTTAATAATGAGATGTGCCACATAGAAGGACTTTCTGACCACAGTGGCAATGTGGTGGTCAAAAGAGAGGTTGCTGACAACCTGTGTTCTCGGATCTCTTATAACTCTTTCTGTATTCAGTGGACTACCATTGATGTGGTAATTCATGGGAACCAAATTTTTTTTCTCAAAGGAGATGACAACACATTTTTTGGCAATGAGCTTAAAGCCATGGTTCTGACACCAGTCATTGGTCTCAGTGAGGCCTTTCTGCAAGATGTCAAGATCACTTGGGGAGTTAATAATAGCTCCCAACTTGCAATTGTCTATGAACTTTGTCAGCCAGAGTCCCTTCATGTTGGCCTGGACCTCACAGAAGTAGATATCAAACAGGACAGGACCCAGGACCAAACCCTGTGGGACTCCACTTGTGACTGGTTGGCAGTCTGACTTGGAGTCAGCTTCTTTCACACTGTGGGTTCCATCTGTGAGCCAGTCTGCAACCCACCTAGTGATATAGGGGTTGATGCCTAGCTTAGTGAGTTTTTCTATGATTCCTGAGTGGGGAATGGTATCAAAGGTATTTGCCAGATCAAGGTAGGCTGTATGAACCACCTTGCCTTCATCCACAACTCTGGTGACTGGCTCATAGAAGTCAACCAGGTTGAGCAGGCACGATCTACTCTTCACAAAACCAAACTGTGTGGGATCCAGAGTTTGGAGATTTCCTATATCCTTGTTTATTAGGTCCATGATGATGCATTCCATAGCTTTGCATATCAGACTCATCAGGCTAATGGGGCGATAGTTCCCAGGGTCTGTAGTCGCTCCTCCTTTGTGGAGAGGGGATGACTGTAGCATTGCGCTATTCGGTAGGGACAAATATATATATATGACACAGTCAGTCAGAGAAGAAGGTGCTCTTTTAGCAGTATATTATGGGGGTAAGTGGTAAATGACTATGGTGTAGAAATTTGTGACACAACATTATTAAAAGCAAGAGGGAGAGGTAGGGACTGGGAGGAATGAAAAGTAAAGCGGGGTGGCAGGAAGGAGGATCAGAATGGGAAGATTAATAACCAGGGGACAATATTCAAGGGGCTGTTAAAGCAGATGACTGGCAGTGACTTTCAGATAACTTGTTTATGAAAAGAGGGAGCAGTTATGTGTAATTTTGGCACACCAGAAGACTTTTGGAGTCCATCTCCTTTGGAACAAATAGTGATCAGAGGAGGATGGGGGCTGGAAGGTAGAAAGTTGTAATGCAGAGATGGGGGAGGGGAGTTGAGTAATCCAGTCCAGAGGGAATATCATGAACAAGGAAGAAACATCGAAAAAGGATCCACCAAAGAACAATTTATTCCAAACAACATTGTGATTCTGACAATGATTCCAGTGTTTCTTCGGATAGCTTTTACTCATGTACATCTGATGAGTTTGTTAATGCATACTCTAGGTTGAACACAGAAAAAATACCTTCCAACAGTCACTTTACACCTCATGTTTTACACAGTGAAGTTTTGAATTTTGTGAAAATGGTTAACCATACTATTGAAACAACATATAATTCTTTTATGCGCAGTAAAAGTAATATTAAATATAATATGACTTTTAAGGAATGGCAAACCTTGCTTTTGTTAAGCAAGAGGGATGACATAATCTTCAAACCTGCCGACAAAGGCAATAAACTGGTAGTTCTTGATCCTAATGATTATTTTCATATGTGCATGGAACATCTCAATGACATCAATACCTATGAAAGAACAGACATTGAGAGTTACAATTCTGCTATTATGGAATATAAAATTCTTATATCTAAAGGTTTGAGACTAGGTTACTTCGTGATTAGTGACGTTAAAAATAAATTTCAAGTTGATGATTGTGACATGGCTTATTTTTATTGTCTACCAAAAATACATAAAAATTTATTGAAACCATCTGGCAGACCTATTGTTTCAGGTCGCAAATATTTTTTACGTAATTTGGGTATTTTTTTACATCATTATTTTTCATCTTATGTTAAGGTACTACCCTCTTTTTTGATTGATGTATTTGATTTTCTTGATAAAATAAGAAATTTTAAATGGAATAAGAACATGTATTGGGTTACCATTGATGTTAAGAGCCTATACACAAGCATCAGCCACAGTTTTGGCATAGAGGCTATCAGGTTCTTTTTAGGTAACTCTCCTGTTACTGAATACATTGTGGAGTTAACTCAATTTTCTTTAACCAATAATTTTTTTGAATTTCACAATAAGCTATATCGTCAGAAACAGGGTACTGCCATGGGGGCTGCCTTTGCCCCCATGTATGCAAACCTAGCTATGGGGCTGTTTGAGCTTGAGTATATATACAGACACCAATTTTTTCATAAACATGTCATTAAGTACTATCGATATGTGGATGATTTAATTTTTCTAGTGGAAGGTGATCAGGCTCTGGCCCATCAATTTTTTGTCGATTTAAATTCTAACAGATTTTCCTTAAAGTTTGATGGATTAAAGATAGATACTTGCGTTCCCTTTCTTGATGTCAAACTGGAAATTTTGAATGGTCAAGAGTTAATCACCTCAGTAAATAGAAAATTTACAGGCACAATGCAATATGCACATAGTTCTAGTGGTCATCCACCACATACCATTAATTCCCTGCCATATAGTGAAATGCTGCGTATTAATAGACTATGCAACAACAAAAATATATTCTATAGAGAATTAAATTTGTTATATAGTTCATTTTTACAAAGGGGATATTATGAGGCTACATTAAAGGAAAGTTATGGAAAATTTTGTAGAAATACTGATGAACAATATAAATATAGCAAAATATATAGGAAGCAGGACAATGTAATGACTTTGAATACTAGTTCAGAGGATAAAGAAATTATGTATTTTGTTACTAAGTACAGCTGTTTTACTGGTGAATTTGTCAAAATAGTTCTTCAATTTTGGAATTACTTATGCTGTTTGAATAATGTTAAAACTTGGTTAAATGCTGATTTAAAATTTTCATATTGTAGGGGTAGAAGCATCAAAGACATGTTAGTAAAAAGTAAATTTAACTTTCCAAGCGATGCTGTACATCATCATCTTATAAGTAGGGGCACACTTAGGTGTGGTAAATGTAAAGCTTGCAAGTTTGTGGTTCCTTCTTTTGAATATATTAACAGCATTGCTTTTCAAGTTAAACATTCTTTCAATTGTTGCACAGAAAGAGTTATTTATGCCCTAAGTTGCCCTTGTAAGAAGTTTTACATCGGAGAGACCAAGAGAGCCTTTAAAATAAGGCTCTTGGAACATGTCAGAGATATTGTCAACAAAAAAGAAGAAAGCCCTGTAGCAATGCATTTTCTACAGTGTCATAATAGTAATTTTAATGGTTTATGTGCAACTATTTTAGAACAAATACCAGATTATAAGTATAATTGTTCAAACATAAAACGTTTGTTGCAACAAAAAGAAGCTATTTTTATTTTAAAGTTTAAAACTTTATTCCCTGAAGGTCTTAATGAAGATTTTAATTGGAGAATGCTTGTAAATTGAATTATGGTGTTTTTTATTACTAATTGTATAATTGATTCAATTAATGAATGTTTGTGAGGTGTATATATACGTGAATAGAGTTTTAGTTATTTGTACTCCTTGAAGGCTTAGGCCGAGACGTCAGAGAGAAATTAATTTTTTGGAATAAATTGTTCTTTGGTGGATCCTTTTTCGTTGTTTCTTCCTTGGTGTGTTCCTGGTTGCTTCATTCAGGAATATCATGAACAGAATTAATAGGGGAAGGCTGAATATGGTATGCCTACAAGAGATAAACTTATCAAAAACAGAGATGGGAAAGATGTAAAATAAATGTTTTAAATGGGTGGAAATGGGTTATAGTCTAGGTGGGAGGAATAGATAAGCAGGAAGTGTAAGAGGGAGGAGGTTGGTGGTGGGAGAAATGTGCCACACGAATGAGTGGTTGGTGGGCTGTGTGCAGGGGTACTTTTCAGGATTGGATACTGTTAATGGGATCTGGCATGGTCCAAGCAGAGATGATACAGAAGGCATAAGGGGTTATGATGAGGCAATTGAAAAGGTGAGCCATACAGCAGACAGACTGATATGGAGAGGGAATGTTATTGCAGAGTTAGAGCCATGCTTAGATTATATGAGAAGGCAGAGTTCGATGTCCAAAGAGTTTAAGGAAATGAATAAAATGGATAGGAATGTTAGATGCCTATAGGGGAAGATGGGGGAAGGCCAAGCAGTTTATGTTTAGCAGATGGGACAGTAAGCAGGGTAGCGGATTGGATTAAACATTATGACAGGTAGATACTACTGGCATATATGAAAGAGGAGGTTCAGATCATTCGTTGGCTAAGTGCTGTCAAAAGGGGATAGAGAGGGATTGTAGATGTTGACCTGGAAACCAGGTAAGCGTAGAGTTGCAGAGCAGGAGGAGTGGATACAAAAGCTGTCCAGGAATGTACATCAAAGGAATAAATGAGAAATGGGAGAGGTACAAATTTAGGAGGAGAATGGCATCAAGCTTGCTTGAAGGGCAAAAGTCATTTGGTATAGATGCTAAAACAGATGGTGACAGGTTAGGGTAGAGAAAACAGAGATGAAACTACAGCAGGGGCAGATGGACAGACAGACATGAATTGGATGAGGAGCCAATAGAGAAAGTGATGGTGAGTAGGTGGGACAGGATCAGGGTGCTGCAGAAGTTAGAGGAGTTGGAAGAAGAACAAATATAGGCAGAAGTGGGGTAGAGGGCAACTAGAGAAATAAGGGGGAAATAGATGTAAAGTTCTTAATGTACAAACTGAAAGATTAAAAGGAAAGAGCATGGGTAGTGGGAATAGATCTGGCAGAGTAGGAAGATTACCAAGAATAAAGAGACTGCAGAGGAATTTAGAAAATGCTTAATGTTATGGCATGAAGAGATTCAGAAGGAGGATGAAGTCTGAGAAATAAGTCTGAGAAATGAGAAAGGAGGACAGGAAGTAGACAGTGACAATTATGCATGTGAAAAAGGTAAAGCGGGTGGTCCAGATGGTTTTCCAAATGATTATAAATTGATAGGTATGCAGGTAGGATAGTATTTAGCAAATGTATTTAATTGTATAGAAGAGGAAGAACAACCAGAATCAATGTGTCTGGCAGAGATGGGGACTGTGTATAAAGAGAAAAGAGACAAGGAAGACCCAGCATATTACAGACCAATTTCTTTTTTGCAAATGTGATGCAAAAATTATGGCTAGGATATATGTAGCTGGGTTGGATGTGCTAATATCTAAATTAGTGACAGGCTCTCAGTTGGGTTTTGTGAAGGGTAGATCACTGAAATTTTTGTTCAATTTTATGAGTTTTTGTGAGAAAGGGGGAAGGGGTGGTACTTACAGACACTGAGAAGGGTTTTAGTGAGATGGAATTTTAAGATGACTTATATGAAAGAAATGTCAAGAAAAGGAAGGGCCCTAAATGGGATTAGAGCATTATATGAGAAGCTGGATGTTCACATTAGGATAAATGGAGGTCTGGCAGATAAGAGGACATTAAGGAGAACACAGCAGGGATGCAAGCTGTTTCTATGAACTTGTGTTCTCTTAATGGAGAAACTGCCAGAAAGAGACTAAGTAGATTGACAGAAAGCTTGGGTCAGGAGGCAACGAGACTGCTGTAAACTTGTTTGTGGATGGCTGCATGTTATTATTGTGAAATGGCAGGGGGCTGTTACCTCAGGTGCTGCAGATATTTTAGAGATTTTAGAAAGGAATCAGGCATGGAATATCATCCCAAGAAGTCATTAGTAATAGGGATAGGTTGGGTGAGACCATGTTTGGTAAATTTCCTATGGGCAAAAAAAGGAGGGGAAATATTTAAGTATCAAAATATATACAACAGGAGGACAAATTAGGAGGAACCACTAGGAGTTAAGATGCACAATATAGTGAAAGCTAGATAACTGGACTAAAAGAATAAAAACTGAAGTGGGAGAACAGAAGTGGTGAGTGCACATTAAACCAGTGCATTATGGCTAAAGTGAAATACAGAAACTATACAAATTCAAAATAGTTTCATAGAGGTAAGAGACATGCAATAGTTATGGAAAGAGAGAAGGCTTAAAGGTGTTCTAAGCAGGATGGTGGAATCCAGAGTTTAAGATGTATGCTGTGAAAGTGACTGTTGTCCAAAGACTGAGAAGTATGAAACATGCTGGAGTCAGATGGAAGGCTTGGTAGGAGAATGACAGAAGCAGAAATAAGGACATTTATAATAGAGGAAGTGTGAATGCAAGCCTCAGAAGAGAGTAGAGTCAGGCACAGTGCATGACAGGCAGTACCAGCAAGTATTTAGGAATGTGTTGCGAGGTTGAAATATGTAGAAGAGATGGAAGCAGAGGAGGAAATAATTCAATATATTTCCTTTGAGCAGGTAAGGGGAACCTTTGGGATGAAAGCAGGGGACTGGTTAACATACAGAGGAATGACTGAAAGAATTGATGTGAATAGTAAGGAAGATGACTGGAGAGAATGAAAGAATGCAATAAATGAAGAAGAACTGACTGGTGGCATGGACAAAAATAGAATAAGGAAGATATATAGGGATGTGGGATAGAAGAAAGATGAAGCAATAGGCTCTAGTAAGCTTATGAAGATGTGGATAAAGAAAAGCTCATTATGCAAGGGTATTGAGAAGTGGTCAGCTGAATGGGGGTGGTGAAGGGTTTAGAAATATCAGGACATCATAGATGATATAGGACAACAAATATATTACAAGAATCATGTACATTAGAACTTAGTAATATTAGAAAATTTCAATGGGAAAACTCAAGAACCATGGAGATGTGAAGAAAAAAGGAGGCAGTGTACATGCATATGTAGTGAGGATGTAAAGTAGGGAAAAAAGAATGACAATGAAAGAAATATGGAGCAAATTTCACAGCAGAGATTTAATAGAGGAATTGGAAGTTATGTGTATTTAGAGTGGGTGAAAAGCAAGGGGCATGGCAAGAGAAGAAAGGAAGGACTACTAATGACTAAATAAGGAAACTGCAGAAGAATGGAAGGCAGGAGATACTAGTAGTGTCAAGGATAATACGATGAGACAGTGGATAAAATAGGTACTGCTAAATTGTTTAAAAGTTATATAAAAATGAACTAGAGAAAAAAATTCTTAATGAATTAGAGAATGAAATGTCTTAATGGTATCACTCGTGATTTACCCAGCTACAAACTTATCATGTATGCAAATGATACTCTGTTTACTAGAAGCTCACAAAACCCTCCAACAGGTTACACAGTCTGCATTTATAGACCTGCATAACTGGCTGCTTAAGAATAAACTTCAAACTTATAGAATCAAGACAAATATCATGCTTCTCTCAAACTCAAAGGGAGACTATTCTCCATAGCTGTGATACTTATAAAAGATTCCAAGAGGAACATCATACCAAATGTTACTTAACAAAAAAACACCTTGGAGTAACACATAATCCTTCACTAAACTTCAATATTCACAGACGTAATCACAACCAAAGTTCTGACACATGTAAACTTATGTTATTAACTCTCACACCTCCTTTCTGTATTTCCCAATTCCCAAGAATGAGTATGCACAAACCATGAAGTCAGTGAAAACAAAATGCTTAGATTTGTTCTTCTTATAGATCCAAACTGTCATCACTGCATCTTACAAAAGTCACACTGCCTATTATTAACAGGGCCACCTATTTGCTAGTTACTATGTTACCTAAAATTCTAACACTAGGTTATTGTCTTACCCTTAAAAAGAAAACTACAGCCTTATAAACAGCAAAGAAAGTATTCTTATACTGTTAAAGCCTAAATTTGTACTTGCCACTGGAGAAAAAAGTCTTCTCTATATTAGGATCCACCATCGAATGGAGAGATGATGGGGTCTGAATGGGCAGGTAATAAATCAGCAACCAAAGGAGAGTAGTATTGCTGGAAATTAATTCATCCTTAAGTCTTGGTGAGTATCATCATGAGGTAGATCCTATTTTTCACAAAATCTCACCAAGACTACACAGATATATAGACTGTATTTTATATAGCATATATCATGGAGAGAAGTAGGTTAAAAAATTAAAAAAAGATAACTTGGTGCATAAGAGCCAGGAAAAAAAGTGCCCAACCTGGTAGGTGCAGTGGGGACAGGACTGGAAAAAATGACAGTGTAGAATCCTTAAAATACAGAAACATTTCTACAAAGGGGCGAGGCCAGGCCTAGGGGGAGGATGTCCCCCCTGTTGATGAAGGAAGTAGTAGTCCACAAAAATCCTAGGGATGTTTGGAAAAAGAAGCAACTAAGGAAATGTGAAAATATAAAGAACAAAATCTAGAGATTTTTGAAAGGTATAAGAAAGAAATATGGGCATGCGAAAGAAAGAGAAATCTGAAATGGTGCAATATTAATAGCCCCAAAGATACTCAAAGAGAAATACAGGCAAAGGCATATAGATATGGAAAATGTCACACTGCAGAAAATGAGAACACAAAGAGGGAACACAGACCTGAAGATTAAAGTACAAATAAAAAAACAGAAGCTGAAGTTATGGAATACCTACAAACTGAAGGATTTAATGTAGGAAGCCTAACACAGGTTATATCACAGCATGATGGAATGATAAATCCTCCAAGTAAGGAGAAACAGAATGAGCAGGAGACATCTGAAAAAGAAATATGGGCATGGGGAAGAAAAAGACATTTGATATGGTGCAATGTTTATGCAATGGAGAAAGCAAAACTAATAAATGCAAAAAGAGCAGCACCAAGAGAGAAATACAGGCAAAGGCATGTGGATATGGAAAATTTTACAGTATAAAAAACGAGAAAACAAAGAGGAAAAGTAAGAAAGAGGATTAGTAATGGAAAAGTTAAAGCAATAGAAACTGAGGTTATGGATTACGTGCAAAATGAATGATTTAGTGTAGAAAATCTAACTCTGATAACATCACAACAGGACAGAGGAATGGATCCCCAAATTAAGGAGAAACCAGTGGAGTGAGAAACATCTGATCAGTTGCCATTCGAAGATATTTTGGAGGCTTCCATAAGAAACCTGTACTAAAGCACAGCTGGAGTTGCACAGCAAGGGAAGGAACAGGAAACTGTAGCAAATCTGACACAGTCACTGTTGTAGAGTGATAGGTCAGTGAGTTCTCATATAAAAGAGCAATGCATGACACAGGATGAAACTGAAGAGAATGAGTCACAGGAAGATGCTCTGGAACTTTTTATAGAATGCCCACAGGAAAGGGAGAGCAAAGAATGTACCCTCAGTTTAGAAGAAAATGATAAAAGAGAAGAGGAGAGAAGAGGAGCTTGATCTGTTAGAGATAGACATATTAAGATCAATGAAAGAAATAGACTAGAAAGGCAATAAAACCCCAAAAGTTATAAGTCTGATAAAACAAATGAACACAGTAATTAGGACTGTTCATAGAAATTCATGCAATATAACAGAAGTAAATAGAATTTATTACTGTGTAAATAAATTAATAACAGATAAAGTCTTACCACAAAAACACAGGACAGTGAGCAAAAGGAAGGGGAGAAATCAAATACCATCATGGAAGTACTAAATAGAGAAAACTATAAAGCAATTAAGACAAGAAGTGCCACTGTTAGAAGAGTAAAGAGGAAGGAACAAATCAACAAAAATACTCAGAAAGATAGATGTGATAAAAGCAATGTGCAGTATCAGAACAGATCAGGCACTATCATGCACTATTGCAAATAATAAACTAAAACCATCAGCACAGGCAGAAACACTTAGAAAATTCATAGATAAATTTAAAGGAAAAGTACAAAATAAGCAATTTATTGACGACCCAAAAAAGTTTTATAGAGAATTGGTAAACAAGACAAAAGAAATTGAAATACCACCAAAAAAGAAGAAATAGATACATTTTGGAGAAATATCTATGAAGATTCTGTGGAACATGACAAATATGCTAAATGGATAGAAGAAGTAAAAGAAAAAATACGAAGTTTAAATGTTCAGGATATGAAATGAGGTGAAATAGTCTGAGAGATTGAAACAAAGTTAAGAAAAGCTCCTAATTAGAAAACTACAGGCCCAGATGCAGTACCTAAGTTCTGGCTAAAAGTATGAACATCTTTACATGAAGAACTAACCATGAGTAAGAAGTATTTGTATGTGCACCATGAACAGACATCAACCTGGTTAACAACAGGAAAGACAATATTCCTACTTAATAATGGACCTCCAAGCTATCCTAAAAACTATAGGCCAATAATCTGCCTTCCGACAGCGTATAAACTATACAATGGAATTGACGCAGGCGGAGTTTATCATCATCTCTTTCTTTAACAAAAATGCATGATTTGTACTCTATATGCTATTTTTTTCTTACCTTGCTACACCACCAAAACGGAAAATAATGTACACTACTACGGATTTAGATTGATAAGATTACTTTGTAAATAAGATATATGATGCTATATATGCATGTAAATATACACACACTATTTAAACATGTATGTTCTCTACAAACATACTCATTGTTTAAAATATCATGCGCTCTGTAAATAACTGTATACTGTTTGCACATTGTCATTCTATGTGCAATGCTAATAATTTTTGTAAAAAAATATTCTGAGGAACTTTTTCTCTCTGGGCCTCCTCTACAAAGGACTTTTCCTGTAAACAAAGGCAAAACAAAAATAAAATAACTGTATCTACTTGCTTTAATCACTTAACACTAGGTTTCTAAAATAACATACTATTCCCACTCTTTCCTTAATTACTCTGTATAACAAGCCATTTTGTAACTCAAAGTATGGCTAAGAAGTAAGGCGTAATTAAAGACAAAGTGTGAGTTTAGTTTTGTACCCTACAGCCCTAGATATAAAGTGCCATTCTCCCAATGTGCCTTTTTACCTTTTTATCCGAAGGTTAGCGAACACTGTCTTTTTAAAGGTGAGTCTATTTTGAGGTTGAAGGCATTGCCTCCTCTCCTACGAGTACAGACTCTAAGGTCAAAGTATCTCTCTCGCCTCCCCTAGAAAAGGTGATTTGTAAGAGTATCCTTTAGTCTCAGTTTGAGGTTTCTGTCTTATCTTGATCGAAGTTAGTTTAGAATTCTCTCCTACTTTAACTACTATGGTATGATCTTTCTTCTTGTTACATTTCTCCTTTTCAACATTCAAAGGAGCACAAGAATACTGATCTGGGCTCATAACACAAAGTTTAATCAACATGTTAATCACTTTTCATTCCATAATTTAAGGAACTTCTTCAGAACTGAAAGTTACACTATCTTCTTGGACAAGCACTTCCTGTTACATGACAAGTAACATCACCATGCATGCATAGAGTGTTTAGTGCTAGAGTTCTTTATTCTTATGAAATCCCACATTACCAGTGCAAAAGGTTTTATATTCAAGAACTATGGTATGATCTTTCTTCTTGTTACATTTCTCCTTTTCAACATTCAAAGGAGCACAAGAATACTGATCTGGGCTCATAACACAAAGTTTAATCAACATGTTAATCACTTTTCATTCCATAATTTAAGGAACTTCTTCAGAACTGAAAGTTACACTATCTTCTTGGACAAGCACTTCCTGTTACATGACAAGTGACATCACCATGCATGCATAGAGTGTTTAGTGCTAGAGTTCTTTATTCTTATGAAATCCCACATTACCAGTGCAAAAGGTTTTATATTCAAGAGTGTTCACGTTTTGTTCTTTGTACATCTTTGAGAAGGTCAATAAAACTGTGCTTTGGTGTATTCCTGGCTAATGTTTTTTTATTCCATTTTTTTTGTTCCAAACATTCTACATTTCTTAGAATGCCTATTCAGGGCCTTAGTAATATCATTTAAAAGCATGGTTCCTGGCTTTCAAAGCTCTTTCATGATTTTTCTATATGGAAAGCTGAGCATATCATACAACTAGCAAGTTGTATTATTCCCCTAGTGTTACAGTTATATTTGCCATTTGGGGTAATTACCCTAAGGTAGGTACTCACAGAAATGTTAACTGAATCAAAAACATATCTACATTGAGAACATGTTATACTTCATTCAATCACTTTTTCAAATCTGGGGTAGTTGTAATCACTTCTTTTCTGAAAGTATGATTTTAGGTTTTTACCCCTCTTATGCACATAAAGCAGACTCTAGCTTAAATTTCCTAGTAAGTCTAGGGGTCCAAAAACTCCCTTGCAATGTCTGTCCATAATTTTCTTTATAACATTATTCCCTTTGTTGTATGGAATAATCATAGGTTTGGAGTATTCTTTTAAATCAAACTTAGTGCTTGTGATTACTACTCCATGATCTTTGAGAATGGTCTGAAAATCACCCTATCTTTGACTACCTCTTCACTGATTTTGTTAATAATGTACTAGAGAAATCTCTGTCGACAGACATATTTATAAGTTTAGTTAATTCTCTTTGAAAAGTAATATCATTAGAGACCAATCTGGACAACCTCACCATCTGCCCTTTGACCAAATTACACTTTTGCCAAAATGGGTGACTACTAGTAAAGTGAGCGTAACTGTTCAAGAAGACATATACTTGATTCATACCTCTGGTTGCTGTAATACTTAACCAAGGTAAGCCAAGGTAACATTCAAGTAATTGATATAATCTGTGTTCACTTTACTGGTAAATTGTAAAACTGTTCAGTATTTTTACTACATTTTAAAAATTCTATCAACTTTTGTTGTTCACTGATCCAAATCATAAACATGTCATCTAAAAAAGTAGCTAAATCTTAACATAAGTTCAAACATACTATGCAAAACATATTTTGTCTCTCAGTACGATAAGCATATATTTGCAAAAACTGGAGCTGAGGCAGCTCCCACTGCAAGATCTTTAATTTGCTTAAAATTTTCACCATCAAAATATATAAAATTATTCTTCAGCATCATAGGCTCATAGGTTCATAGTTAGGTACTAAGCTATCTGCCCAAGGGCATCTATAAGCCTAGCCAGAATGTGATGGCTTTTGCCTCCCTTTTAAATTAGTTTCCTGGGCCTCTGTCTAGCAGGGCCACTGAAGTGATCACAGGGATAAACTTATGATTTCCCATCCACTCATCAAGATTTCTCTTGAAGAGAGTCAGTGAGGGGCTTTGCCTAACATAAATTGGGATTCTATTCCAGAGTGAGGGAAGCCTCTGGGACAGGAATCTATCCCTCCAGCATATTCTATTTATTGTTGTGCTGAGGTTTAACTCACTGGAGCATGTGGCTCTAAGAGATTTGGTTTTCTTGAGGTGGAGCATGTCCATTAATTCCAGGTTGGACATGGCCCTCTACGTCAGGCAGAGATCACCTCTGAGCATGCGGTAAGCAACCGAGTAGAGCTGGAGTTTCTTTAGTCGAGCTGCATAGGGCATCTGTTTGAGGCCCATGATCCTCTTGGTGAGGTACTTCTGTGGTCTTTCCAGCTGTTGCAGGTGTCGAGTAAGGTGCATTCCAAATGGGGCATTGTACTCTATTATGGGCCTAATGAGTGATGAGTAGAGGGGCACAATGACCTCTCTTGATCTAGATGTGAACCCTTTCATGATTAGGTGGGCTACATAGAAGGATTTTCTAACCATTTTGGCAATGTGATTATCAAAGGAGAGGTTGCTATCTACCAGGGTCCCCAGATCCCTAATTACATCTTCTGTACTTAGTGGATTACCACCTATGTGATAATTCGTGGGCACTTTGTTTTTCCCAAAGGGGATGACTATGCACTTTTTGGCATTTAGCTTTAGGCCATGGTTCTGACACCAGGTATCTGTCTCTGAGAGACCCTTCTGGAGGATGTCTGTGCCAGCCAGAGAGTCGATTATGCCCCCCAGTTTGCAGTCATCTGCGAACTTGGTCAGCCATAGTCCTCCCATGCTTGCCTGTACCTCAGAGAAGTATATACCAAACAGGAGGGGTCCCAGGACTGAGCCCTGTGGGACACCACTTGTAACTGGGTTAGAGTCGGACATGGCACCCACAACTCTGACCATATGAGTTCTATCCGTGAGCCAGTTGGCAACCCATCTCGTGACATAGGGGTTAATGTTCAAGCTGGTGAGCTTATCTATGATGCCAGAGTGGGGAATGGTGTCGAAGGCCTTAGCAAGGTCCAGGTAGGCTGTGTGGACTACCTTTCCCTCATCTATGGCCTTGGTAACTGTTTCAATGAAGTCAACTAGGTTTAGGAGGCAGGATCTGCCTTTAACAAAGCCGAATTGGGTAGGGACCAGTGTCTGGAGGTTCCCAATGTCTCTGTTTATGAGTTCCATGATGATGCGCTCCATAGCTTTAGGCTTATAGGGCGATAGTTCCCAGGATCTGTTGTGGCACCACCTTTGTGGAGCGGGATGACTGTTGCTGCACACCATTCTTTGGGTGACTAGCCTGTGGTAAGGCTGAGTTTGAACAGTGAATTTAGGTGAGGGTTTAGTTTATTTTGGAGCTCGTGTAAGATGCAGCCTGGGATACCATCAGGTCCCATTAATGCTGTGTTTTTAGCTTTGGAGAGGGTTGTTTTCACCTGCGTGTCTGTGATGTCTGGGGTTCTACATTCTTCTGGGATGGACACGGTCCCTTTTGGGGGTGGGGGGGTGAAGTTTGCACTGAACCTGTCAGCCAGGATGTTGGCAATGTCAGTTGGTTCAGTGTATTTTTTGCCATTTTGCACTAGCTCAGAGCATATCTGAGAGTTGCCACCTAGATTCTTGACATAGCTAAAGAAGGCTTTGTGATTATCTTTAGAGTCTTTGGCAATTTTTTCTTTTGAAACTGGCCTTGGATGATTTTATGAGGGATCATAGTTTCTTGCTAATATTGATCAGAGATTCCTTTCCTTTTTGGGATTTTGCTCTATCATGTAATAGTTTCCTCCATCTCCATACATCCAATAATAATATTAACATATTTTTGAGATAGGGTGGAATTAATGCAAAGTGCTTCTTAGAATCTTTCCAGTTCTAGTTCATACAGAATTACAGAAATCAAATCCACCTGCTGCTTAGAATTCTTCTTTGTTGGGTTTTAGTTTTTAGCTTGACAGAAGTTTAGAATTTAATTTTAGTTGTTCATGTTCCATACTCCCTAACTTAATTTCCTACGAATGTACTCTTTTAGATATTTCCCTTCTCTTCAGTTTTGCTAGTCACTTCATTTTCCTGCTTTGCAAAATTTATATGCTACACTGGTCCATGACTAGCAATACTTTTGGACCACATTAGTTTAGTGCCCTTGCCTTTTACTGATCTGTTATTGCACAAGGTTGAACCCTTTTTGCAGTTTGTGTTCTAAATTCTAATTCTGCTCCCCCTGCAGTCATCCAGGCTGCCTCCTTACAATCATCCATGATGCACCATACCCAGTTTATATTTCCATTCCTTTAGCAGACCAAATGTATTATGGTACTGTATAAATGTAAAAGTCTTGGTCTTCAGAAAATGCTCAATGAACACCCTTAATCAGGGGCACCATTCAGCTAGATTTTTTTTGAGGGGGCACCAAATCTGTAACTTTTGAGGAACGTAAATCTAAGTTGACATTCATACTCAAATTTGTATAGGCATTTTTAAGCAAATAGCAAAGAAAATCAGCCCAGGAGTAGACAAGTAAGAAGAAGTAACAGAAAGTGTTAAAAAAGCACAGGAAAGGGAAAAAATACTATAAAACTTGAGATCAGAACAAAAAAATTAGACTAATCGACCCTATCTTTCCTTTCCCTGTTATTCCTGAACAACCTCCATTCAGACACTTGCATTTCTTTCTCATTCTTGTTATTGGACTATCTTCCCATTAGGCCAGCAGTATTCATCTTTCCCTGCTTCATTGCTGCCTTTAGTTTCCCCATCTTTAAACTGAGAACCTTTGTACTGCCAAGTTAAACTACCTGACCATGGGGTGAATGAACTGTGTTTGTGAATCAGCTATGTTTTGCATCTGCTTTCTTCTCCTGTCTATTGCACAAACATCTATCCCACTTTTTTGGCTCCGCCACCTTTCCTCCACCACCCATCTTAGTTTAAAGGTACAATTACTGAGATGTACTTTCTAATCCATCATAAAGCACAGCTGTCCCTTCAGGCTAAGATGGTATCTGCTGCTTGTATAGAGTTGATCTTTGTATCAGATCTCTTTATTAGTCCTAAGCCTCTTCCATGTTCACACACTAAGTCATTATACTCTATAATCCTCTTTTTCTTTTGTGTGTTGGCTGCTGATACACATTTCACTTCCAAGAATGTTATCTCCAACACCTCTCCTGACATCTGCTGCCTTCCTGGCCTTTCTTGCTACCCCTTCAGTTTTCTCCTCTGACAGAACAATAATGCATGCATGTATCACAACACATATATCTTCTCCTCCTCTTTGGTGATTACTTTTCTTCACCCTTTCCCATATTTTACACAGTCTATTCTTTGAGAACAATTTCACCAAGCTTCAGGCTTTTTTCTCTTTTGCTTAGACTCACCCCTTTGTGAGCTAGTCTCCAATAACCAGCCAACTTTTTCCCCACACTGGCCCTACCTTACATCCTGCCTTATGCCACTACTCTTTCTGTCTGTAAATATCCACCTTCACTTTCATCATTCTAGGCCTTTCTCACAGTCTCTGAAGGTTGCTTGCTTCCTTCCTTGTGGTGTGTGTGTGTCTTTTTCTCCATTCCTCTTGTACTCTTGCCACAGGACCTGATGTCTCCTTTGTGCTTTCCATCTCCCATCTAGTCAACTGTCCCTTGTTGCCCATTTCCCTCCTGCTCCTCTTGCAGCATTGGTCCTGTCTTGCCACCACTTAATCTGCCTCCCATTCGTGGCTTGTTAGTATTCTTTGCTTATCCCCTTCCACATTGACTTCCTTCTTCTTGCCCTCCCAATCATGGTACCATCTATTCCCTTCGCCTAACTCTATTCCATGTCACTTAACTCTAATCCTCTGACAACCTGTACCCATGTTAATGTGTCATCTGCCTTTCTATCCCTTAATTTTTCTTAGCCATCTTGTTTGCATTCCCCCTGTTCCCATCTTTTGTCCAGTCTCACTCTTTCCTTTAATGACCTTGTCAGTTCATATCTGACTAAGCAGTGCTCTAACATCTTATTACAATCCCCTGACATTTTTGTATGAACTGCAGTAAGAGAACTGACATATCACCTCAAACATGTGCATAAAGATAATGTTTAAGGTGACTTCTGAGGTCACAGTCTGGCATTATACACATTTTTGTTGTGTATGTAACTTTTTCTGACTATAGAAACAGTACTAGTCTAGAATGTATCATTACTGAGCTGTCATTACATCAAAAATAAACTCCCAACTGTAGCTAATATTTGGTTGGAAGGAGTTCTGAGGGGATGGGGTTGGAGTGGCAAACTAAGGTTGAGAAAGCGACACTTGACAAAGGGTGCAGATGAAACTCCAATAGGATTTTTCAATTACAAAGTTGGAACAAATTAAAATTAAAAATACAAGATAAGGAGGTGTTTTAGATAGAGGAAGTGGCATCCGAAGGAAACATGATGGGTGGAAATGTTATTCTGGGGGGGGGTAGACAAAAGGATGGACATTTTTGGTCTAGTTTTCAAAATAATTATCTGTTACCTGGTGAGTTCTGGCTACAATATGAAAAGATTAGCTATGCAGTAAAAGAATGGATGCAATTAATAGGTTACAGGTAGAAAATGAGTGGGGATTTCAGACTGAAAATAGTTAGTTACTGGAAGGGAGAGAATTCATACTAAAGAACGTCCTGTAGCAGGACCCACTCTCTTGATTTGGACAAATTATGGAAAAGAGAGATGTGACAGGTGGGGAAGAAGTAGAGGGAGATAAACTTATCATGGAAGCTTGGAGAGAAGTCATTAAGATGAGTAAAATGGTGCAAATGTTGCCAATCTGTTCTCATTTGTTGCATTGGTGGTATAGGACTCCAATTTAGTTACAAATGATTTGTGGGTTTAAGTGAGAGATTATGTCGGAGGTGCAGTGCTCCTGAAGCCAGGTTGGTTCATACATTTTGGGATTGTTCCCCTATATAGAGGTGTTGGGGAGATGTAATTCAGGTGAGGGAAGATATTTTTTTAAACTTGTTCCAAGGTCTTGGGAATTTTGTTTATCTGGTATAGGAGGGGAAGCTAGTAGTTGGTTATTGAATGAAAAAAATCATGATCCTCCTTTTAGGGGAATATTGTTTTTTCTATGTATTATTTTATGGAATTGCTTTTGTATATTAGTTTGTGTTTTGAATGTTAGGTGTTTTAATTCTCAGTCTATCATTTGTTATGTGAAACTGGTTGATGAAAAGCTTGTGATTTTGCTCCATTTCAGTATTTTTTAATTGCAAATTCAATAAAATAATTTAACAGTTTAAAAATTCTAACATGCTATAGCTAAAACACTATAGATAAAAGCACCGGGTCTATATTATAACATCGAAATCTAAAAACATTGAATGTTATAATATCGACCCTATTCAATCAAAACACCAGAAAACCGAACAGTCAGAATAGCAAATTTTTTTCCCAGGGAAAAAATTTGCTGTTCCGACAAACATACACACAACTCAAGCACACCAAAATAAATAATCCACACACATACACTTCACAAAACCCTACACTAAACCAGACATACACCACTAGCTACCCACTTACCTTAACCCAACCCTAACCCTAAGGTCCCTAACTATTGCACAGTCACCTTACCCGCTCCCTAACCCTAATTCACCTACCCCACCCTAACCTTCACGTCCACACAATCGCACATTTACCTGACCCGCGCCCTAACCCTAACTCACTTAACCCATGCCCAATCGCACACTCACCTTCATTCACACACTTACCTTAACCCAGTCCGTAGCCTTCGCTCCACAGTTGAGGAAATAGTGAAGCTGCAGAAACGGCCCACTGGATACTTTCCCTTGGAAAGTATTCGGTGTTCTGCAGCTTCGCTATTTCAAGCGTTCGCTCTACTGGGTTTGATATTATAACATTCGAAGTTTTTGAACTTCAATGTTATAATATAGACCCAAAAGCACCTAACACAATATTGCCTGAAAGTTTCATAGTATAGTCTTAAAATGAAAGTAAGACATTGTCTTACATGGATACCACACGCAGGAGGATCAAATGCATTCAATGACACAGTACGACATTTTGAATCATACTCAGTTTAATTAGCTGTATTTTATTTAAGTTTTGTTCAGCATGAAGAATACATTGATGGTATGAAATCTGCACTGAGTTGTATTACATTAGATTAAAAATTATATATTTAGCTCAAAAAATGTTTAGTTGTAACATGCCCTGACTAAAATGTCACGCTGTAAAGCAGCACAAGGGGTAAGTTCAAATTAAACACTGAACTGCACTAAAATGCATAAAAGTGCAATCACAGTCTTTGGTGAATTCTATAACTGAGTATCCTGTTGTTATAGCCTAAAATGTTTCATAATGAAATCTCAAAGGGGGGAGGTGAGATATGGGCTTTTATACATATCAATCAAATGTTGGATTTCACATACCTTCATTGGCATGCTGACATTTTGTATTTTATTGAATGTCTCTTTAGCAAGCACAATCCAGTAATGGTCTACAATAATCTATTGTTGAAATATCACTGCAACAGAAACTACATCTTGTGCATTTCAATATATTTTTTTCAGTTGTAACATATCACAGCTGAAATAGCACAATCTGAGGCATCTAAAGAGGTGGGGTGAAAGTAATTACCAAATTTCACTAAAACTTGTGAGGGCAGTGTAGTAACCTTGGACACATTTTATGGCTGTAGATCCTGTTGGTATTGTCCAAAACATTTGCAATACTTTCTCTATGAGGACTTGCGATATGGCCTTTTATACTTATTTAAAAAGTGCACTTGTTCTATATGCCTTCAGAGCTGTAGTATGACATTTTACTTTATACTTGGTTTGCATTGGGATATTATATTTAACTTCTTTTCATTAAGTAGTGTATAATTTTGTGTCTATAACAGAGATCCACATTAGGCACATTGACCCTGAGTTTCTGTTAGATTAAAGGTAAACATACTGTATATTTTACAATAAAAGATATCTTTTGTCACTTGAGACATGTGGATAAAATGCCAGGGCTTGAGGGAGCTAAACTCATGCAGTGATATTAAAGAATTTGGCTGCACTAAAATCCCAAAGGCGAGTAAAATAATCATGCCTGTCTTTTATAGTTGCTGATATTTTAAATAAAATTTCAAAAGGGGTTTGAGGTATGGCATCTTATGTATAAGTACCATACACAGGGTTTAAAATGCTTATCCTGTCCTAGTATAACATTTAGCATTATACTTGGTTTCCGTTAGGGTGCTTAATTTAACTATGGTTAGCAAAAAGTGTACATTAATGACCTAATGCACTATCATTACATCAGAAATAAAAGTCTTATATATTTAAACAGAAAACAGTTTTTTCAGCTATAACATATTGTGACTAAAATGACACTATTGGAAACAGCTAAAGTGGTAAGGGCAATTTAATTTTTTAGTTGCCAAAAGCTCTCCAGTGACAGAATCTATTTCTCAGGAACATCTTGCAGTGGAACAGCCAATTGATATGCTTGTAAGTTTCATAACAAAATTGTGGAACAGAAAGAGATATGGCATTTTTATACTTAAGTGCCAAATGCAGAGGTCACTTTGTCTTCACTGTCACAGTCTGACATTTAGCATTTTATATGGTTTCCTATGGGGGTACTTTGATCAGTATGCAGAATATAATAATGCTGTAGAGTGCATTCTTATTGAGTTGTCATTGCATTGACAGTAAGAATCTTATATGCAGTAGAATATGCATATGTATTTTTTCATTTGTAACATGCTGTGGTTTGAAACACTTAAAATAGTTGGGTCAAATTTATCATTAATCTATACTTAAATTCCTAAGACTAAACTAGCTGACATCACACTACTGTTACTATGTGAAAAATTCATAATGAAGTCTTGAGGAACGAACTGAGATATAACCTTTTATACATGGACACCAAATGTAGGGTTTCATACTGCTTCACTGTCACAGTTTGATTTGCATTCTATTTGTTTTCCACTGAAGGTGTTTTATTTAACTTCTAATCGGTATGCAGAATGCTGTAATGTTTTAGAGGACATGGTTACTAAGTTTCCATCACATAAAAATCATATATATAAACTTCTCTAGAAAAAAAAGGGTAACATCTAATGACTAAAATCCCATGAAGCAGTGATGTGATGGGATTACATTTGGTACTGATTTCCACTGAAATCCCTGAAGATAGAATAGTAGCATAAAGTTCTATCTATCTATCTATCTATCTATCTATCTATCTATCTATCTATCTATCTATCTATCTATCTATCTATCTATCCATCTATCTATCTATCTATCTATCTATCTATCTATCTATCTATCTATCTATCTATCTATCTTTCTTCTATCTATCTATCTTCTATGTGTGTGTGTGCGTCTGTGTGTGTGTGTGTGTGTGTGTGTGTGTGTGTGTCCATTAGAGACATTGGTTTCAAACCAGGGATGAATTTCCTGTTCCCCATCCAGTTCTCCAAGTTACACTTGAATTGGGTTAGGGAGGAATTCTCCTTCACATTGATGAGGAGCTGTCTCTCAGTCTTTTACTATTTATATCACAGGCAAAGTTTAAGCCTTTGGAATGGGTAATTCTGGTGCTGTTTGTTTTGTGGATATGCAGGAGGTCCATCAGTGTGGGGTCTGTAAATACCCTGTATGCCAAGCATAGATCTCCCCTCAACAGAAAGTAGGAGACAGGTTACATGGATAGGCCTTGAAGCAGTCTGCATAGGACATTTCACTTATGCTCTGTAGTCTTTTAATGAGGAACATCTGTGGAGGTTCCAATTGTTAGGGTGAAAGGTTGGTGTAATGGTTAAGGTGTTTACCTTATAGACACAAGGTACAGGGTTTGATTCTCACATGGGATAATTGGCTAGGCTTGACATGGCCCACCAGGGCAGTTAGCCTAGTACTTACCTATAAACCTATGTTAGATATGCCAAGTTATGTGCATACCAAAGGGAATATTTGTACTTAATGTTAGGTCTGATGAATACCGAATACAGTGGAAGAATGACTTCCTTGCACCTAGATGCCATACTTTTGTTTATAAGTTGTATGACAGAATGATTCCCTCACTGTTGTAGACACATGATGGTCAAAGGCTAGATTACTGTGTATGTGTGTACCCAAGTCCCCGATTACTGGGTCAGCTCTTAGGGGTATGTTGTCAATATGTTACCAGGGGTAGATGACTTCCCGAAGGATACTATCATTCATTTCTTGACATTTAGTTTTAGTCCATGGCTCTTACACCAGTTATTTGTCTGTGTCAGTCCTTCCTGGAGAACATTTGTATCAGTGGAGAATTCCATGACAGCACCTAATTTGCAATCATCAGCAAATTTACCAGAAAAAGGCCAATGGCATTTTCCTTGACTTTAGAAAAGTAAATGCCAAAAAAGAACCAGTCCCAGGACTGATCCCTGAGGGACTCTACTTGTGACTGGCCTATTTCTAGAGGTGGACTCTCAAATTATAACTTCCTAGGTCCTGTCTGTGAGCCAGCTGGCTAACCACCAGGTGTCATAAAGGCTTATACCGAACCTCTTGAGTTCATCAACAATGCCTGAGTGTGTTATTCTTTCAAATTCCTTGGTCAGGTCAAGGTAGGCAGTGTGAACCATTTTGTCCTCTTCCACTGATTTGGTTACCTCCTCAAAGAAGTCCACCAGGTTGAGTAGGCATGACCTGCCCCTGACTAAACCAAACTGGGTTGGGTCCAGTGTCTGGAGGTTTCCTATCTCATTACTAACCATTTACATAATAATTATTTCCATGGGTTTACATATGAGATTACCCGGGACTTGTGGATCTGTAGATTTGAGGGTCTGTAGATGGCCCACCTTTGTGCAGAGGGATGACAGTTGTTATTCTCCATTTGTGAGGCATGAAGCCTGTTTGGAGGCTACAGTTAAATAACAATTTCAGAGGGTCTGATAGGTCAGGTTTCATGCTGTTTAGAAGACATCCTGGGGTATTGTCTGAGCCCATTGATGCAGTGTTCTTGGCCTTAGAGAGAGCATTAAGGACCTTTCCCTAGTGAT
This sequence comes from Protopterus annectens, assembly GCF_019279795.1. Lineage (NCBI taxonomy): Eukaryota > Metazoa > Chordata > Ceratodontiformes > Protopteridae > Protopterus > Protopterus annectens. Next base: position 1,653,219,214 of record NC_056741.1, on the reverse strand, counting down.
GGCAGGGGGAGTTATATTTGATGGTATTTCCTGAAGGAAGGTTGAGAGGGAGAGAGGGGTAAAGTTGGAGCTGAATTTGTTGACCAGTAGGTTTGTTGTATCTTTTGTCTCAGTATAGGTGTCTTCATTAACAATAAGCTCTACACACAATTGTGTATTGCCTTTTAGGCTGAGGATATAACTAAATAATGCCCTGTGGTTGTCCTTGGTCTGGGAAGCCAAATTTACCTGAAATTTGGCTTTGGTACACTTTAATTGTCCTCTGAGTTGTTTGGTTAGTTTAAGAATGCTTTTATCCTGCTGGGTGCTGCACCTCCAAGTTTTTGTCATGATTTTCTTCTTTCTGTTATACAGTCTATTGATGTTGTGATTCCACCATGGTGGCTTGTTTTTTGAGTTAGTTCTATACTTCTTCCTGGTGGTTACAGCTACCTCTATGCACCTATTAACATGCTTGTATAGGGTTTTTATAAGTAGTTCATTGTAGGCAGCAGTGTTCCCGGGGTGTATTGGGGCTTGAAATTTTGCCAGATTATCACTTAATAGAAGGAAGTTAGTCTTGGAGCAGTTCCTGAATATTCTAGAGTTAGCTGGAGTTCCAGGTTTTATTTTTACTTCAAAGACCATTTTTTGGTCTGACTTTACCAGAGAAGACATTATACTAGTGGATGTGCAGCACTCTGCCATATTAGTGAGGACTAGATCCAGTATGTTTGCATCTCTGGTTGGGGTTTTGACAATCTAGTCTAGGGAGCTTGTGTTTACAAAATCCAGGAATCTCTGCACCTGTACATTTGGTGTCATATAGGATTCCCAGTTAAAAGTGAGGTAATTAAAGTCACCCATGAATATGGTATTGGGTTGGAAGGTGAGTGTTTCCAATAGGTTGAAATACGTTATTGGTTTAATGGGTCAGAGAGGAGGACATATAGCTTGCAAAGAAGTTGTATGGGATTTTGCCTATGGTGAATTGAACATGGAGAAACTCAAGTGCATTGTCCTGTTTGACCAGCCTTGAGGTATATTAATTTTTTATGGAAATCAAGACATCTTCAACTTTAGTCCCTGTCTGTGCAGTAGCAAGTCTAAATATGTTGAAGGCATAACAGCCCTGTACTGCCAGTGTACTCCCCATGACTCCAAACCATGTCTCAGTGAGTGCACAGACATCAGCATTCCTTAGGATGAGGAGCGCTTCTAGGGAGTGGAGTTTTTTGTTTAGACATCTAACATTGAACAGTAACACCTTTATATTTTCTTGGTTTTGATTTGCTATATGGGAAGTACTTTCAGTTTGGCATTGCCTAACAAACAGCACTATGGGGGAGGACAATGTCTTAGCTAATATTCAAAAAGCCTAGAGGGGGGAGGTACAGACAATCCCTAGCAAAACAGAGTGATTTGTTGTTTATCTCCTTCCATACTGACAAATATTGCACCCCATTAGAATGACAGCAGAAACTAAGCCAATTATTAAAGTCAGTCATCTTCTGTTTGTATTGCTCATACCAGCATGGGATACATATTTTGAGAGCTCCATGATGTCTCTCTTCATATAGATTAGGGAGGCACATCTCAGTTCATTTACACCCACATGGACTATGACCTAGTCATACTGGTACTTGTGGTCCAAAGACCTGAGAGCATGCATAATATGGCAGATCCTGGCCCCTGAAAAGCAAATGACATGACTTTCTCCTTTTACAGCCTGGTGGGAGGAGATCAGTGTGCCCACAATGGAGTCTCCAATGTCCAGTATGTTGGATTGTGTGGTGGCTTGCCTTATGGGCTTAGAAGTAAAGGACCCATGAGATGTGGATCTTGTTTTGAAAATGAGTTGAGGGTACTTGTTATATGTACTTCATCTAGGAGGTCTTTGGGGTTTAGGAAGGTAACATTTAAGTACCTCACCATATGTGGATCTATATGGCTATTTTGAACTGGGAGAGATGGGTGCAGCGTGTGTGCTACTGACAACCTAATTGACATTTTTAGTACTTTTATATGAGATCTTTGCCTCCAGTGACATTGTGTCAATACATCTCTCACACGGTTTACTATCAAACTGTGGAAAATCAAAAAAAATTTCCACCTGAATTAGTTTTCAGAATCTGGTAATGCAAAATTACCAAAATATCGGAAGTGGTAACCATGAAATTGACATTTGAGCACTGCAAGGTTCCAGTGTCAAAAGTCCGTGTTACCAGTAACATGTTTTCAGGGGGCAAGCCCCCCTGCACCTCCATACCCCCTGCATATTGTATATTCCAACTCTGAAATCAAACTGAAATGAGGAAAAGGGTAAATTTCCAGATCCCCACTGTAGTGCAATCTGTTATCAGAAGTCAGATACACATTAGCGAATGTACACTACCATTCGCTAATGTGCATTCAAACATTTCTCAGAATGGCATTATAGAAACAGGAAAAGATGTATTCAACCATCCCAGTTTCATGTAAGTGCTGTTCCACATTTTAATAGTAAACCTTCTCACATACCATATCAGTTTGTTTAAGAATTAACTGGTTGACAGTAAACAGGAGGCAATTTCTACATTGCCTCATGATGCCCATATCCACCAAGCTGTTAAAGGAGATAGTGGGAAAGTTCATACCCATGGCAAAAGACCATTTTTATCGATTAGATGGTCGGAGTAAGAATATAATGTAATGTCAAGAGTATTTGATTTGCAACGTTGGGTTCAGTGTTCATCACTGCAAACCAGTTGCCCTGGGTGGAACTAGGGACTGATGAAATTTCAACAGAGCCTTTACAAGAAAAATGTCTACTCATGGTGTCTGTGCCTATACAAGGCACTGCATAAACCCTTGAGGGGAAACTAATAAGTTGACCCTGATGATTTATGGATGAAGTATTTAGGGAGATATTCTGAAGTTAGGTTAGACAGCAGCAACTCAAGAAGTACTTACCGACTAGAAAGAATTAGCTTTGTCAAGAATGATGAAAACAGGAGTTTTACCTGACTGGTTACTGCCTGGCTATTACAAGTGCTGGTCTCACCACAGATTCATGCTGCTGTGATACAATGCTTTTTCTCTAACCAGAAGCAAAACAGTAGCACCAATCCCAAAATGAGAAGCAGGCTACAGGCACTTTGGTGATCAAAAGTCTTGTCCCAAATGTCTGTAGGCTTGTTGTAGCCTTTTCCTGGTAGATGCATTGAACAAGCAACCAGACCAATCAGGAAGGTCAAACACAGACAATCACTGCCCTTTCAGAAACAGTCATGAATCAATACAATCTGCTGCTTCCCTCACCAGGTATAAAATTTATGCATGAATTCCAAGCTGGCACCTATGAAGCAGTTATTAGGCTTTCTGGTGATCAACAGTCTTCAGGAAATAATGTCCTTATGCTGCCATTTATTTTAAAAGAGCAAGATAGATTTGAAGGGGTGGGCACTTTTTATTCTGGCTCTATGGAATACACCGGGATGGCCAATACATTTAAACAGCTGAAGGGGAGTGATTTCACAAAATGATGACTTTGTACTGATAAACAATAGCCAATGAAAGAGGATAGGGACTGAAATATGAGGTCAAATTAACATAAGGGGAATGCAACTAGAAAGATAGTTCAGTTTAAAAATGCAACAGCACCAGAGTGCCAGAAAACTTAATTTCTGTGTGACTCATGAGGCAAAGCTGTGATCTGTTTCCTAGTTTAAATATGTAATTTAAAGCAAAATACAAGTAAAACACAGTATAAAGAAAAAAAATCACAATACATAAAACAGATGAAGGTAACGAAGCAATACAAAATGCAAGAAAGCAAAAGCAAATTAGCTTTTTCCACAAAGCAAGCTGTGGCAGAGTCTAAGTGAGCTTTTCCAGTCAAGTAAAGATATATGCATACAGTAAAAGTGCTATATTTTTCTTCAGAATGCAGATATTTATTTTATTTTTTTTATTCCAGTGGAATTATAACAACCTCACCAAATTAAGACTTATATGAATAATAGTACAATAGATGATGATAATGTTGCATATAAAGCTTTGTACCAGTAGTTATGATCTTGTTGCATTTGTAGATGACGGCCATAAAATATTATTCTGAGAAATGTACTGCAATATTTCACATGGTTACATATGCAGGCCATAGCCTTTCAGCAAGAAGAGAACATCACTGCACCACAGTGCAAAAAGCCATATGGCTGCCTATCACACATAGAATTGCCCCTCCAATTAGAACTATGGTCTTCAAACTTATTATGCTAGAGACATTTCCCTACTTTGCAAGCAGGCTTTCCGAAAGAACATTCCAGCTTAGTCTCAACAGCTGGGGAGCTGTCACAGAAAAAAAAAAACAAAAGCCTTACTTTTTTATTCAAAAAATTTGGATTTGAACTGAAAAAGTAACTCTTCAAACAAGTAAAATGTAAATGCTTCTAAAATGAGTCAGTTACACAGGAATGATTAACACCATACCTCTCAATGTGTTTTCTCAAGAATCCTGGACAAAGTAAAAAATAATGGACAATAAACCAGATAGCTCACTTCAAGGAACCAGTCCACAGCTAGATTTGGATCTAGCTGTGGACAGGTTCCTTGAAGTGAGCTCTCTGGTTTATTGTTCATGGTTTGGTGTTGGTGTGGTTCATGTGGAGTATACAAAAATAATGGAGGTACAACTGCTGAAAATCAAAGATAATTGTTAAATATTCATATACACTTAAACATTTAACAGAACAACAGTTTTTGCATCAACATATATTTTGTGAAAAATAAGAAGAAAATCTGTGTTATTGATTGACTGTAACCATTAGTGCTTTTCTAGAAAATCAACAAGTTTTATGAGGGACAATGCAAAAATATGAGGTAAAATCAGGAATGTCCTGTGACATTGGAGGCAGTGGAAAGGTATGTATAGCACCCATCTTACATTTTACAGACGGCTTCTATTATCTCTCGTTGAACCTACTCCAGTTATCACTATTCCCACATACTTTTTTTAAGGTTGAGAAAATAAAGTTATGTCCTTCCCATAACGTTCCATCTGTGTTGTTCATCTTCATTCATTCATTACTGATGGGTGTCGGTTCTGTCCTTGGAACCAGGTCAGCCTTGTAACAACCTTTTGCCAGCCAAAAAACTCTCGAGCTAAGCTTTTACCCACAGTGCCCTTCTCCGTGTTACTTCAGATCGAGTTTGCCCATTATAAGTAAAGCAGATGCTTTCTCTGAGCAGAAACCCTAAAGTAGGAGTAGGACCCAATCCGATCCCCCAGAAGCCTCTGGGGCGGGGAGGTGGGTGGGATGTAATGAATGAATGAAGATGAACAACACAGATGAAACATTATGGTAAGGACATAACTTCTTTATCGGATGTTGTTAATCTTAATTCATTCCTTACTGATGGGACAGAGTCCCTAGCTACCTTTAGTCCTGGGAGGCCATTGTGGAAGGATGTTCCTGAGTACCATTGAACTAAAGGATGCTCTTCCCCTGGAGGCCAAATCCAATTTGCAATGAGTGATAAAGGTATGAGGGGTAGCCCAAGTTGCAGCTGCACAAATATCATTCAATGAAGCCTTTGCATGAAAAGCAACAGAAGTTGCTATTGACCTGGAGTATGCTCTGACTCTGCCTAGTAGAGGAATTTTATTTCGTTGGTAAATCAAGGATATACAGTTTCTCAACCACTTAGACAAGGTTACTTTTGAGACAGGATTTCCCAATTTTGGGCCTGAATAGGTCACAAATAGCTGGTCTGATTTATGTACTGACTTAGTTCTATCCAGGTAAAAGCATAACTGTCTATGTACATCCAGCAAATGAAGACAGTATTCTTCTTTGCTTGAATAGTTAGGAAAAAAGACTGGTAGGTCAATTGTTTGGTTAATTGTCAACTCTGAAATGACCTTGAGCAGAAAGGAAGGATTAGTCCGGAGTGATACTCTGTCTTTATGAAACACCACGTAAGGGCGTTTAATACACAAAGCCTGAAGCTCTGAAATGCATCTGGCTGATGTGACAGCTACCAAAAATAGTGATTTCTAGGACAGGAACTTTAGGTTGCAAGTAGAAGCAGGTTCAAAGGGTGATCGTGTCATGGATTGTAGTCCTAGCATTAAATTCCAAGGTTTGATGGGTTCCCTGAAGGGTGGTCTGACATGCAAGACATCTTTTAAGAAAGTTTTGCAGAGACGATGGGAGATTAGCGATGAGTCTTAAAACCCATTATGGAAGTTTGGTTGACTTCAGTTTGAGATAGCAGCTAAGTGTACTCAAATGGTTGAGGCTGCTGCTCCAGAATGAAGAAGACTTGCTAAATAATCCAAAACCACACTAACAGGACCTGAGCAAGGATCTAGTTTTCTTTGTCAGAACCAAATAAGGAACTTCTTCCACTTGCTGAGATAAAGTTTTCCTGGTGGATGGTTTATGTGAAGCCAGAACAATATTATGCACTGGGGAGGTAAGGTTATTCTGTCTGGTGATTTCCGGAAGTGGAGAAACCAAGCTGACAGCTTGAGACTGGAGGTGTTCAGGTGAGTCAACCTTTCTGGGTGCGAGATCAATTCTGGAGTTGGATCCAGAATCCATGGGTGATCTACTAGATGAGGCCAAAGGAAGGGAAACCAAATTTGTCATGGCCAGTAAGGAGCAATGAGGATTACTCTGCTTCTCAGATGAAGGGTTTACTTTAGAAACTGGGGGATCAGGGGAAAGGGAAGGAAAGCATACAGAAGTCCTGTGGGCCAGTCGTGAATCAGATCATCCCTCGGGTACTCCCCCTGAAGGGGAATTAATGCAAAGTATCTGCTGCATTTGTGGTTTGCTGGAGAGGCAAATGGGTCACAGCAAGGCTGGCCCCAGCGGCTGAAGATCTTTGCCGCAATAATAGGCTTGAGGGACTACTCATGAGGTAGTAGGATGCATCTGCTCAGCTTGTCTGCAATCACGCTGGAACTCCCGGGAATATGTGTTGCTATCAGAAACAGGCTGAAAGCTATTGCCCATTGCCAAATTCTCATGGCTTCTCGACACAACGGGTAGGACTTGGTTCCCCCTTGTTTGTTGATGTACCAAACTACTGATGTCTGATTAAATAGCATTTGTTCCTGATGGAAGGATGGATTGAAATGCTTGCAATGCTAGAAGCACTGCCCTCAGTTCTAGGACTGACCTACATTGATATGCAGCTGGGCCTCTATGTCTAACCAAGTACCTTGGACCATCTTCCCCTGGTAAAGCCCCCCCCACCATATCAGGGAAGTGTCCATAGTCACTGTGGCCCTGGGCTGTTGAGGGTAAAAGGGACGAATCCATTGTTGTCCGTCTGGCTACATCCATTACATTAAATCCGGCTTCCATCACTGAGTTATCAGTATTTGAAAGGACAAGGGATGTTGTAAGGGGTACCATTGTGTTAGAAGGAGCCATTGGAGAATTCCCATGTGTGTTCTTGCCAAAGGCACTACGGTAATTGACGCTACCACAGAACCCAGGAGTTGAAGGACTGTTTGAGCTGGGCCTAGGCTTTGACAGAGTGTCACCCAGATTTGGGATCTTATCCTGTGTAGTCTGTAGTCCAGGAGAGAGACTAGGCAAGCATTTGTGTTGAAAATCGCTCCAATAAATTCTAAGGATTGAGAGGGAATCAGGTTGCACTTTCCCCAGTTTATTGAGATTCTCAGACATTCTGCTAGTCTGAGAGTGTAGTTTAGTGCTACCTCCAGCAGAAGCTTGGTGGTTGCAGTGATGAGCCAATTATCTAGATATGGAAACATCCGGAATCCTTGTACCACTCCCATGCACTTGGTGAACACTCTGGGGGCTGTAGACAGTCTGAAGGGCAGCATGCGGAATTGAAAGTGATTGGCTCCTAGCTGGAAGTGAAGAAATCTTTTGGAGCATTTGTACATTTTTATGTGGTAATACACATCCTGAAGATCTATTGAGCACATCCAATCATCTTTTTCCAATAACGGAAGGATAGACTGAACCATAACCATCCGGAATTTTTCTTGTTTGACAAATTTGTTTAGGATGCTGAGATCCAGAATTGGTCTCCAGTCTCCTGTCTTTGTTGGCACTAAAAAGTATCTCAAGTAGAATTTGGATACTATCTGGTCTGGTGGGACTGTCTGGGTGACTCTTTTTTGAAGCAGCTTTTGAATTTCTAGCACTGCTGTTTCCCTTTGACTGGGTGGAATGTTGGGAATTCGAGGTTAGTGACACTGGGTAAAGATCGAATGGGACATGGTATCCTCTGGTTATGATCCGTTGCACCCATAAATCTGTTATTGTTTGGAAGGCAGAATGGTGCAAGGAAAGATGCCCCCTGACTGCTTCCAGAGGAAAGCAATCAGGCTGTTCCTCAGGAATGCTGGTAGGGTAGTCCTGAGAAAGAATCTCTGGATCCCTGGTTACATGGACCCCCTCTGCCCCTGTAGGGGCACCTTCTGGATGAGTTTCCCCCTCTGCCCTGGGGAGTATACTCATCACGTGTGTCACGGAAAGGACCCTGCGATTTCTTGTGCCACATCTTTTCACTCCTCTGGCTCTTAGAGTATGGATGCTGAAGGGTGGAAAAATGCACACCCATGCAAGACATGGTCTTGCCATCCTTCTCACACCTGTCTTTTCACTTTCAGGCTGAAAAGGGAAGAAGCTTTCACTGGAACATTAAGAAAGGAAGACTTAAAAGGGTCAGCAAAGTCACAAAGGTGCATCCAGGTGTGACGTCTCATGACATCTAAACCCGCCACTCTGGCTGCTCCTTCAGTGGTGTGGGAAATCAGACACATGGAGGAGTTGGCTATGGATTCCAGGGTAGCTAGCTGTCAGGCAATTTTGTCGTGGACTTCATCAGAGACAGCTCTTGCTAAGGTTTCAGAGAGTTTGGTGACTAAGTCTCTTTGAAGCCTGGTGAGGTGTGCCAGATAATTCAAAGACCTAACAGCAAAGGTCAGTGATGGAAAGACTCACTTCCCTAACATGTCTATCACCTGTTTTGGGGGTGGACAGTCTGGTTCTCCTCGGCCAGTTCCTTTTTCATGGCAGCTGCCATCACCATTGCATCTACTTCATAGGTTCATAGGTAGGTACTAGGCTATTGGCCCAAGGGCCTATGTACGCCTAGCCAGCAAAGTTCCCTGGCTTACGCCACCCAAGACAATTATTTTCCTGTGCCACTGTTGAGCAGAGACACAGAAGTGATCCCCGGGGTGTATTTCCTATTTCCCATACACTCATCAAGATTTTTCTTGAAGAGTGATAATGAAGAACTTTGCTTGACATAGATGGGTAGCCTATTCCAGAGTATGGGAAGTCTCTGGGATAGGAATCTATCCCTCCAGCATATCCTGTTTATTGTGGTGACAAGGTTTAGGTCCCTAGAGCATGTAGCTTGGGGGGATTGTGATTTCTTTAGCTGTAGCATGTCCAACAGCTCTGGGTTTGACATATCTTTATATGTTAGGCAGAGATCACTTCAGAGTAGGCGATATGCTACGGACTAAAGCTGGAGTTTTTTGAGGCGGTCAGTGTAGGGCATTTGTTTGAGGCCAGTAATCCTCTTTGTGAGGTACTTCTGTGGCCTTTCCAGCTGCTGCAGATGTCTTGTGAGGTACATTCCAAAAGGGGCATTGCACTCTATAATGGGTGTAATGAGTGTCGAGTAGAGGGGAACAATGACCTCTTTTTTCCTGGATGAGAACCCTTTTATGATGAAGTGTGCCACGTAGAAGGACTTCCTGACTACTGTGGCGATGTCACTATCAAAGGAAAGACTACTGTCCACCTGGGTCCCAAGGTCTCTTATCACGTATTCAGTGTTAAGTAGATTGCTGCCTATGTGGTAGTTCATGGGTACAGAGTTTTTACCAAAGGGATGACACTGCACTTTTTGGCATTGAGGCCATGGATCTGACACCAGGCATCTGTCTTAGCGAGGCCGTTCTGTAGGATGTCCACATCATTTGGGGACTTGACTATGGCTCCTAGTTTGCAGTCATATGCAAACTTCATTAGCCAGAGGCCTTCTGTGTTAGCCTGTACTTCAGAGAAGTAGATACCAAACAGGAGAGGTCCCAGGACGGAGCCCTGTGGTACTTCACTTGTCACTGCTTTGACGTCAGATTTGGAGTCTGAAACTTTTACAGTGTGGGTTCTGTCAGTGAGCCAGTTGGCAACCCATCTTGTGACATAGGGATTTATACCTAGTTTAGTGAGTTTAGCTATAATTCCAGAATGGGGGATGGTGTTGAAAGCCTTGGTCAGGTTAAGATAGGCTGTGTGAAACACCTTACCCTCATCTACGGCTTTGGTGACTGCCTCAAAGAAGTCGATCAGGTTCAGGAGGCATGATCTGCCTTTCACAAACCCAAACTGGGTGGGATCCAGAGTTTGGAGGTTACCAATGTCTTTGTTTATGAGTTCCATGATGATACGTTCCATGGCCTTGCAGACCAGGCTCATCAGGCTAATAGGTTGATAGTTCCTGGGACCAGTGGTGGATCCACCCTTTGTGGAGTGGGATAACTGCTGCTGTGCACCATTCAGTGGGCACAAAGCCTGATGCGAGGCTATTATTGAACATGGTGCTTAAGTGGGGAGCCAGTTTGTTCTGAAGTTCATGTAAAACACAGCCTGGGATGTTGTCCCATGGATGCTGTGTTTCTGTCTTTAGAGATTGCAGCTTTTACCTGCGCATTTGTGATTACAGGGCCTCTGCATTCCTCCTGTATAGATATGGGCCCTTTAGGGGGTGAGAGGGGGTAAAGTTAGCACTAAACCTATCTGCCAGGATGTTGGCAATATCAGTTGGTTCTGTAATTTCTGTGCCTTTGTGCTGTAGCTCAGAGCAGATCTGGGTGTTGCCATCAAGATTCTTGACATAGCTATAGAATGCTTTGTGGTTGTCCTTGGAATTAGTGGTGATTTTGTTTTCGTAGCTAGCTTTGGAAGATCTTATAAGGGGTCTCAGCTTCTTACTGAGGCTGACCAGGGACCTCCTCCACTCATGGGATTTTACTCTCTTTTGCAACAGTTTCTTCCTTCTGTTGTACAGTTTGTTTATGGAAGGGGACCACCAGATTGGCTTTCTTTTTTGGAGGATAGCGTCTTGGTTCCGTTTGGGATAGCACGATCCATGCACTCATGTAAGTGCTTATAGAGTGCATTTGTGTAGGATTCAGCAGTTGTAACTGTATTGTCCATCTGAATGGGTGTCATGAAGTTCACCACTTCTGTCTTAAGAAGCATGAAATTGGCTTTGGAGAAATTTTTTACTGTGGTTTCCTTAATGAGGGGGTGGGGGCAGGATGTGGATATCAAGGGTGATTAGCTTATGGTCGGATCGGACCAATGAGGAGTTAACTTAAGGTGTGAAACACCGGTCACTCATGTTGGTAATGACTAGGTCTAGGATATTGTTGCCCCTGGTGGGGGTGTGGATAAGTTGATCCAGGGCATTGGAGTGTATGAATTCCAGAAAACGTTGAGCTAAGGAGTTGGTACATGAGTAGTTTTCCCAGTTAATGGTGGGATAGTTGAAGTCGCCCATTATTAGGGTGTTTGGTTGAACCCTAATATTTTCCAGTACATCAAGAAAAGAGGAGTGGGAATCCTGGGGCATGGTAGGGGATCTGTAGCAAGCTACAATTTGGATTGCAGTTTTGCCCAGAGTTATTTGCACTTGGATAACCTCGGATGCATTATGCTGAGCAACTAGCCTGGAGGTGTGGATATCCTTAATGAATATGGACACACCTCTTCTTCTGGTGTTTTGATCCAGGTTACATGGCCGAAAAGTGTGGTATGAGTTATAGCCTGGTAGTGAAGGGGTGCTCTCTGGAGTCTTGAACCAGGTCTCAATCACTGCACAGATATCGATGTTCTCCATTTTAAGGAGTGCCTCGAGTGAGTGCATTTTGAGATTTAGACTTCTAGCATTGAGTAGCATTACCCTCAGTTTTCGCTTGCCTGTTCCTGTTATGGTGGTGAATTTGTTATTTGAACCTTGCCTAAAAAAGGCACTATAGTGGCAGCAAGAGCCTTAGCCAGTGTTCGGAATCCCAGGGGTGACAGGTGCAGGCCATCTGTGGCAAAGCATCATGGCCTGTCGACCATAGCATCCCAAGCAGAAAGATACTGGATAACCTTAGAATGACACCAGAAGCTTTGCCAATTGTTGAAGTCAATCATTTTGTCCTTGTACTGCGGTGTCATTCTGGGCGATGGCAGAATGCTACTCAGGGCTAGGGTCATACCTGCCTGGGCTACAAGATTAGAGAGCTCTTCCATGTCTCTTTTCATGTAGTCCAGGGAGGTACGTCTCAGGTCCTTCACACCAACATGGACAATGACAGAGTCATATTTGTACTTGTTGTGTAGTGACCTGAGTGCGTGGGTTATGTGGTGGATTCTGGCACCCGATAGGCAGCTGACAGTAACCTTCTCCTTATTTAACCTGGTGAGTGGGACATCAGTGTACCTGACTATAGAGTTGCCTATGACTAGTGTGTTGGGTACGTTGTTTTGCCTTATTGGCTGTGGTTGAGTGGCACAGTGAGTCTGTTGGCTATGTGTCATTTGGGTTGTGTTGGGGGATGGTGGTTGCTTGTGTTTCTGCTTTGGAGGTCTCTGTTGCTTAGACTCCGCAAATGTTTTTGTGTTACTATGTGTGGATTTTGGTGGTGTAGATTTAGTGAGACTGTGACGAGTGTGGTGTGGTGCAAATGTTTACCTTCTCCTCATGACTGTCAAGTTCAGTCTTGGTTGGAGAGAGCTTTACCTTCAGCTTGACTAGATAACTGCATCTCTCACAGGTTGTAGTGTTGGGTGGTAGGAGGAGAGTGTTGTCTGTGTACATGAGGCAATTTCTACATTGCCCCAAGATGCCCAGATTCATCAGATAAACAGGAGAGAACACTGGGAGCTAACACTTGGACATGCCCGAATAAAAAACTATTTTCCTCTAGATAAGTGAGGAAAGTGAGTACAAGAGCTGTTTTTCTCTAAGCAAGTGAGAAAGGTAACTACAAAAGCTGTTTTCCTCTAGGTAATGAGGAAGATTGAGTGCTATAGTAATTAAAATTCTGCCACATAACGTATGGCGCGAAAATTTCATATTTCCATACTGGATCGGTCGAGGCCCGGGTTAACAATGACCGCCACCAGTACTGTTAGCCAACAGGGTGCTGGCAGAAATTGGGCTACTGTTGGCCGAAGGAGAAGAGGAGGGGGAAGGCATGCCCGAAGGCAGGAAGAGAGGAGGAAGGTTAGGAGTGTAGCAGTGAGGGTAGGAACTTTGAATGTTGGGAGTATGACTGGTATAGGAAGAGAGCTAGCTGATATGATGGAGAGAAGGAAAGTTGATATATTGTGCGTGCAAGAGACCAGATGGAAGGGAAGTAAGGCCAGGTGTTTAGGAAACAGGTTCAAATTGTTCTACCATGGTGTGGATGGCAGGAGAAATGGGGTAGGGATTATACTAAAGGAACAATATGCCAAGAGTGTTTTAGACGGGAGTGTCTGACAGAGTGATGTTTATGAAGCTCGAAATTGATGGTGTAATGATGAATTTTGTTAGTGCATATGCTCCACAAGTTGGGTGTGCGATGGATGAGAAAGGGAAATTTTGGAGTGAGTTGGATGAAGTTGTGGTGAGTGTACCTAAGGGTGAGAGACTAGTGATTGGAGCAGACTTTAATGGGCATGTTGGTGAAGTGAACAGATGGGATGAGGAAGTGATGGGTAGGTATGGTGTTAAGGAAAGGAATGCAGAAGGTCAGATGATTGTGAATTTTGCGAAAAGGATGGACATGGCTGTGGTGAATACGTATTTTAAGAAGAGGGAGGAGCATAGGGTGATGTACAAGAGTGGAGGAAGATGCACACAGGTGGATTATATCCTATGTAGGAGGGCCAGTCTGAAGGAGATTGGAGACTGTAAAGTGGTGGCAGGGGAAAGTGTAGTTAAGCAGCATAAAATGATGGTCTGTAGGATGACGTTGGTGATCAAGAAGAGGAGGAGGAGTGTGAAAGCAGTGCCAAGGATTAAATGGTGGAAGTTAAAAAAGGGTGATTGTGAAGTGGAGTTTAGGGAAGAGTTAAGACAGGCACTGGGAGGCAGTGGAGAGTTACCGAATATCTGGGTAACTACAGCAGAACTAGTAAGGGAGACTGCTAGAAAGGTGCTTGGTGTGACATCTGGACAGAGGAAGGAGGACAAGGAGACCTGGTGGTGGAATGAAGAAGTACAGGAGAGTATACAGAGAAAGAGGTTGGCGAAGAAGAAGTGGGATTGTCAAAGAGATGAAGAAAGTAGACAGGAGTATAAGGAGATGAGGCGCATGGCAAAGAGAGAGGTGGCAAAAGCTAAGGATAAGGCGTATGGAAAGTTGTATGAAAGACTGGACACTAAAGAGGGAGAAAAGGACCTGTACCGATTGGCTAGACAGAGGGACAGAGCTGGGAAAGATGTGCAGCAAGTAAGGGTGATAAAGGATAGTGAGGGAAAGGTACTCACAAGAGAGGAGAGTATGTTGAGTAGATGGAAAGAGTATTTTGAGAGGCTGATGAATGAAGAGAATGAGAGAGAGATAGAAGGTTGGATGATGTGGGGATAGTGAATCAGGAAGTGAAACAGATTAGCAAGGAGGAAGTAAGGACAGTTATGAAGAGGGTGAAGAATGGAAAGGCTGTTGGCCCAGATGACATCCCAATGGAAGCATGGAGGTGCTTAGGAGAAATGGCAGTGGAATTTTTAACTAGATTGTTTAATGAAATTTTGGAAAGTCAGAGGATGCCTGAGGAGTGGAGAAAAAGTGTTTTGGTACATATCTTTAAGAATGAGGGTGATGTGCAGAGCTGCAGTAACTACAGTGGCATAAAATTGATCAGTCACAGCTTGAAGTTATGGGAGAGAGTAGTAGAAGCTAGGTTAAGAAGGGAGGTGATGATTAGTCATCAGCAGTATGGTTTCATGCCAGGAAAGAGCACTACAGATGCAATGTTTGCTCTGAGAGTGTTATTGGAGAAATACAGAGAAGGTCAGAAGGAGTTGCATTGTGTCTTTGTAGACTCGGAGAAAGCATATGACAGGGTGCCTAGAGAAGAGTTGTGGTATTGTATGAGGAAGTCGGGAGTGGCAGAGAAGTATGCAAGAGTGGTACAGGATATGTACGAGGGTAGTGTGACAGTGGTGAGGACTGCAGTGGGAGTGACAGATCCGTTTAAGGTGGAGGTGGGATTACATCAAGGATCTGCTCTGAGTCCTTTCTTATTTGCAGTGGTGATGGACAGGTTGACAGATGAGATCAGACAGGAGGCCCCATGGACTATGATGTTTGCAGATGACATTGTGATCTGTAGTGAGAGTAGAAATCAGGTTGAAGAGACTCTGGAGAGGTGGAGATATGCTCTAGAGAGCAGAGGAATGAAGGTCAGCAGGGCTAAGACAGAATATATGTGTGTAAATGAGAGGGAGGGTGGAGGAATTGTGAGGATGCAGGGAGTAGAGTTGGTAAAGGTGGACGAGTTTAAGTACTTGGGATCAACAGTTCAGAGTAATGGTGAATGTGGAAGAGAGGTGAAGAAGAGAGTACAGGCAGGGTGGAATGGGTGGAGAAGAGTGTCAGGAGTGATTTGTGACAGACTGGTACCAGTAAGAGTGAAAGGGAAGGTCTACAAGACAGTAATGAGACCAGCTATGTTGTATGGGTTGGAGACAGTGGCATTGACAAAAAGGCAGGAGTCAGAGCTGGATGTGGCAGAGTTAAAGATGTTAAGATTTGCACTGGGTGTGACTAGGATGGATAGGATTAGGAATCAGTATATTAGAAGGTCAGCTCATGTTGGGCAGTTTGGAGACAAAGCAAGAGAGATGAGATTGTGTTGGTTTGGACATGTGCTGAGGAGGGATGATGGGTATATTGGGAAAAAGATGATAAGGATGGAGCTGCCAGGTAAGAGGAAAAGAGGAAGGCCTAAGATAAGGTTTATGTACGTGGTGAGAGAGGACATGCAGGCGGTTGGTGTGACAGAGCAAGATGTAGAGGACAGGAAGAAATGGAAAGAGATGATCTGCTGTGGTGACCCCTAATGGGAAAAGCCAAAAGATGATGATGATGATGAGTGCTATAGCAATTAGCAGCTTATTTAGTGCTTACAAGTTCTGAACAAGTGCTGAGCATGAATAAGCGAATTTATAGGTTCATAGGTTCATAGGTTCATAGGTTCATAATAGGCTATCTGCCCAAGGGCATTTATAAGCCTAGCCCATAGTTATGTGGCTTTCGCCACCCCTTTAGTTTGAATAAAAACTATGCCTATCATTTTTCTGTGCCTCTGTCAAGCAGTGACACTGAAGTAATCCCTGGGGTATATCTGCGATCTCCCATCCATTGGTCAAGATTTCTCTTGAACAAGGCCAGCGAGGTGCTCTGCCTCACATGTACCGGGATTTTGTTCCACAGCATAGGGAGTCTCTGGGTGATGAATCTGTCCCTCCAGCACGTTCTATTTATAACCGTGTCAAGGTTTAAGTCTCCCGCCCTTGTGGTTCTGAGGGATCTAGATTTTTTTGAGGTGAAGCATATTCATCAAATCTGGGTTTGACATGGCCTTATATGTCAGGCACAGGTCACCTCTGAGCAAGCGGTATGAGACTGAATAAAGCTGGAGTTCTTTCAGTCGGGCAGCATAAGACATATTTTTGAGACCCTTTATCCTTTTGGTGAGGAACTTTTGGGGCCTTTCAAGCTGCATCAGGTGTCTGGTCAGATACATTCGAACGGGCATTGTACTCAATCATAGGTCTAATGAGTGATGAGTACAGGGGACGATGACCTCCCTTGATCTAGATGTGAATCCCTTCATGATCAGGTGGGTGATATAGAAGGTTTTCCTAACTACTTTAGCAACATGAGTGTCAAGCGAAGACTACTGTCAACTTGGGTCCCCAGATCCCTGATGACTTTTCTGTGCTCAGTGGATTGTCACCTATATGGTAGCTAGGGGTAACCTTGTTTTTCCCGAAGGGTATGACTATGCATTTTTGGCGTTTAACTTCAGGCCATGGCTCTGGCACCAGTTATCCGTTTCTGTGAGGCCCTTCTGGAGGATATCTGTGTCAGATGTGTTTTCGACTATGGCCCAGTTTGCAGTCATCTGCAAACTTTGTCAGCCATAACCCTCCTGTGTTTGCTTGTACTTCAGAAAAGTAGATGCCGAACAAGAGTGGACCCAGGACTGAGCCCTGTGGGACACCACTTGTGACAGGCTTTGAGTCTGACATGGCTCCAGCAACTCTGACCCTGTGGGTTCTGTTGCTTAGCCAGTTTGCAACCCATCTTGTGATGTATGGGTTTACATTCAAGCTGATGAGTTTTTCGATGATACCTGAGTGGGGTATTGTGTCGAAGGCCTTTGCCAGGTCGAGGTAGGCTGTATGGACTGCCTTTCCTCATCAATGGCCTTGGTGACTGTCTCGAAAAAGTCAACCAAGTTTAAGAGGCAGGATCTGCCTTTGACAAAGCCAAACTGGGTTGGATCCAAAGTCTGCAAGTTCCCTATGTCTTTATTTATGAGTTCCATTATGATCCTCTCCATGGCTTTGCAGATAAGGCTTGTCAAGCTAATGGGCGGTAATTTCCAGGGTCTGTGGAGGCACCGCCCTTATGAAGTGGGACCACAGTCGCCGTGCGCCACTCCTTGGGTACGTATCCTGAGGTGAGGCTAAGATTAAACAGCTGTCCTAACTGTGGGTTTAATTCCTCGTTGAGTTCATGAAGCACACAGCCGGGGACACCATCCGGTCCCATGGATGCTGTGTTTTTTGCCTTAGTGAGGGCAGTTCTCACCTGGGCGTTGGAGATGTTTGGGGGCTACAATCCTCTGGAATAGATATCTCTCCTTTTGGGGGGGAGGGAGAAGTTTGCACTGAACCTGTCAGCCAATATGTTAGCAATGTGTGTAGGTTCAGTAATTTTCACATCATTTTGAACTAATTCTGAGCATATCTGGGAGTTTCCTCCTAGGTTTCTAACATAGCTAAAGAAGGCCTTATGATTGTCTTTAGAGTCCTTGGCGATTTTTCTCTCAAAATTTGCCTTTGATGATTTTATGAGAGCTCTTAGTTTTTACTTATAATGATCAAAGGTGTCTTACCTTTCAAGGATTTTGCTCTATCTTGTAGTAGCTTCCTCCTTTTGTTGTAGAGCTTGTTTATGGCTGGGGTCCACCAGACTGGACGCTTGCCTTTGGTACAGAGAGTCTTAGTTTTGTTTGGGATTGCCTGATCCATGCAGTCCTGTAGGTGCTGGTAGAAGGCATTTGTAAGTGATTCAGCGGTTTGAGTAATGTTTACCACTGGCTCAGGGGCCTTAAAGGAGACCACACTAGTTTTTAGAAGTGTGAAATCGGCTTTTGAGAAGTTTTTCACTGGGGTCTTTTTTGTTTCAGGTGGGGGGGGGATGAGGGCCTCCAGCAAGATTAGTTTATGATCTGATCTCACCAGTGAGGGGTATACTTCGGTGTTGAAGATTTTGATCCCATGTTCATGATGATGAGATCAAGTATGTTTTCACCTCTTGTGGGGATGGTGACTAGTTGTTCCATGGCATTTGAGTTTATGAACTCCAGGAATCTTTGGGTTAGAGTGTTCGGGCTTGAGTAGTGTTCCCAGTCTATATTAGGGTAGTTGAAGTCACCTAGTATGATGGTGTTTGGAGATACATTTACCCTCCAATGTTTTCAGGAAGGCCATGTGAGGTTCCTGAGTTTGAGAGGGTGGCCTGTAACATGCTACAAATTGCAGAGCAGTCTTGCCTATGGTTAATTGCACCTGGATGGTCTCCGATGCATCGTGCGTTGCCACCAACCTTGAGGTGTGGGTGTCCTTTATGAATATGGACACCCCCCTCCTTTCTTGGTGTTGTCCGGATTTTGGGGCGGAGCATGATATGAGGTGAAACCTGTTAGTGCTGGGGTGCTCTCAGGAGCCTTGAACCAGGTTTCTGTCACAGCACAGACATCGATGTTCTCCATATTGAGAAGGGCCTCGAGTGCGTGCATCTTGAGATTGAGACTTCTGGCATTGAGCAGCATTACCCTTAGTTTTTTTCCTTAAGTGCTAAAACTAAGAATCTGTATCTGCACTAGACGAGTTACAGGACAGAAACAAGTGCAAATGCAGGCTTTCAAATCAGAAAGTTGAGAGAGATGGAAGATATTGCTCAAATGGCCAATAACTACAATTTCAGGGCCAGAATCACTCCTTATGTGGTAGACAGGTTACCTAGTGCTTACCACTCCCACTGATAAGCTAGAGGGCTTCCCTCCAACACAAAAAGGCTTGGGGGGCTCAGAAGCTTACATACAGTCCTGGATATAGAAAATCTGTATCTGGAACACTAGTTACAGGAAATACAGGAAACAGGCTTACAGCTTTTTTTTACAGAAAAGTAGAAAAACAGTAGTAAAACAATTCACATGCAGTGCAAGCTAGCACACTTGATATGTAGCAATATTAGACCAAACAGTTTAAAAAATGCAATTAAATTAAAAAGGACTAAAAGCAAGTGCAGAAAGAGTTTATTAGGTAGAATCTGGTAAAGAGATGGCACTGGGAGAGTGTCCAGATCAAATCTACACTGGGGCGGGCAACTGAAAAAGCCACCAAATTTAAACTACAAACCAAAAATGGTGAGGGTGGGTGGGACAAAACAGTTTCAACAGAGATCTAAGCAACAACTAACAGTACAACCTCTAAAACCAAAAAAATATACTCAGCTCTGTATATTTGCAGATCAGACTCTCAGAACAGTGAGACAACCATTTCAAGAGAGATCTAAGCAACAATTAACAAACTCTATAACCAAAAAATATATACTCATCTCTGTATATTTGCAGATAGTGTGGAAGGCAGTCTCTCAGGACACAGGTTCCAGCAATTAAATGCAGGCTGTTACTAACAGGTCAAATTAAGTGATCCTTGAGTTAGATAACACACAAGCTGTAAAAGCCATTATACCAACTGAAGACATGGCAAAAAATGGGGGGGGGGGCAGTTTCAACAGAGATCTAAGCAACAACTAACAGTACAACCTCCAAAACCAAAAAAATATACTCATCTCTATATATTTGGAGATCAGTCTCTCAGAACAGTGAGACAACAGTTTCAACAGAGATCTAAGCAACAATTAACAAACTCTATAACCAAAAAAAATATACTAAGCTTTGTATATTTGCAGATAGTCTGGAAGGCAGTCTCTCAGAACACAGGTTCAAGCAATTAAATGCAGGCTGTTACTAACAGGTCAGATTAAGTGATCCTTGAGTTAGATAACACACAAGCTGTAAAAGCCAGTTATACCAACTGAAGACACAGCAGAAAATGGGGTGGGGGACAGTTTCAACAAAGATCTAAGCAACAACTAACAGTACAACCTCTAAAATCAAAAGAATATACTCAGCTCTGTATATTTGCAGATCAGTCTTAGCTTGTTCAGCTCATCGTGCAGCATGCATGGAAGAGTCCTGATACCATTGAACCAATCCCATGGAGGCCAGAAAAAGTTTTATGTACATGAGGCATTGCCCCAAGATGCCCAGATTCATCAGGTAGACAGGAGAAATCACTGGGAGCTGACCCTTAGACATGCCTGGATAGGTGCTTATTTATTAAGTACTAAAAACTGCTTTCCTCTAGACAAGTGAGGAAAGTTGAGTGCTGTAGTAATTTGCAGCTTATGTAGTGCTTACAATGAGTTCTGAACAAGTGCTGAGTTCAAAGAAACAGATTTGAGTGCTGAAACTAGAAAACTGGCTAGTTATAAGAAACAAAATTAAGCTAGAAGGCTTCCCTCCAACACAGAAGGGCTTGGGGGCTCAGAAGCCTACAAACAGTCTAGACCACTTAACAGAAAAGGCAGGAAACAAGCTTAAATTTTTTTTTTTTTACATCTCAACAGCTAACTACAAAATGGCAATCAGGCTTGCACGTGCTCAGTATTTATACACTTGTGCAAGCCCTTGGATAGCTTCTTAAAGGCATATACACATATATTGATCTACATCCTTCCTCTTAAAAAGATTTCCCTTTATACACAACAACATCAGAGCTAGACATGCATTGCTATAGACATCAGAAACAAAAACAAAACACAGTGTTCATGTCCAAGTTACTTCATATCTGCCACAGGGTTTAGAGATTCGACCATATCTGGTAACATAACAGTTGGGACCAAATTTAGCAAAAGGGACAGTCTGCAGTCCACTGTTCAAATCAGGAATTTCTGGATTTGTCACAGAAATGTCCTCTGGAACTTCCTCTGGATTTGGAACACCAGACAACTCACTCTGAGATAGAGTCTTTCTCACAGGCTATCTGCTGTGGTATAGGCTCAGACACCAGTCTCAAATGCATCTGATTCCTCCTAAGGATTGCTCCTTCTGATGCCACACTGTACAGTCTCAGTTCTGGACCAATATTCTTCATGACAACAATTCAATCATAACCTTTGGATGTTTGAATCTTTACCACTTCTCCTTCTTATAATGGATTGAGCAGTTTGTTGGTCTTATTGTAATAAGACTTCTGGGGTAGGTGCTTCTTCAACAGACTGGTTTTCACTGATCTGTTGTTCTTGAGACATGCAGCCAACGATTGACTACTGATTGTTAATGTGGCTCTCCTTTGTCTCAACAAAAGTCTCTGAGCAGATGAACCAAGATGTTTATCATGAGGAACATTTCTGAGATTCAAGAGATTCAGGAAAACATCACTATTATCTCGTTTTGACT
Organism: Protopterus annectens; assembly: GCF_019279795.1. NCBI lineage: Eukaryota > Metazoa > Chordata > Ceratodontiformes > Protopteridae > Protopterus > Protopterus annectens. Next base: position 1,653,197,438 of record NC_056741.1, on the reverse strand, counting down.
TCTCTAGTAACTGCTTTGCACTTTGAACTGCACATTCTGCCAAACCATTTGACTGCAGGTACTCTGAACTACTTGTGACATGAGTAAACTCCCATTCTTCAGGAAATCTTTTGGACTGCTGGCTTCTAAACTGTGTGCCATTGGCAGAAATAACTTTGTGGGGACTTGTACATGGTAGTCCAGGAATCTGGTTTAGCTGAAGTGGTTCCTTTTGTTGATGTGGCTTAGTACTATTGCACACTGACAAGATGAAAATGCTTTCTCAATGTCTTGTGACATAGAAGGCCAAAATACTAGTCCTCTCGCCCTTCTTTTGGTAGATTTGGTTCCTGGGTGATCACGATGCAAAATAGTAATGTACTCTGGTTGCAAGGACTTTGGAGCAATTACTTTTGGACCTTTGATTATGATGCATTTGTCAGCCAAAATCTCATCTCTGTATGGAAAATAAGGTTGCACTTCTTGAGGTAAACTAGATTGCTTTGATGGCTTCCATGACTGATAAAGTGGTTAAGCCTTTGTAAAACTGGATCTGTGGTTGTGTGATCTCTTAGCTCATCAAGACGTGTGGAAGAAAAAATTCTCACTTCCATGACTTCAAAATCAAGGTTATCCTTTTCATGCTATTCTGTGGTATTTCTGGTTGATCTGGATAATGTATCAGCAAGATAAACAAGTTTAACTTTTTTGTAGACAGGACTGAAATTATACTTTTGTAGTCTCAGCATCATAAGTTGCAATCTGGCTGGAGCTGAATGCATTGGCTTTCTGAAGATTGTGACTTGGTCTGTGACTTGGTTGGTGGTCTGTTTCGATCTGGATTGGTCTACCATAAGCATAATCATGGAACTTCGAACATGCAAACATAATTGCAAATGCCCTTTCTCCATCTGGGCATACTGCATCTCAGTTTGAGTAAGAGTTCTCGATCCATAGGCAACAGGTTGATCCTCTTGTAGAATGACTGCACCAAGAACAAATTTCGAAGCATTACAGGAAAGTGTCACTGACTTTGTGAACATCATAGTAACTGAGCGTTGGTGGACTAGCAATTCTCTGTTTCAGGACATCAAATGCTGTTTGGTGTTGCTCTAACCAAAACCAGGATATATCTTTATGTATCAGCTCTCTGAGCAGCACTGAAAGTTGTCTCAAGTCTGGAATGAACTTGCTTGGGTAGTTGAACATGCAAGGAAAACGTTGCAGTGCTTGAACATTGTCTGGAGCTGACATCTCAAGAATAGCTGTTTGTTTAGAAGGGTCTGGTCATAAGCCTGTACTACTAAATAAATGACCAACATAAGTAACTTCTCATAGCCTGAACTTGCATTTGTGTGGGTTGAGCTTAAGATTCACTTGATGTGCCCTTTATAGAACTTTTCTGAGGTTTCTGTCATGTTCAGCTTCATTGCAACCTCCTACTAGTATGTCATTTACTATGATAGCACAAGGATACCCAGAAAAAATGTGCTCCATTTCAAGTTGAAAGACTTCACTTGCAGAATTTATATATACATATATATATATATATATATATATATATATATATATATATATATACACATATATATAGTTCCCCTTCACAAGATCGAATGGATGGAAGCTCGAAATTCATAATCTTGAGACCAGAATCTCGAACTTCCATTCACTTGAAATTGTGAATGGGAGCCTTAAGTTTAAAAAAATAAAAAGTTAACTTAACTTATTGCAGGGGGCCAGGTCCCCTGTACCCTAGCAGTTTAAATGCGAATGTTCCGTGACCGCACTACAGTGGAGGAATGGAAAATCTTCCGTTTTGTGCTTATGCGTATAGCGCGAAATGGGAGATTTCCCTTTCCTTCACTATAGTGCGATCTCGGAGTAGGTATATTTAAGTAGGGGGTGTGGGGGGTACAGGCGGGCAAAGCCCCCCCTGCTAAAACATTTGAACAGTGTTACTTTTTTTTTTTGTCCCTTTCATATGTTCGAGTTTCTCTAAATTCGAGATTCTGGTTTCGAGTTTATGACTTTCGAGTTTAGAGAAATTCGATCTTATGAAGGGGAACCATATATATACATATATATATATATATATATATATATATATATATATATATATAGCATTGTCTCTGCATATTTAGAGGGACATTTTATGTCATTAGGATGTGATATAGCCATTTGAAACCAGTAGTTACTCAGCATTATCCTTTTAAAGCTTTACGGCTAAAAGAGCTTGTATTTCTGTGCAAGAAGAATCTTTTTATTCTTTGTATATGTTGAAGAACAAAAATATATTAAAATATTTTTCATTAGCTACAAGAGGCAACTGATAATTTCCCTTAGCACCCTGGAGCCTTTTTTAAGGTCATTTTGTAGGCAATTATACCAGTAATATCTCCTGGAAATTTCTTAAACAATTGGAGTCATTTTGGGGCTGGAGTCATGTATATACAAAGAGCAATAATACCCAGAAACAAGTAGTTGTTTGAAGACATCATGTGGATCGTGATCAGCTCTGAAGGAGTTTGTCTCACTTACAGATCTCCATAAGTGGCTTTTTTGTTTACTTTTCTGGAGTTCATTGTTTATTTCATGTTATCCATACTGCTTACACGAGTTAACAAAACAGTATCGGTGTTCTGGACTTCATCATTTATTACGTGTTACCCATACTACTTACACAAGTTAACAAAACAAAGAATCGGTTAACAAAAAGACCCCCATTATTTTAGTCACTCTTACACTTTTAAGGTAGGCTGAAAGGTAAACATCTTTGACACTGCAAGGTGAAGGAAAGTTGAATGTAAGGAAAATCAGTCCTGACAAACAAGAACCATACCGTATGGTGAATGGTGTCTGATCTACTACTCAAGTTGCCATGCACATCATATTTTTGGAGATTATCTCCAAAAAGAGAGCAGAATATAACTGTGAGGAGAGGAGCCCACCACCCTACTCCCCACAGAGAAGGTGGCCTACAACCTCCTATGGATGCTGACTGAGGTCATTAAATCCTCTTTTATTAGGCCCCTTTTCCAAGTCAAAAGCTGATTTTTACAGGAGTGACTGGAGCAATCTCTGCTTACGTGTCTTGCTCAGTGGTACAGTAGACTTCAGTTTGATTCCTTCATTCTCCACTTAGTTGGATTATGCACCATGTAGAAATGCATAGCCTTAAGCCTCTGTGCTAAGCTTATTGACAAGTGTTTACCTAGAAAGTCCATCTGGGCAACTACTACTTTTCAGCAGAGGCCTAGGGAGAAAATTTCCAACATATTACAAGAAAGCAAAATGGTACAATATAGCTAATAAAAGCATTTGATATGGATTGTTATTTGTACAATATAATACTGAGCAACCAAAGAAAGAGAAATTTGTCTACTGAGAGAACTAAGCTTAATTTATTTAAATTACAAGAGGTGAACAGAGAGAGCTGAAAGCAAAGGCAAGATAAGTAGGGAAAATACATGAATTCAAAATCAATAAAGAGAGAAAGAAAATGATTAATAAAAAGTTATTAAAGAGTATCAGAGATAAGAAAGAGCTAAAACTGGTTAATAAACAAATGAATATGTGCATACTTGAGAAGAAAAATGATGTGTATAATGTTAATAGCAAAAGAGATATTTATACGTTACAAATGAGTATTTGGATGTTAGGTACTTTGGTAACATAGTAAATAAGTTTTTCATTAGTGGAACAGGAGATGGTGGAAAGGCAGGAAGAAAGATATTAGGTTGGAATCTGCACAGACTATTACTTTTCCAATTTTATCTGCCAAAGTTTATACTCATAATTTCATCAAATCAGTAGTTAAAGAATGTTTTTCTGACAATATGAAATCCAATCAAAGAGGCAAAGCAAGGAGCAGAGTTCTTGTCAAAAGAAACACATACTCTAATGAGTTGAGGAGGGTGTAACTGAACAATGAGTTAGCTTCATACAACATAAAGGATGAAAGTACTCCTGGAAGCAGGAAATGATGGAAAGAACTGTGCAATATTTTTCTCTTTGTTAATGCAGTTATGTCAGTTGTAATAAAATAAGGCCTGTCTGATTGTTATTATATTGTTTTTCCTACCTCCTTATTTTGTTCTAATACATTTCATAGCTTCTTGATTAACTTTTAGTAAGCAAAGCACATATCTCACACGAGTAAAGAAACCTTCCACTTGCCAAATCACATAACAATAATCTCCAAATTGTGTTCAAATTCATTTTGGCACCAAAAGTCAAAAGTCTGAGAATTTCAAGCAATGCTTAAAAATAATATTTAAATTATATTGATGCATTTGTTTTGAATTTTCAATTTGTATTAAAACAAGAGATGTAGCAGAAAATCCACACAAATTATGGTCCATAAAACAAACATTAGGAAAATTTGCATTATGACAAGCCTCTGTATAACCCCACATGCCCAACACTTTATTTTCTGACTTTGACATCATTGTATCTCAGAGAAAGAGCAGCCACTTGTTGTTGTTGTTTTTCTTTCGGTTTTTCCCTGTTAGGGGTCGCCACAGCGGAACTCCGTTCCGCTAATGATTGGCAGTACATTTTTACAGTGCTGAGGTACCAGCTCGATGCCCAACCTTCAACGAATGCACTCCCATTCACGCATGTCTTTCGAACGCTACTCTACCATGGAGAGGACATGCAGACTCCACACAGAAGGCACTCCAGCCGAGAATCGAACGAGAGAACCTCTTGCTGTGAGGCGACAACGCTACCGCTGCACCACAGAGCAGCCACTGCAAAGGAGAAAATCATACACTTTCTTCCTGAAACTGTTTTATTAAAGAACATATCAGCTAAATTTAAACAACATAATTTCAGTTGTGTGTGTTTTGTACTAGACTGAGAAAGGTAACTAAAGTCTAGAGCTGCTAGAATTGAGGAAATATGCTGTAAGCTTAGCTGATATGTGCAAGGGAAATGCAAACCCTGCTTCTCACCTTACCTTTAGGGTACACTGACTGTGCCTTCAATGAAGCTTTTTCAATAAGCAAACTCTGCAGTTTATGTGCTTCAACACATTTGTGTTTACTGTGTAGCAAACAAGCTATATTGTGCAGATCTGACTTTACACTGATGACTTTTAGGCTAGAGTTGTCAGGAAAATTGCTGCAGCAGGCACTGTTTACAATTATCTGTCTACAGTCATTGTATAATTTTATCATATAAATGACATATGGTAGTCTTTTATATTAAAATAGTGAGGAAATTCAACTGAAACTCAGCCTTATAATGTCCAATTATGCTTAATAAACCAAAAACAGAATGGCTAGGGGAACATCTCCTGACATTAATTTTATTAGAAAGAGTGTTGCTTTCATGCTCCACTGCATTTCATCATAGAATATTCTGAGGAAGTGCATTTGTGCATGAAATCTTAGTTATTTTTAATAAGGTGAATTGTATTTGGTGCTCTTTAGCTGTTTTGATTTTATTTCATGCCATGTATAAACTTAGTACCTCATTCTGAGTACTAACCATGTGTTTTTATCTTACAATGCTTCCTACAGCCTCCTTTCCTCCGCCTCTCCCTTCTTTTACTATATGTAACTTTTTATATGATACTTGTTATCAAATATGTTTCACTTTCGAAAATCTGAATAAATACCCACTGACTAATAATGGGAAAATTAATAAATGTTGTTTCTGTAGGTACTGTAAGTTTATACTTACAGGGGAAAGTTTTTCTGTTAATAAAAGGACCTTATGGTTAAGGGAAGATATATTTGTGAAACCACAGGGATTGTATGTGTTGTAATCTGCAGACATGTTCCATTTTTTACGTGGGTAAAACGAAATGTAAAAATAGAATCTATGAACACACTTACAAAATAAGGAATAGAAAATTACAGATTTATTTTATTTTATTTATTTATTTATCATTTGTTGACCGGGAAAGTCCGACTAGGTTCCACAGAGCCTGTTTTCAGCGGAGGCCCGGGGAGAAATACTCCAGATGCATGTCTTTGGAATGTGGGAGGAAACCGGAGTACCCGGAGGAAACCCACGCGAACACAGGGAGAACATGCAAACTCCACACAGAAGGCACCCCAGCCGAGAATCGAACCGGTGAACCTCTTGCTGTGAGGCGACAGCGTTAACCGCTGCACCACTGCGCCACCCAGATGCATTGCGCAAGCATATTAGTGAGTACCCAGGACATGAGTTTAAATTCACTGTATTAGAAAAAGTAGGAAAAAATCTGAGGGGGTGATCCATGGTCCCTACTTTTGGAAAAAAAGGAACTATACTGGCAATTGGAATTGGATTCATCTAAATGGTCAGGTTAGAATGAAATTACATTAATTACTTGCCTTTTAAAATTAAAGGCTTGGACTAGATAAAGTAAGACCATATTTATACATGTATACATAAAAAAGAGTTTTATTGAACTTTTATAGTTTGGACACTTGTTTCTTATAATCTTGGGTATCACAGTACAGCATGAAGAATGTTTGTTCTTAATATTAGGATGATGTTATTTAACAGCATGCTCTTTAAATTCTGTGAATCTATTTAATTAATTGTATCGTGACTTAATTTTTTATTTTAAAAATGGGATGTCTGCTTCTCTGGATTCATTCTGAAGAAGTCTTGTTATGTGAAAGGACCAAAGTTCTTAAAGGTGTTATCATTTTTTGAATTAGCATATTTAAAGTGAAGAGACTGACATTTGGTTTGTTGTTTTTTTAGGAAGTTTGTTATTCTAAGAAATGACATCATAAAATGGACTGAAAGGGACAGGGGGAAAATAGGCAAGTTTACAGGAGGTGTGAGAGGTGTGTCCTTGGTCCAGTTTTGGCCATAGCGAAAGGTGGCAACCCTATCTATAAATCACTTGTAAAGTTGAATTAAACACATTGCTAGTCACTAAAACATAAAATATATTCTTTCATTTATCTGATGCCAACTCTACTCATTTCAAGGTCATGGGGGATACACAGCCTAACTTTGTAGTTATTGTGAAGAAAGCAGAGGAATTAATCCGTGTACTAAAAAGAGACATAACGGAAACAAAAATTTGGTGGTTGAATAAGTATACCAGGACAAGAGAATATAAAATGGCTACTGAATAAATCATGGTCAAAGGCACCATAAACTGCATTCAGTAACTTATTTAATAGCAGCATGTTAAAACAGGTGAGTGCTTTGGCAATCAGCTTTATCAAACTATATACATAATAAATGAACAAACTATTTAAACCAGTTCAACCCAGTCATAATTACTATCATGTAATGATGTGTTTTCACATCACATCCTGACAAAACAACTTCTAATATAAGGTCAAAACAACACACATACATTTTAATACAAATAAGAGAAATAACATAGACTAAAATAAAGATACAAATCACAGTAAAAATAAGAATTAAAATCCCACTATTTCCTAATGCTACATTTCTCTAAAATCAGCTTTAAGGGGGCCTTTTCATTCCAGCCTCTACTGTGGTCTGCTCATAGCTTAATTATTCATCTGATTTCTTTATTTTCTGTATTATTACACACATTCCCACGTCGTACATCAGGAAATACTCTATCTATTGCCATACATTTAAATCTATGATTATCATCAAAGTTCAATATATGTTTTGAGACAGTGCTATTTTCAGAGAAGATACATATATGATAAAGATGTTCCCTTTGTGATCTTTCAGCATACGATTGGTTTTCCCTACATAAAATGAAAAACATTGTTGATATATTGCTAAATATACCACACAATGTGAGGTACAGTCAGCTGCAATATTAAAAACATATTTAAAGCCAGTTATCTGGATGTATAAAAAGCCCTTTGTTATCTATATAGGTACAATAATTGTATTTGTTACATATACTAGTACACCTGTTGTCAATATTTCCTTCCATATGAATCACCTGTTGAGGGTAACAAAAGAGCCTCTTTAAAGATTTCTTATTTTTAACATTAAGCAATGGTTGATTGCCTACCATCTCCTTTATCATGGGATCCACTGTTTCCTAATAATCTGGGTAATGTCTCTCACATCATTAGTGTAAAAAGGGGGACACTTAATCTTCTAGTTTTCATGATAGAAGTGTTAGTGTCTAATCTATTAGAATCATATCCCAAAAAATAAGGTGCCCCTCTATCTTGTCTCATTTACAGGACTTGTAGTAATATGCTTTTGACTTCATCATCCTTATATCCCCTCTTAAGAAGCCTGTCACTAAATTCATTTAACTCCTTCAGAAATCCTTCATTAGAGGCATTTAGCCTTGACACTCGTAAGCCTTGCCCCTTGATGACATTTCTGAAAACATAGGAGGGGGTGTATACTCCTCCTTCTATGTAACAGAGTATTTCTATGACAAGGTTTGCAAAAAAACAAGGTGGAAATATTACCATCCACTGTTTTCCTGATATAAAAGTAGCTAATATTACAATGTGAAAAAAGCATGGTAAATTTAAGAAACTTAGTTGTTCTATCTAAATAATTAATAAATGCATATAGTTCATCTTCCTGACCTGTCCAAATAAAAAAGAAATTGTCTACAAAATGATGATAGAAAGAAACATACCTTACATACCAGTCAGGTCTAAACATGAATGTCTCCTCCCAATGGGCCATAACCATATTGGCGTAGCTATTTGCACTAGATGTGCCCATAGCTGCTCCATCATTTTGTAAATAAAGTTTAGCACTGAAGGTGAATACATTATTCTCCAATATTATTTCCATAAACAAGATCAAATCGATAAACCTTGTGGTATATTGACTGAGATGAATTGGATATTGTTTCATGTAATCTATACCAATCCCATTAGGAATTACTATAAATAAGGACTGTATAGCCAACGTTACAAAGCAGTATTGTGAAGTCATTAGTTCAGTCTTAACAAATTGGTATAAGCCATTCAGAAACTGCTTTTCTTTTCATTTAACACATAAAATTTCTTAGTTAATACAGGTCTCAAATGTCTATCTACATAAACAGAAATAGATTCAGTGGACCTATTACGTCCAGCTACTATAGGTCTTAATGGTGGATATCTTAGATTTTTGTGTATTTTCAGTAACCCTTTTATCATGAGTATCGTGGGTTCTATAATAAACAAATACTTATATATATTCAATGATATCAGTCTGGTTAAGAGACAGTCATATAAGGTGTCAGTGATCCTCCTAATCATTCTATTTATCACCTTCATATCTATCGATTTATAAACAGAGGTATCACCTAACATATGGTCCATCTGATCATAATAGTATTCTCTGTCCATTACTACTATCAGACCACCCTTGTCAGCAGGTCTAATTACTATTGTATCATCATTTTGTAATGTTTTTAAAGCTTCTCTTTCTTTAAATGTTAAGTTGTAATACCTGTTTTTTATCACATTATCAGATTGCATATTCATAGAGTATATATCATTCTCAACTAATTTGGTAAAAGCTTCAAGTAATGGATGAGAGTTTGGTATATACATGCTAGGTCATTTAAAAGCATCAGAATGAACTTCAGATGTGTTAGAGAATTCTGTTTTCAACAATACAGTCCTAACAAACATTCTAATGTCCAAAATAGTGTCCATTATATTCAATCACTGAGCAGGTATAAATTGTCAATCCTTTTTCCAGCTGTTTTATTTCATCAACAGTTAATGTTCTTTCAGACATATTCCAGACTATTGAATTAGTGTGTGTTTCCAAACCTTTTTTAGTGATTATGATTCTGGTCCAGAGGTAACTTCCTTTTGGTCCGCCCCTGCTCCTCGATCTGCCTCTTACCATATGAAAACCCTGTTTAATAGGTAATGGAAACTTGGATATTGTGTTATACAACTGCAGGTGTCTGGTTGGTATGTCTAACTTTCCTTCCAGCATCATTCCCTAGGTCAAGCATATGTGATGTAGCAGTAGCATTACCAAGATTTGTGTCACTGCGAGTTTCTAAGTCAAATGCCCCAGCCCTAACACGTTCAATGTCATTAATATTCTCAGCTGACTTAGACTTAGAGACATCAGCAGTACATGACAGTACATTAGCACTATTATTATCACTGTCATTTATCATATTACTGGATACAGTGCATTGCTTCAACCATGTAATCACATGGCCATTTTTAAAATTAGCTGTATCTCTAACTTGGAGTGCTTCTGTAGCAGTAGTTTTCTCACATATATTATAGCCGTGTCCACCACAGCATCTATTCTGCTACTAACAAGAGCAACTGCAAAATGCTCTATTAATTCAACTTCTTCTTCTTTCGGCTGCTCCCGTTAGAGGTAGCCACAGCAGATCAACTGTTTCCATTTCTTCCTGTCCTCTGCATCTTGCTCTGTCACACCAACCACCTGCGTGTCCTCTCTCACTACATCCATAAACCTTATCTTAGGCCTTCCTCTTTTCCTGTTACTTGGCAGCTTCATCCTTAGCATCTTTTTCCCAATATACTCTGCATCCCTCCTCAGCACATGTCCAAACCATCATAATCTTGCCTCTCTGGCTTTGTCTCCAAACCTTCCAACCTGGGCTGACCCTCTAATATACTTATTCCTAATCCTGTCCATCCTCGTCACACCCAGTGCAAATCTTAACATCTTCAACTCTGCCACATCAAGCTCTGACTCCTGCCTTTTTGTCAATGCCACTGTCTCCAACCCATATAACATAGCTGGTCTCACTACCCTCTTGTAGACCTTCCCTTTCACTCTTACTGGTACTCGTCTGTCACAAATCACTCCTAACACTCTTCTCCACCCACTTCATCCTGCCTGTACTCTCTTCTTCACCTCTCTTCCACACTCACCATTACTCTGAACTGTTGATCCCAAGTATTTAAACTCATCCACCTTCACCACCTCTACTCCTTGCAGCCTCACCATTCCTCTATCCTCCCTCTCATTCACACACATATATTCTGTCTTAGTCCTGCTGACCTTCATTCCTCTTCTCTCTAGAGCATATCTCCATCTCTCCAGGGTCTCCTCCACCTGTTCCCTGCTCTCACTACAGATCCACGGGGACTCCTGTCTGATCTAGTCTGTCAACCTGTCCATCACCATTGCAAATAAGAAAGGGCTCAGAGCTGATCCTTAATGCAATCCCACCTCCACCATAATAGCATCCGTCACTCCCACTGCAGACCTCACCGCAATCACACTACCCTCGTACATATCCTGCACCACTCTTACATACTTCCCTGACACTCCCGATTTCCTCATACAATACCACAACTCCTCTCTAGGCACCCTGTCATATGCTTTCTCTAAATCCACAAAGACACAATGCAACTCCTTCTGACCTTCTCTGTACTTCTCCATCAACACTCTCAGAGCAAACATCACATCTGTAGTGCTCTTTCCAGGCATGAAACCATACTGCTGATCACTAATCATCACCTCCCTTCTTAACCTAGCTTCCACAACTCTTTTCCATAACTTCATGCTGTGACTGATCAGTTTAATCCCTCTGTAGTTACTACAGCTCTGCACATCACCCTTATTCTTAAAAATCGGCACCAAAACACTTTTTCTCCATTCCTCAGGCATCCTCTCACTTTCCAGGATTTCATTAAACAATCTAGTTAAAAACTCCACAGACATTTCACCTAAACACCTCCATGCATCCACAGGTATGTCATCTGGACCAACAGCCTTTCCGTTCTTCATCCTCTTCATAGCTATCCTTACTTCCTCCTTGCTAATCCACTGCACTTCATGATTCACTATCCGCACATCATCAAACCTTCTCTCCCTCTCATTCTCTTCATTCATCAGCCCCTCAAAGTACTCTTTCCATCTTCTCAACACACTCTCCTCACTTGTGAGTATGTTTCCCTCATTATCCTTTATCACCATTACCTGCTGCACATCTTTACTAGCTCGGTCCCTCTGTCTAGCCAATTGGTACAGGTCCTTTTCTCCCTCCTTAGTGTCCAACCTTTTATACAACTCTTCATATGCCTTATCCTTAGCCTTCGCCACCTCTTTCTTTGCCATGCACCTCATCTCCTTATACTCTTGTCTACTTTCTTCATCTCTTTGACAGTCCCACTTCTTCTTCACCAACCTCTTTCTCTATATACTCTTCTGTACTTCTTCATTCCACCACCAGGTCTTCTTGTCCTCCTTCCTCTTTCCAGATGTCACACCAAGCACCTTTCTAGCCATCTCTCTTACTAGGTCTGCTGTAGTTACCCAGCTATTTGATAACTCTTCACTGCCACCCAGTGCCTGTCTTAACTCTTCCCTGAATATCACCTCACAATTACCCTTTTTCAATTTCCACCATTTGATCCTTGGTGCTGCCCTCACACTCATCCTCTTCTTCTTGATCACCAATGTCATCCTACAAACCACCATCCTATGCTGCCTAACTACACTTTCTCCTGCCACCACTTTACAGTCTCCAATCTCCTTCAGACTGGCCCTTCTACATAAGATATAGTCCACCTGTGTGCATCTTCCTCCACTCTTGTATGTCACCCTATGTTCTTTCCTCTTGTTAAAATACGTATTCATCACAGCCATGTCCATCCTTTTCACAAAATCCACTACCATCTGACCTTCTGCATTCCTTTGCTTAACACCATACCTACCCATCACTTCCTCATCCCCTCTGTTCCCTTCACCAACATGCCCATTGAAATCTGCTCCAATCACCAGTCTCTCACCTTTGGGTACAGTCATCACCACTTCATCCAACTCACTCCAAAATTTTTTTTTCTCATCCATCGCACACCCAACTTGTGGAGCATATGCACTAACAACATTCATCATTACACCATCAATTTCCAGCTTCATAAACATCACTCTATCTGACACACTTTTCACCTCCAAAACACTCTTAGCATACTGTTCCTTCAGGATAATGCCTACGCCATTTCTCCTCCCATCCACACCATGATAAAACAATTTGAAACCACCTTTGATACACCTAGCCTTGCTCCCCTTCCATCTGGTGTCTTGCACACACAATATACCAACCTTCCTTTGGTCCATCATATCAGCTAGCTCTCTCCCTATACCAGTCATACTGCTAACATTCAAAGTTCCGACCCTCACTATTACAGTCCTAGCCTTTACCTGCCTTCGGGCATGCCTTCCCCCTCTTCTCCTCCTTCGGCCAACAGTAGCCCAATTTCCGCCAGCACCCTGTTGGCCAACAGTACTGGTGGTGGTCATTGTTAATCCGGGCCTCGACCAATCCGGTATGTATTTCTCTACTGTTTTCTGCATGTATGATTTGGCAAAATTTTATGCCGGATGCCCTTCCTGATGCAACCCTCCCCATTTATCCGGGCTTGGGACCGGCACAAAGAAATGTACTGGCTTGTGCATCCCCAGTGGCTGGGTTATTAATTCAACTTGTTGTTTTGTTTTTTAATATTATTCCTTGTCTCCTCCTCTGGAGTAAAAAAGTAAACCAATAGCTTAATATAACTTAAGCTTACCTTGAGATTCAATTTCTGCCACCTCAAAAGTAATTCAGGATACTAGTCCCCATATGTGGGCATCTTTAGAACACATAATCCCCTGGAAATGATTTTTCTTTGTAGGCAGACTTCAGAATACTGCCTCTGTGTACTACGTCATTGCAGGACACACACATCCAGAAATGCGCATACACACAAGCATGCACACACATAGACATGTAAATGCATTAATAAATAGATGCATATACACATATTTTACATATATATATATATTTTATATATATATATATATATATATATATATTTATGTATATATATATATATATATATTTATATATATATATATTTATATATATATATATATATATATATATATATATATATATATATATATATATATATATATATAAAGTCTGTATGTGTGTCTACTAAAAAAGAATGAATGACCCAAATATTGACATGTACAAGGTCGACCACAAAAGGTTGACTTTGCAAACATTGACATGCTAGTACACATACCCCAAGCTAAAGTCTTGACACATGCAAAATAAAATATATAAAAGAGATAAAACATATTTTTTGCATGGAGCAAGCACCCTTGGACCCCCATGTGGGGGGCTGCACCTCAGACTCCCTGCTAATAATATATATTCACTCCAAGATCACACAATATCAGGGAAAGAGCATATTTCCCAAACCCGAGAAATGTGCTAGCACACCTGCCAACCATTCGTGTAGTCACTCCCGATAATCTTGAGGAATATCTCCATACTCAAATGATCTCACAAACAACAGATATAATGGCAGTGCTTTCAGTTCATGTTGTTTTTTTTTTCAGGTCATTGCTACTAATTCTGTCTCCGCCGTGTGCTTTGCTAGAGTCCAGTTTGCATTGTACCTTTTCATCGCAATCTAATTTAATTTCAGTATCTGAAGTTACTTAGATGTTACTAGCATAAATTCACTGCCCCATTATGGAACCAAACTGTTTTACATACAATTTTGTGACTATATATATAAAACCTGTTGTGCCTGAGAATAATTTTAGAATCTTCACACAGATTGTCAGTTTGTATGTTTTTACTCCTACCACCTCTTATAGATTTATAAAATGGTTTCCTATTACGTTCAATATCTTTTAAGGTACTTTTGGATACTTACATATTCAAAAAAAGAAATGAAGATAAGAACTCCAGGAACCACAATGAGACAGTGTTTTTTAGCGCTTTCTTTCACTTTTAATGTAGTGAACTTCTTCAGAAAAAGAAGAGACTTCCCAAACTCTTCTTTTATAATTACAATAAAGGAAATGACGTCATAACCCTGAATTAATTGAATTAAATATAAAACTTGTATATACATATAAATACATTAAATGGTTAAAACCCCTTATGTACCTGTATGGTACATCTTTTGGATGCTTATTAAATAAAGTGACATAATTTCAAAATATGTTTTATATGTCACTTTTGTGTGTGTATATATAAATACTTATAATTATTTCATTTGAACCTTAAGAAAGTTCAAGTACATTCAATCTAAAAAAACTGCCATTCCAATAAGCTACTGTATGTTTTTCTATACAAATAACCTTGTTTCATAACCAAAATTCAATTCAAACTGTGACATTCAGATTACTTCATGAATTTTCTAATTCTGTCAACCTGTACAAGTGTGGACATATGAATATCCAAAATACATACACTTACCATAACTACCTTCACTGACAAAGATGGTAATTAAATACTTAAATCTGAAATCAGAATATGATTGCTATCCTGGTCTCTCGATTAGTGAGAAATTATAACTGTTGTTACTATGATACCTCTGTGTGCACGAAACTTATGTACTTGTATATGAATTATGTTTGTGTACATATGTAATAAATGTACACATTTCGATGAAATAAATTCATTAAACCTATTTTGGTGAAAAGTGATGCTTAATGATCTATCTATTTACCAAGAAACATTTTAAATTAATCATCTCATTTAGACCAGGTGGATGGTCTGCCCCTAACAAAAGTTGCCACAATGCTTCTCTTTGCTCTAATTTATTATTTAAATCACCAGTGTATAATCCCTGATCTATCTGTTCTAGAATGAAAAATTCAAACTTTTGAAATTTTCACATTCTAAAGCATGTCTTGCTAAAGCATTATTTTTGTCCTTTTTCTTAATAGCCAAACTATGCTCATATATTCTACGTTTTAATAATCTCTTGGTCTTTCCAATATAGTAACATTGACACGTAGAACAACTTGCCAAGTAAACCACCAATTGACTATTACAATTGTAGTACTTGGAAGCCCACATGATTCTACCAAGATGTTTAATTTTGACAAAGGAACTATTACTAATGAACCTACATTGTTTGCAATTACTACAAGCATAAGTACCTTTCTTGTTAACAACCATTCTTTTTTGAGATTGTTCCATGTTATTTGTTCTTTCAAGAATTAATTTAATATTTGTGACCGTTTTGTAAGTAAACTTTGGTGATGTACCCAAAATGGTCACCAATTCTCTGTTGCCCAAAGTGATGTTCCAGTTCCTCTCTATTATATTTTTTATGAACCACATTTCATCTGTTATGGGTAAGGGAAAAGCACTTAGAAAATCCTGCCTAGTGGTAACAACTTCTTTTTTAACAATAATAGGTGCCCCTACTATAAAATCACCTGACTGTAAAATGGGTTGAGCTACCCCCTTTCTTAACTCTGTCACTTCTTTTTCTAACTTTGTTAACCAATGTTGGTCATAACCTCTTTGCATAAACATATGCCTTAGCAATGTTAATTCTTCCATATATACCTCATCTTTAGATGTTAATCTACTAAGCCTTATCATTTGGCCCTTGATGACTCCCTTCTTCATGTGTTCTGGGTGAAGACTATCTTTATGTAAGTATTGATTTACAAAGCATGACTTCCTGTAGATTTTACTGTGTACTTTACCTTCCACTCCTTCTCTTTTAAGAGTCAAATCCAAGAAGTTTATTTGCTTTCCAAAACCACCCATTTTGAAACATAAAAATTTGGTGGTTTTGTTCAGGTCCTCCACCATACTTATGAACTCATTCCTATCTCCCTCCCAAATGAAAAGCAAGTCATCAATGTATCTGCAATAAAACAACACCTTTCCAAAACTCAAGTGAGTTTTCAAACAATTTCGTTCCCAGTTTGCCATAACAATATTAGCAAATGCTGGTGCAACTCTAGATCCCATGGCCACTCTGGAAACCTGTTTGTACAAATTCTTGTTAAATCTAAATATGTTATTATCTAATATTATTCCCATAAGTGCATAGACTGTATTAATCCTTTCACTTTGAAGGTCGGTCTTAGTCGAGAGATATTCTCTCATATATTCCAACCCTTCTTCTTGATTAATAGATGTATATAAGCTTTTTACATCTAGGGTTGCAAAAACTGCCTTCTCACTTGTGATTTTGGTGTTACGTAATATTTCCAATAAATGCCACGAGTCTCTCAGGTAATACTCTGACCTCTGTGCTATTGGGTTAAGGATATAATCTAGCCATATGGAAATATTTTCTGTCTTGGAATTTTTTGCAGATACAATTGGCCTAAAAGATAACCCCTCTTCCATGTTTTGTATTTTTGGAATTCCAAAAAAGTTTGACATGCTAGGATTCTCTACCAACAGAAAGTCATAATCAGTCTGATTGATCTCACCCTGACAGAACATATCAAACAAAGTAGTGTCAATATTTCTGAAACTCAGCCTCACTGAATCCAATGTCACCTTAGAGTAATTTCTTTCATCAGTTAAAAGTAGGTTTATAGCTTTATCATACTCACAACAATCCATGATGACTATTTTACCCCCCTTGTCGGCTTTCATAACCCGTATATTAGGGTTACTTGCCAACTGTTCTAAAGCCTCAAACTCATCTTTGCTTGAATTATCTGGTGTCCCTGTAGATTTTAATTCTCTGAATTGTCGTTCACATACATTTTGGAACACCTGCAATGTATTCAGCAAAGGCGGATTGAATGTACTTGGTCTGCTTGGCATTGAATCATGTCTATTGAAATCAATGTTTCTAACATCATTCATAATGTACTTTAGGTTTAATTTTCTCAAATATAATCTAAAGTCCAAAAGTAATCTATCTAATTTTACCCTATTTTTCAGAATATCAGAAGACACAACGTTAAGGGCTGAAGAGCCTGGAGTATCGTTCGTTTTACAGGAGAGACTAACTACGAAGGTAGTTAAAATAGTGATGGACATTTTAAAACAAGACATTTTAAATAGTGGCAGTTCAAATACTGATTCTTCAAATCACATTTCATGCCATAATGTGAAACCAATTGATTTGGTTTCACCGACTGATTCAGTCACAGCACTTACAGCTCCGAGAGGTAGAGTGGGCGGCTCTATAGAGAACTGTCAATCAGTACAACTGATGGGTACTGCGGAACATTCTTTTCCGTTACGTGACGTAGGCGCAAAGAACACAGTCGACAGTGGATTAACTGACAATACTGTTTGAAGTGAAAGAACGGAAATGCTCGTTTTTGAAAATAATTTAATGGGTTTTGTCAACAAGAAAACGGATAACCCGTTCGCGGACATAGTCGACACTCTACCCGGAGTTAATGTAAGTAAAGTTCCTAATGATAGTTCCACTTGTAAAAGATGCATTTTCGATTTGGAAAAACTAATTTTTAAACACGCCACGCTTGTACTTGAAGTACACTATCTAAATGAATGTATTAAACGGAAAATCGTACCACAGGGGTTAAGGACAGCAAAATTCCCCAATTGTGTAACCCCTGGGGACGAATTAAGTAACCGTTTAATAGCGCTTTATAATGAGACAGGAATTGCTATGATGGGGCTATTGGTCAAACATTATGAGAAAGAAATAGATAGAATTATAGGGGAAATTAAGACTCTCGATGAATCTATCAAAAGCTTTGACTGTTTCAATATTTTTTCATCTATGTACAACAGCGTGGAGGCCAAAGTAAACAGGCACCGAGCTACTATAATTTCAAGAAAACAGAATAAGCTTAAGAGAGACATTAGGGTATATAAACTGAATCAAGCCTACATCAGTAATACTGAAAATATGGTTGAAATTGATACAACTATTAACCAGATTGACTCTGAACCAAGTACATCAATACAACACGATAAGAATACTGGAAACGGCCCCAAACAAGTAACTACTAATAAAGGGGAAGTTCCAGACACTACTATTGTGAATGAAGTTTTGACTGGGCCTAATAAAATCATTTCTTCTGCAGTTGGTAACACTTTTGCAGAAGTAGTAAGTCAAAACAATAATAAATCTAATAGCCCTTTTCGGAAAGGGGGTTACCAACTAAGAAAGACTACCAATTGGTACAACACAACCCAACAGAAGGGAAAGAGAAAAGGGAAACACAGATAAAAACATTGGACTTTTTAACCAATGAAATGTTTTCCATTAATGTTATAAATTTAAGTGGTTTTGTATTTCCATCTGCAATTTGTGAAGTGTTGAAAAAAGGTTTTACATTTATTCCGAAAAATAGGGTAAAATTAGATAGATTACTTTTGGACTTTAGATTATATTTGAGAAAATTAAACCTAAAGTACATTATGAATGATGTTGGAAATATTGATTTCAATAGACATGATTCAATGCCAAGCAGACCAAGTACATTCAATCCGCCTTTGCTGAATACATTACAGGTGTTCCAAAATGTATGTGAACGACAATTCAGAGAATTAAAATCTACAGGGACACCAGATAATTCAAGCAAAGACGAGTTTGAGGCTTTAGAACAGTTGGCAAGTAACCCTAATATACGGGTTATGAAAGCCGACAAGGGGGGTAAAATAGTCATCATGGATTGTTGTGAGTATGATAAAGCTATAAACCTACTTTTAACTGATGAAAGAAATTACTCTAAGGTGACATTGGATTCAGTGAGGCTGAGTTTCAGAAATATTGACACTACTTTGTTTGATATGTTCTGTCAGGGTGAGATCAATCAGACTGATTATGACTTTCTGTTGGTAGAGAATCCTAGCATGTCAAACTTTTTTGGAATTCCAAAAATACAAAACATGGAAGAGGGGTTATCTTTTAGGCCAATTGTATCTGCAAAAAATTCCAAGACAGAAAATATTTCCATATGGCTAGATTATATCCTTAACCCAATAGCACAGAGGTCAGAGTATTACCTGAGAGACTCGTGGCATTTATTGGAAATATTACGTAACACCAAAATCACAAGTGAGAAGGCAGTTTTTGCAACCCTAGATGTAAAAAGCTTATATACATCTATTAATCAAGATGAAGGGTTGGAATATATGAGAGAATATCTCTCGACTAAGACCGACCTTCAAAGTGAAAGGATTAATACAGTCTGTGCACTTATGGGAATAATATTAGATAATAACATATTTAGATTTAACAAGAATTTGTACAAACAGGTTTCCGGAGTGGCCATGGGATCTAGAGTTGCACCAGCATTTGCTAATATTGTTATGGCAAACTGGGAACGAAATTGTTTGAAAACTCACTTGAGTTTTGGAAAGGTGTTGTTTTATTGCAGATACATTGATGACTTGCTTTTCATTTGGGAGGGAGATAGGAATGAGTTCATAAGTATGGTGGAGGACCTGAACAAAACCACCAAATTTTTATGTTTCAAAATGGGTTGTTTTGGAAAGCAAATAAACTTCTTGGATTTGACTCTTAAAAGAGAAGGAGTGGAAGGTAAAGTACACAGTAAAATCTACAGGAAGTCATGCTTTGTAAATCAATACTTACATAAAGATAGTCTTCACCCAGAACACATGAAGAAGGGAGTCATCAAGGGCCAAATGATAAGGCTTAGTAGATTAACATCTAAAGATGAGGTATATATGGAAGAATTAACATTGCTAAGCATTGGTTAACAAAGTTAGAAAAAGAAGTGACAGAGTTAAGAAAGGGGGTAGCTCAACCCATTTTACAGTCAGGTGATTTTATAGTAGGGGCACCTATTATTGTTAAAAAAGAAGTTGTTACCACTAGGCAGGATTTTCTAAGTGCTTTTCCCTTACCCATGACAGATGAAATGTGGTTCATAAAAAATATAATAGAGAGGAACTTGAACATCATTTTGGGCAACAGAGAATTGGTGACCATTTTGGGTACATCACCAAAGTTTACTTACAAAACGGTCACAAATATTAAATTAATTCTTGAAAGAACAAATAACATGGAACAATCTCAAAAAAGAATGGTTGTCAACAAGAAAGGTACTTATGCTTGTAGTAATTGCAAACAATGTAGGTTCATTAGTAATAGTTCCTTTGTCAAAATTAAACATCTTGGTAGAATCATGTGGGCTTCCAAGTACTACAATTGTAATAGTCAATTGGTGGTTTACTTGGCAAGTTGTTCTACGTGTCAATGTTACTATATTGGAAAGACCAAGAGATTATTAAAACGTAGAATATATGAGCATAGTTTGGCTATTAAGAAAAAGGACAAAAATAATGCTTTAGCAAGACATGCTTTAGAATGTGAAAATTTCAAAAAGTTTGAATTTTTCATTCTAGAACAGATAGATCAGGGATTATACACTGGTGATTTAAATAATAAATTAGAGCAAAGAGAAGCATTGTGGCAACTTTTGTTAGGGGCAGACCATCCACCTGGTCTAAATGAGATGATTAATTTAAAATGTTTCTTGGTAAATAGATAGATCATTAAGCATCACTTTTTCACCAAAATAGGTTTAATGAATTTATTTCATCGAAATGTGTACATTTATTACATATGTACACAAACATAATTCATATACAAGTACATAAGTTTCGTGCACACAGAGGTATCATAGTAACAACAGTTATAATTTCTCACTAATCGAGAGACCAGGATAGCAATCATATTCTGATTTTAGATTTAAGTATTTAATTACCATCTTTGTCAGTGAAGGTAGTTATGGTAAGTGTATGTATTTTGGATATTCATATGTCCACACTTGTACAGGTTGACAGAATTAGAAAATTCATGAAGTAATCTGAATGTCACAGTTTGAATTGAATTTTGGTTATGAAACAAGGTTATTTGTATAGAAAAACATACAGTAGCTTATTGGAATGGCAGTTTTTTTAGATTGAATGTACTTGAACTTTCTTAAGGTTCAAATGAAATAATTATAAGTATTTATATATACACACACAAAAGTGACATATAAAACATATTTTGAAATTATGTCACTTTATTTAATAAGCATCCAAAAGATGTACCATACAGGTACATAAGGGGTTTTAACCATTTAATGTATTTATATGTATATACAAGTTTTATATTTAATTCAATTAATTCAGGGTTATGACGTCATTTCCTTTATTGTAATTATAAAAGAAGAGTTTGGGAAGTCTCTTCTTTTTCTGAAGAAGTTCACTACATTAAAAGTGAAAGAAAGTGCTAAAAAACACTGTCTCATTGTGGTTCCTGGAGTTCTTATCTTCATTTCGTTTTTTTGGACGTTTTGGTACTTTTTTCGTTTTTTTGCTTGGATACTTACATATTATCGCAACCAGATTTTCACGTTTACAAATTTAGAATACTTCCGTACAAACGAGACCACGAACCACTGTAAGGTGGTATTCAGAGTCTGTTTTTTTGTTGTGGACTAGCTTTGCATTACTGGGTCTGTGAAGGGGAAGGCAAACATTTGAGGAAACCTGCTTCCTGTTTTCAGTGTGCATCACACACGCATGCTTGAATTATAATGCCTGCTGTCATTCTGACGAACGGATTCTTTTGACTGTGTGGAAGGAAGCCTTCAGAGAAGGCAAAGACAGACCCTGTAATGATGGTCTTGGTCACTTTTTTTTTTGGGGGGGGGGCAATTTGTGAAGACATCTTCAGGTCAAAATTTAAAAAAGCTGCTAATAGCCACAAAGTACAGGAAGAAGCACATTGTCCACCAATAAAATGTTTTGGGAAGTGTTCTTACTACGTGTGATCATGAAGTGATTTTGAGTTTCTCTGTCTTTATTTGTAAAGTATGGCCATGGGGACACTTTGATAGCACCTTAACTGAAATTACTGACTGCAGTTTGTGTAAATCAGCACTTTACCTAACCTAAGAAAAGCAGCAATCCTTGCCCTTGACATATTTACAATCTCCTAAAGTTTTGGGGTGTATTTGGGGACTCCCACCCTTTCTCCTCTCTGTGGCTCATACCCTCATTGACAGACTAATCTTTTCTTCTTCACAGACCCCTTTATAGATTAAGCAACCTGTTTCCGTACACACATAGCAAATTATGGCAGTGTAGAAATCTGATTGCGATAAACGTTAAGTACCAAATTTGCTTCAGTTTTTTCCTGATCATGTCCCAGACTACATATAATTTATTTATTTAAGTTTTCAAAGTTATAGTTTGACCTGATTGCATTTCTTATATTTTTATTTCTCATCTTAATTAAATATTTTGTTCTTATGGAACTATATCTTTCTGACCTTTTGTATCTAAATGATGCTGTTAAACATTTTTTTTTCATTTTTTGCATTCAAACAGATTCTCTTTGAAAGCTTTCCACTGAAAGTCTCTTTCCAATTAGTTTTACATAATGACTGTTTTTCCTTCTGTATACTGTATTATTAACCCTCTGTTTATTGGTTTACATTTAATTTTGGCAGAACTACATAGAAGTAGTTTAACCTTTATAATTCCAAGATCACTGCACATTAAAGATGATAAAACATGACATGATGCAACAATCTCCTCAGGAGCACAGACAGTGTCCAGTATGTTCTGTTCCCTCATGTTTGTTACAATTTCAAACAATGGCTGCTAATGCACATACATTGTAAATGATTTCAATGCTGTAGAATAAATATTATTCAATTCTGTCTCTAGTAAATTCAAATCCAAACTTATTATCATTTTTCCTTCCTGTGCTTCATATAATCATAGTATTATAACCAAGGCTAAACTAAATCATTCATTGTACACACAAATACAGTGTGGGTATAAGTGATGAAACCCTCTCCATCCTATGAATAAGACACAAGTGTGCACAGTTCAGTATTGAGCACCTACGTGTGTCGAGGCCAAGATTGAGAAATTACCTTTGATGGTTACTATCCTCCTATGCATGCGCACACAATGAGATACAAACTTCACCAAGGTAGTATATCTCTGAGACTGCTACATACTATGGGAATGATTAACAGGAACCAAACTACTAAAATGAAAAAAATATGAAGTTGGAAGGAAGCTGCACACTTTACTGACAATACAAAAATAAGCGGTTTCATCTCTTCAATGATGAGACTTCATCAGATGAAATACTTCTATGAACGAATCCTTATGCAAGAAAAAAAAAATCACATGATCCCTACCATAATTACTTCAATTATATAACAAACTAATTAACATCTAAAAAATAGAAGATAGAAGTATTTCATATTTTTACATAGCATTGGATGCTAGAGGCAGGTTCCTCTACTTATGCTATTTGTTTCGTAAGGAGTATTCACTTCAGCTTATATACAAAGCATATTTTTACATGTCACTGCAGTTGCTCACCCAACTTTCATTTGAAATTGGCAAGTGGTTTTCACAGTTTTCAGAGTAAGTTGAAGAAATTATGGTCCAGATTCATAAACGGTTACACATGGTGCTGATATCATGTACACATTGTGCCATGATGTGCATACGATAGTGTGCTATTTTGTATTCACTACAAAACAAAGGTAAATAGCAGAGTATGCTAATGAAAGCATAACTAGCTGACCTACATGATAATTAACCAGTCCAAGATGGTGGAGCTATTTAGGAAGCTATAAAGCAATCCTGTGCATTTAGTGTAGCCTTTTGCCCTGAACTCCAAAACCATTGGAATACAGCCACCATCACACTGAGAAAAAAAGGAATGTTAGAGGCTGCTGCTGTCCCACATGTATTTGTGCAACAAACTCAAATCTATGCTGCTACTGCTGATGCTGTTGATGATGATGATGATATCTCTCAGCCAAGGAGAAGAAGGGTGTTCAGGTCCCCTTTAAAATATCATGGTCTGCATGAGCTTGAAATATTAGAGTGATACAGGGCAGATAGGGAAACACGAGAGGAACCATGGAGCCTCTGCAGCCCCCACCAGACCCAGGGGAAATTGTGGAGAAACCCTTCCAGTTCAAAACAAGGTATATGTAGCATTACATGTATACTAGCTGCAGGTATTATCTAGAGACTCACAGGGGACCAGGGAAGGACATATATTAACTGGAAAGAATAACACTCTATAAACTGTCAGGTTGTTGTTTGTAATGGCCCAGGGATAACCTATAATATCTGTGCAGGGAAAGCAGGCACTTTTTACAAGTCACACATATGACATACTGTTCAGCTGTACACAAGATTTTTCTAGGGGTGACTATCCACAAAGGCATGTAGTGGGGGGTGCAGGTTATGCCCTGGAACCTTGGCACATGACACCCATGAGAAACTCACACAACCCCATTGAGCAAGGATACAAATGATGGCATAATCAGACTAGGTATAGCATATAATGTCATTTTGGCCTGTCAGAAGGTGCCCTGCAGTACAACCCAGTGAACTCTGCTGAAGTAATCACACAATCTTTGCCATGTTGCTCAATATAATATTCAGGAAACAGCTTCTACAAGGACAACAAGGTGCAGGATCACAGTGTCAAGGAACACAGCTAGGGTCAGCAGGTCCTGCAGGTATAGATGAGAAGTCACAAACAGAAGCACCAGATGTAGATGTTGCTGGCAGACATAGGTGTGCACAGTATGAAATGTTTCTGAATAACATGAATCATTTGTCCTGACGCACTGCATAGATGCTAAATTCATTCCCTGTGCCACTGTCAGGTGGGATATAGGATGCAGATGTCTTCTGCACTCTAACCCTGTATAACAAGAAGCAGTAAAGAGAAAAATAATGAAGCCACAAGTGAGTTTGTGTAATAAAACAAAAATGGGTTAATGTATGCATCCATCACACACAACAAAATCGAATAAATATGGCTTCCTATGAGCACACACAAGTTGTGACATCCCCTCCCCCACAAAATGACAAACAATGGTACAAGTATACAAGGAGGACAACAGTTGTTTGATTTTGTAATACTTTGCAGCACTAATAAGATTAATCCACAAAGGACAAGTATAAATGGAGAACACTATCATCAGTGGGATCTCCTCAGGTGTGGAGAGTGGATAGCTAGATATCACAAGTTTAACACATTTTTTGGGCTGCACGTATAAAACACCCTGACCTTGGTAAGAATTCATACTACAGTCGTTTGAAATAATAACTCAAATTCACAGAAGACAAAATTGTACACCATAATGTCAAATTGCCTCCACTCCAAAAAGCTGTGTTGCAGAGAAATAACTGCCATACATGGGCTATGTCAACAACAGATGAGAAAGAATGCAGACACATAAACTGATGCTTCTGTTGGCTATTGCAATCCATCCTTAATGCTAAACAAAAACATGTTTGTAAAACACCTTTATACCTTTGCAAGATGTCAGTTTAGAAAGAAGATAAATATCTTCAAAGCAAATTGCAGTCCGGACCTCTCTGGATCCAGTCTCTCCTAATACAAGTCTCATGGCTACACGGTTGCCTTTATATAGTGTAGATTCAGCATTCTTAGCACTGTGAAAATGAAAACAAGGTGAGAGATTATTAGAATTGCTGAATACAAAAAAATTTCTCTTGGTGAAGGGGAGGTAAATATCGGGAGCTACAAGATTGCATGCATGTGCCCTTGGACTGCAAGGAGGAGCACTGGCAATTTTTAGCTATGGCTTGCAAGTGTGAATAATTACTCTGCAACAGCATACACTTCTTCAGAGACTCTTCTCTCTGAAGTGGGTGTGTCATGTAGATTAAATTTAAGAAAATATGTGAAAGTACCTTGAGTGAGCTCTAAAAAACAACCTTAATAACATTGATATTATTTTAATAATAGCACACTCTCCATCCTCTGATTAAAAAAATTGCTCTGCAGTGCTAATCAGATATATTACACATTGAAACAAAGATGCAAAGAAATGCACATAAGAGGGTATTTGTGATAGTTACGCTGAGAGAAGGGGAAGATGCTCAGAAAATAAAGAGAACAGCTGCAGGTTTGCAAACCTTATATTAATATGGTGTGGCCTATTATCCCAAATAGCTGCAGGTTTGCAAACCTTATATTAATATGGTGTGGCCTATTATCCCAAATAGCTGAGGTTTTGTAAACCTTATATTAATATGGTATGGCCTATTATCCCAAATAGCTGAGGTTTGCAAACCTTATATTAATATGGTGTGGCCTATTATCCCAAATAGCTGAGGTTTGCAAACCTTATATTAATATGGTGTGGCCTATTATCCCAAATAGCTGAGGTTTGCAAACCTTATATTAATATGGTGTGGCCTATTATCCCAAATAGCTGATGCAAACCTTATATTAATATGGTGTGGCCTATTATCCCAAATAGCTGAGGTTTGCAAACCTTATATTAATATGGTGTGGCCTATTATCCCAAATAGCTGAGGTTTGCAAACCTTATATTAATATGGTATGGCCTATTATCCCAAATAGCTGAGGTTTGCAAACCTTATATTAATATGGTGTGGCCTATTATCCCAAATAGCTGATGCAAACCTTATATTAATATGGTATGGCCTATTATCCCAAATAGCTGATGCAAACCTTATATTAATATGGTGTGGCCTATTATCCCAAATAGCTGAGGTTTGCAACCCTTATATTAATATGGTGTGGCCTATTATCCCAAATAGCTGAGGTTTGCAAACCTTATATTAATATGGTGTGGCCTATTATCCCAAATAGCTGATGCAAACCTTATATTAATATGGTATGGTCTATTATCCCAAATAGCTGAGGTTTGCAAACCTTATATTAATATGGTGTGGCCTATTATCCCAAATAGCTGAGGTTTTGCAAACCTTATATTAATATGGTATGGCCTATTATCCCAAATAGCTGAGGTTTGCAAACCTTATATTAACATGGTGTGGCCTATTAGCCCAAATAGCTGAGGTTTTGCAAACCTTATATTAATATGGTGTGGCCTATTATCCCAAATAGCTGAGGTTTGCAAACCTTATATTAATATGGTGTGGCCTATTATCCCAAATAGCTGAGGTTTGCAAACCTTATATTAATACGGTGTGGCCTATTATCCCAAATAGCCGAGGTTTGCAAACCTTATATTAATATGGTGTGGCCTATTATCCCAAATAGCTGATGCAAACCTTATATTAATATGGTGTGGCCTATTATCCCAAATAGCTGAGGTTTTGCAAACCTTATATTAATATGGTATGGCCTATTATCCCAAATAGCTGAGGTTTTGCAAACCTTATATTAATATGGTATGGCCTATTATCCCAAATAGCTGCAGGTTTGCAAACCTTATATTAATATGGTGTGGCCTATTATCCCAAATAGCTGAGGTTTTGCAAACCTTATATTAATATGGTATGGCCTATTATCCCAAATAGCTGAGGTTTTGCAAACCTTATATTAATATGGTATGGCCTATTATCCCAAATAGCTGAGGTTTGCAAACCTTATATTAATATGGTATGGCCTATTATCCCAAATAGCTGAGGTTTGCAAACCTAATATTAATATGGTGTGGCCTATTATCCCAAATAGCTGAGGTTTGCAAACCTTATATTAATATGGTGTGGCCTATTATCCTAAATAGCTGAGGTTTTGCAAACCTTATATTAATATGGTGTGGCCTATTATCCCAAATAGCTGAGGTTTGCAAACCTTATATTAATATGGTGTGGCCTATTATCCCAAATAGCTGAGGTTTTGCAAAATTTATATTAAGATGGTGTGGTTTATTATTAGCCTAAATATGTTGTCAATATCACATTCATCTAGACATGTTCAAGCAAATGAGAAAGGAAAATTTTCTGAGTTTTCTTGTGGAAGAGTTGTAATTTGATGGTCTGCTAAGTTATATCTCTATGGAATATATGTTTTCTGATTCCTTCTGTAAGCCTGCGTTGGTGACAGAGGGATAAGAATCACAAGTGTGTGTTATTGCACTTATCTGATGGTTCAATCCAGATAGTGTGCTGTTTTGGTGAGGCACTGCATATGTCCTGAGCATAACATCAGGTTGTACGACAGAAAAAGTAAGAAAGCCTTCCAAACCTTGCTGTTTTAGTGAGGTAATGCATATGTCCTGAGCCTAACATCAGGTTGTAAGAAAAATAAGAAAACCTTCCAATCCTGCATTTTCATTATTATTCTATGATGTTTGCTACTATTTATTTTTTATTGGGTTCATCATTTACAGAGTACACACTGGACTGACAGAGGCACATAACAATGAACGACAGTCCACTGCCCAAGGTACAAACTGAGAAATTTAATTTGGAATGCTATCATTAGCCAAACTCAAGGTGGAAAGAAATTGGGTGAAACAACCACAAATTACAAGTAATCCACACAAAACACCCAGTCCAGCACACTGGTCCCACTAAAGGCAGATGAAGTTCCCTGTGTGGAATGAAAAATGCTTAATGCAGATTGCTTTTTGTATATTAGAAGCTTTTTACTTTTTTTCTAAGATTGGAGTGACTTCCTTGCCTTTACTGGGACCAGTGTGCCGGACTGGGTGTTTTGTGTGGAATGCTATCATTAGCACATTTTAGAGTGGCAGAGGTACACTTTGATAAACACTCTGAACAGTAGGAAGAGAAGAAATTCTACATCTCACTTAAGTACCTCAGTAGCACAAGGTGTAAAGAAACAGGATAGATAATGCAGAGTTTGAATCCAGCTTGTATAGATATATATATATATATATATATATATATATATATATATATATATATATATATATATATATATATATATATTTTAAAACTGAATATAGGCTAACTACAGAATAATAAAATGTTATATATGTAATCCATAAGCTAAAGTATGTGATAAATATTCAATTTTTTACCTGTAGTTCATGTCAGTTGATGCAAAAGTCTTGTACTTATGTAGTCACCTGTCATTATTAGTAATAAGAGTACATAGGGATGTATCATAAGAGAAGTTGTAAAGTATTGTAACATAAAATAATTTACATGAGTAACGTGGTCAGATTTGTCAAATATGCTGTATAAACTCTCAGAATAATAAATCATGACAGTAAGTAAATCTTAGTGGAACAATTTGTGTCCTGTTTAATTCTCTGTACTGTGCCATGCATGTCCCCTATCTGAGCCATTGGTACGACATGACATGCTGATGATGTGTAGCCTATGTGCTCTTTGTAATGTGTGAAGCAGATGTGAAAAGGATGCATGTTTCCTCCTAATGGTATAACTGTTGACGAATGGAACTACAAGTCATATTTTTAATATTTTAGATTATTTTCCTTTTTCATTTGTACACTGATCAGCAGAGCACAAACATGGTTCACTGCTGAAGGAAAAAAAGTGAAAAATGTAATTTCAGTAGCCTTCAGTAGTGCAAACAGTCCTGGCACTATGAGCAGCTCTAAGCAAGCTACATTTTATTGATTGAATGAAGTGCTGTTGACATCTATCTGCATGTGTGGCACAAGCTGTAAATACACTGACTTTGGAGGAATAACCAAATTAGTCTAAGGTTCTAATCCTTCATGGTGTCAACTGGAAGCATTGATAAATCTTTTGCAGTCTGAATTAGACACCATAACTATATGCCATGAATGCTAAATATGTCAGCTATACTCCTTGTGGGCTGCTGTTACCAATGTTTTCTTTTATAACATTAACTGTGACTCTTGACAATGACAACATTTGCTATGCATGATGTTACAAGTATTTTATACAGTGTGATATCAGATATTTAATAGGATGCTGAATGATATGATATGTTATGTATACAGCAAGTGCATCAGCCTTTGCAGTTAGACCTTCCCCTTTACAAGTATGTCAGGTGTATGTTGTATCAAAAGTGACTTGATGTGAATGTATCTGTGCCCCTTTATGAATAATTGCCATTAGCTGAACCAGTCATGAGATGTAACACAAGTGATGATGTGTCAATGCAATGCTAATAATATTAGTCAGATTTAAATGTCAATTGCAATCTAACTTGTGATGTTATATTTTTCTCTTTCTGGCCTTTTGTACTTGCTCGCTGCTGAGCAGTACACAAAAAAAGCTTATTTACCTAAATAAAAAAGTGACAAATTTAAATCGGGCAACCTTCTGTAGCACAAACAGATTTAGCAGTAATACGTGTCCCTCAACACTCTGGAAAGTACTGAGTGGAGAAATTCCCCTGTCTTCCTGACTCTGTGGCATATGTTATAAGTGAAATGAGCTGAAATGAAACACTCAGGTGATGTAGGGTTCAAATACAGCCATAGAAATGTCACTGAGAAGGGTTTATAATGAATACTAACAAACATTTTGTTATGCAAATGTGGTGTTTTTGGAAAATAATATATTCACAGTAATAATGCCAATATGTGATATGAATGAACATAATTGTGATACAATTTCCACTGAGACAACAATAAAGCATTAAAATGACATGTTGATAAAAATTTTAAATATGTAATATAGTAACTTAAAAGATTTCCCTAGGCGTAATTCTGAGACATACACTCATTTCATAGGAAATTATGTCAGTATTCATTGTGCCTGCTGTGTCTACAATGATTTGATCATATCTGCTGTCTATCCCCTTTGCTATTACCTGGAATTAGCTATATTCCTGATATTTGTAACAGCTATCATAGTTAAGAGTGGCAAGGAGATGTGAAAAGGATGCATGTGTTCTTGTCATGTCCTACTTGCTATGCTCTCTGATAATATAACCTTTCAGTCTTTTACATTTTCTTTCAGTTGTTTTCAAATTAATGAATGTATATATTCTTCATTTTTTATGTTTTGTTTTCTATTTCTATTGCATTTTCAAATTGTGCTTGGTAGAACATAAAACAGGTTTAGTGATGAAGGGAAAAAATGACAAATTTAATTTCAGTAGCCCTTAGTAGCACAAACAGTTCTTAGTGTGGCTTTAAGCACTCCAAATTATATTGAGTGAATGAAGTGTACCTGCTAAATGCCTGTCTCTGTAGCACAGCCTGTAAATACAATGTTTCATAGAATTGTCAAAGTTGGTGTGAGGTTCTAATCCCTATTATGGATACTTTTGATAATGGTGTCAACTGAAAGCATTGACACATAGTTTGCAATATGATTTAGAAACCCTAATTGTGTATGTGTGTGTGTGTGTGTGTGTGAGAGAGAGAAGTGCTGGCTACTTCACATATTCTCCATGTGATCTGCTTTTACCATTGTTTTGTTGTGTAAAAAAATCTGTAATTCTTGCCATTGAGAATAGTGTATTTGTTTATTTATTTATTTATGTCTATCTTTATTTACTGGGAAGTTCTGACTGGGGTTTATCCTATTTTCAATGGAGGCGCAGGGAGAAAAGCTCCACATATTAGGCAAGTACATTTAAAGACAAAAAAAAATGACATTTTGTAAAATACATTGAGTTTACATGGAAGCACAATTATGTGAACACATTATATAACATATAGTAGCCTATAAATTTAAGGAAATACATTTTTTACGTGAGGTAGCTGGCTACAGAGAAATTACACAGATAAGCGCAATGCATAATACATCCAGTATCTATCAGTTAGAGGTACAGAGAAGGGTAGCAAAGGCAACAAGGGATTTACCAGGAGGTAGAACCTAAGAGGAGAAGTAGTTATATGAAACATTAAGTAGACTGAAGTAGGGAGCTTGTATAGACCTGTATTAAAGAAAATAGAGGCAGTGGTAGTTACCTGGGAAATATAAGTTTTGTACAAGAGAAAGTAGGAATAGGGTGACATGGCAATTTGTAGAATAAAAGTGTAAATGACAGTTGTTGGAGAATATACAGTGAGATTTCTTAGTGCTAGAGATATAAAATTACATGTGTAAGATTAGGGTACAGAAAGGTTAATTAAAGGGAGTGTAACTTTGAAGGTGGAGTTTAGGTTGAGTATGGGGGGGGGTGGTTAGCCTGGGGTAGTGCATTAGCACAACTAGGTATTTAGCAGGTGTTTCTTTAGTGATGTTTTGAAGACATGCAGTGTGTCTACTTTAGTTATTTCGCAGTGATTTGGTTCCAGATTTTTATTGTCTGATTAGAGTATAGTGAGTTTCCTGAGCTGCTGTTTGATTTTGGGATGGATGGAAAAGCTTTGTTGCTGGATCACAGGGCTCAATTAGCAGTATATGGGGTTATAATATGCCTTTTAGAGCTTGGACATTTTTCTTTGGAGTTTATTAGTTTATGGTCTGTACTAGATTGATGGCAGTTAATGTATTTAAGTTCTAGCCAGCTAAGGCTTTTTGGTGCTATGCAATGGTGTTTTTTTTTTTTTGAGGATAAGCTGCCTCTAGTTTATGTTTGATGGTTAATTTAAGATTTGTAAAGATGGGTGAGGCATACAGTAGGGATGGACGCAAGTATTTTGTGCAACGTTTTTTTCTGGAATTATTATGGAGGAATTTACTAGCCTTGTTGAGGGATCCTAGTTTCCAGTTTGTTATTTCGATGGTTAGCAGTAGGTGTTGGTCGTATCTGAAATTATCATTGAGCATTACTCCAAGGAGTTTTGTCTGCATGACATATTATATTTTTGTTTTGTTGCCTGATAGGATATGAAGAGATTGTTTCTACTTTGAGTAGTTTTCAGTAGTGAATAGCAATGGTTGGGCTTTTTTAGCATTTAATAGCAAATCTGAGCTGTCTGACCCAGAGTCTATGGCTAGAAATGCCTTCTGGATGTTTTCTTATAGGGAAGCTAATGTTTGGCTGAGAAGATAAATGGCATCATCTGCATATTGTACCAGTGTAGCTTGTTTAGTGGTGGAGTGATGATTATTCATAAAAGATATTGAACAGTAGGGGGTCCTAGTACTGATCCCCGAGGGACACTGACAGTGATTGTGGGGATATCAGAATAGTCTTGTTGCCATTTCACAGCTTGGTGTGAGACAGTGTCACATGCCTTGGATAGGTCTAGGAAGACTGTTGAGACTAGGTTATCATTGTTTCAGAGTTGATTACCTGTGTTTGTAAAGCTTAAAAGAACAGGAGTGCTGCTATGATTAGGCCAAAAGCCATGTTGAGTTAAGGAGAGTAGGTTGTGGCTGGTGAGGTATTTGAGTAACTGTGTGTGGATACATTTTTCTTATATCTTGGATAAGGGTGGGAGGATGGCTATTGTATGCTAGGTGGTTACGTCAATAGAAATTCTACCTTTATGTAAGGGTATGATGTATATTTTCCAGATGTTGAGGACATGGATTTCTTTTATGGATCTATTGATAAGTATGGACATTGGGAATGCTATAGCTTCTGCTGCAATTTGAGGAACTCAGATGGTAATTTCTCAGCTGCCAAGGTGGTTGGTTTCATTTTTAGAAGGTATTTTTTTATTGCTGAGGTGGGTACATTATTAAGTTTAAAGGGTACTTTGTTGTTGGTAGGAGGATGTGGAACAGTGAGGAATGAGGTGGAGTTTTGTTTGGTTAGTGATAGGACAACATTTACAAAGTGGGTGTTAAAATGAGTTGTTGTATTACCTGGATATTTAGAGGTTGTGGTGGGTTAGAGGGTAGAGGGTTTCCCAGGATTTAGCAGTGACTTTACTGACTGACAGAACAGTTTGGGGTTATTTTGTTGGTTTGTGAAATATTCTTTCTTGTGATCAAGTATTTGCTTTTTTGTGAGATGTCTGAGATATCTATAATCCTGTAGTATTAACTGAGTTTTATTTTTTGTATATGTTTTCCAGGCCCGGCTCTCTGTTTAGTAGTAGTTGCTTAGTAGTCTTTGTTAGCCAGAGTGATAGAATGGATTTGACTTCTTTGTTTCTGAGTGGGGTCTGATTATTTAGGATGGTTAGGAAGACATGATTAAAATGAGTAATCATTTCATCAAGTGGTAATTTTGGCAGTTCCAGTTATACTGCTTTAGAGTTGCTACAGAGCAGTCAGGGTTGAAATTCTGAAGATTACAGACCTGTTTGTATGTTACTAACTTCTGAAAGTTTAGCTGCTGTCTGATAACATAGGTGGGTAGATGGTCACTAATACTGTCTGGTAAGGTTCCTGTGCCATTGTTGTGGGGCTTCTTCGAAAGAATCCAATCTAATGTGCTTTCTTTGCTAGAAGCTGTGTGGGTCCTGGTAGTGCCATTTAATAGTTGCGAGAATCCAAATAAATTTAGCTCAGGTGAGGTATTTGTTATTTGTTTCCAGTCAATGTTTACATCACCTAAGCTTATGGTCTCTTTTTTATATTGTGATACAACCACTGAAGTACTTCTCAAACTGTGGCTAGATTGTTTCCGGGAGGAATGTACAGTCCTACTAGACAGGTTGATTTACTGTTATTGAGCTTGAGA
This sequence comes from Protopterus annectens, assembly GCF_019279795.1. NCBI lineage: Eukaryota > Metazoa > Chordata > Ceratodontiformes > Protopteridae > Protopterus > Protopterus annectens. The sequence goes on along the minus strand of NC_056741.1, from coordinate 1,653,162,582 downwards.
AGGGTAAAGAGAATTTCAGTGTTTTGAAACTCTAGGGTAGTTTGAGGACGTTGGATTATTTCTAGGCTGTTTGTAAAAAATATGCTATTCCACCTCCTCTTTTTGTTAGCCTGTGTAACCTGATTATGTTATATCCAGGAGGGAGCATTTAATTACTAGTTATTTCTGGCTTTAGCCAAGTTTCAGTAGCTATACCTATACTAGGGTTATAGTGTGAGAAGGTTATGTGGCAATCATGGGTCTTGCTTCATATGCTTTGAAAAATTATGTTTAGGAGAAATAGGTTGTGAACTGAGTTGTGGTTTGGGAAAGGAGTTGTGTTGTTCTGAAGGGGTATGGCTGGTTCTAACTGTATATTAGTACTTGGGACATTGTTAGGGGGGTGTCCCCAATTTTTAGCAGTTTAGTTATGGTATGCAGATATGTGTAGAAAAATCTAGTCTTTTTGTGTGCATGTAAGTAGGTGGAGAATGATGACTTACTGAGCTTTAAGTGTTTAAAGGTGCATGTGCTTACTAGTGAGTGTGGATATAGTTCAGGGGGTATGTTTGAAAAATGTTATGTATTAGAGGACTGTTGTGGTTGTGGAGTTGTGAGAGGATATAACAGTGACTGTAAGATTGTGATGTGTGTGAGAAAAGTGAATAGTGTGATGGTGATTGCAAAAGAAAGCTTTGCTCTTGAAATGTAAGATGTGTCATGCAATTCACGACAGTGGTAGCAGTGTTTCTTGTAGTGTGGGATTGCTAAGATTGTATAGTCTAAGTTTGGGGTGGTAAGGATGTTTTATTGAAGGCTACAAAAGCATTAAACAGGGCAGTGGTCTTAATAGTGATGTAAGATGGGGAGGTGTTGGTAGAGGCAGTTACTGGTTAATTGTGAGAGGTGGCTATGAGTCAGGAAGTATAGATGTAAGTGTGGTTGGGGCGGGTGTTAATTGGAGGTAGGGATGAGAGCGTAGTGGAGCCTATGCAGAGTGAGGGTGGGATAGATTGATGCCCACACACAAGAGTATTGTATTTTCAAAAGAAATAATAAGTGGAGCTGCATTTAGAAGTAAGATGAGCTTATTAAGGCAATATTACAGAGATTAATCTACCACAAGTGTAGTTTGTGCCAATTTTTCTGACAGTGAAGGTACACGGTATCACAAGTATTTTATAAAGTGTGATAGCAGATATTTAAGAAGAGGCTTCCAATTACCTGAAGTAGTCATGAGGTGTAACACAATTTATGATGTTTCAAGGCAATGCTGAAACTTTTTGTCCAGCTTAGGTTTTAATGACTTTACAACTTCATATATTATCTGATGATTTTTCTTGCCTTTTGTGGCTGCTTGCTGCTGAGTGGTGGGCAAACAAGCTTACCTGCTTAAGAAAAACAGTGAAAGATGTAATTTCAAGAGCCTTCAATAACACAAACAGGCTTAGCTGTGATGCACATCTGTCAGCACTCTGGAAAGTACTGAGTGGAGAAGTTCTGCCAGCTACTTAAACAGTGCAGTGGCTCACAGTTTAACTGTAATGACTTTAGATACAAAACACAGGTGATCCAAGGTTTAAATCCAGCTAACAGGCACTTTTACAAAGTGAGACATTTTGGGTAGGAAGGTTAAAATAAATAAAAATTACTAGCTATGTTGATTGCAAGAAATGTATCAATAATGCTTGCATTCTTACACTTTTCTACCTAGTGTATGTCATTAATGATTTACATATGAACCCCAAATGTCTGTCTGTGACATTATTTAAACATGATAATGAGGGTATTTTATTTCAGATGCATTGAAATACTGCCTTTTGCATGTGAATGCAATCCCAGGAGTTCTGAAAGTCACACACATGCAGGCATCTTTGAAGTATATCTCTGGTCATCTCCGGTCATCTCCGGTCATTAAAATATTTTATTTCAGATGCATTGAAATACAGCCTTTTGCATATGAATGCAATCCCAGGAGTTCTGAAAGTCACACACATGCAGGCATCTCTGAAGTATATCTCTGGTCATCTCCGGTCATTCAAAAAACAGTTTATCCCTAATAACCATGCTTGTCCTCACTCAACTAGCAATGTAGAGGACATTTTACACTGGAAGTGAGCCCACTACACTGTCCTACCCTTCTTCCACCATCACCTTCTCTGCAAAATAACAATGATGTCATCCTTTATTTAAGTGTACTCTCACACTACAGAAGTCAGACTTCTGAGGTGACCTTTGCATTAAGTACTGTGCCTTCTAGATTGTGTGACTACATAAGTAGGGGCTTCTAATCTCAATGAAGTCAAGTTGTGTTTGATGATGGGAGAATTGTATCTAGAGGATTCATTCAACAGTTGTGCTCATTTGACTGCCACTCCAGCGAAACATTTACATGGTCACATGCCTCTCACATCCTATTCTACCTCTGCCCAGTAACACTTACTGTATGCAACACACTGATGAGGTAGTCCTTTCCAAAAAGCACTCTTACACTCTTAAAATTTGACCTCTCCTGTGGCACGTGTATCATGCACTTTCCTGTAGATTGTGTGAACAGATAGGTAGAGAGTTCAAATGCAGCAGTTAAAAACATACTTCTCAACCTATTAGAGCAAGAAAACTGGACAAAGGCAAAAAACTTAAAAAGTTGATAGAATAACAGGTTATGCATTAGCATGAATTTTCTGAAGGATATGAAGTCTGACACAAATGTGTACCATTATTTTCTGACTTCAGTCCTCAACGATTTGCCAGTGATTTACCAGAAAACCACAATTTTATGAGAAACAGACCAAAAATATGAGAGAAAAATCTGGACATTCTGCGAAAATCTGTACAGTTGAGAGGTATGGTTAGAAACTCATGACTATATATATGTGTGTGTGAATGTAGATGGATGCAAGAGTGTCTTACACAAGCATTCATATTAACAACATTTAGAATCCTACATGTATTTAGAAGCGTGTTTTGCACACCCACCTCCTTTGCAAGACACAGCTGATGTTATCCCTTCAAGCTTGCAGCCTGATGTCAGACTTCCTTTTGTAGCATGTGCATAGGATACATTTGCTTCTAGATTGTGTGATCAGATATGTAAGTAGTTCAAATACAGGACTGAATGCCTTCAGTGAGTGTGTTTCTTCCTTTTACTGAACAGGCTGCAAAAACATATATGTTGTATAGCTCTACAGCATGTTTGTGCTCTGCAACCACTTTTTTGAGAAAACATCTATATAATACACAATGATGAAGTCAGCCATTCAAATATGCAGTGTCACAGTTGTAAAATAAAACTTGAATGGCGCTTGTGTTTCAGCAATCCTTCTGTAGTTAGTAATGTTAGTTATATTGTTCAAAGCCCAACGTTGCTGCTTACAGCCACTGTACATGTTAACAATATTGTCAGCCACACGTGCTATGTTAATGCCCAGCTGTTGTTTTCTCTACAAGAGGTTATTCTAATTTTCATTTAGAAATACTTTATTGAAGACTGATGTCATTTGATTAGAATTTCCTTAGTACCAATTGTAGTAACTGGAAAAGAACAGCAGAAGGAGTAAAAGACCAGTAACCAAAGTTTTTAAAGTTTATTTTCTTTATTTACATTAACTTCTATACAAGGCCAACAACAGTGGACTACCACTTGATGTTACGACATGCTTATGGTCAGACTTTGTTTTTGTTCACCTGCGTTTACTATTGTTCACTTGTTTATGTATTTATTACATTGTACCTTTAAGGAGGCCTGTATATAAGGAAGTGATGTATGCAGCCTTTTTGAATAATGATGTTTAGGGATGAAAGTGCTTAATTCTGAAAACCCTGAATAAAGCATCTGACTTTTACTGCTCATTTTGCTTTGTTTTACAGTTGGTGGATTTACAGTATCTGCAGTCAGTTTGGTCTCACCCAGAGGTTGATGGCATTTTGTATTTGGTTACCAATTATAGTAAGACAACTCCTCATGACTGAGGACATGATATTATGTAATGTATGTTGTTGCCTTAGGAAGATGTGTTCCAATAAATGATTATATTGACAATGTCCATATTTCTTGCTGTACTGTCACAGTGGCACTGCGGGAGACCACAGGTGTGTTTGAGTATGCCTAGCATCAGGCAATGTTGTCTGACATAGAGCAAGATTATTTCAAAGTAATTACAGGGACACATATTTATTGATTCATTAACATGCTTTCATATAGACAAACATCACAACTGAAGATGTACTTGTACAGTGGCACGTTCATTGAACCCATTATTGTGTTGTGTTGAGTTTCTGAACACTTTGTCAAGTGTTCAAAAGCAGATTTCAGTGACTGTAGGCATTTGTGTCCTTAACTGTTTTGTATAAATGACATCCCTCTTATTTCTAAGGTGTCCATAGAGAGTGGCAGAGGCCTCCCCCATACATTTTATTAGTAAAATTACGGCAAAATAAAGTACATCTGATATAATGAATTCACACAAGTGAACTTCCACAGCTATGTTGACAGTTCTATTGGGCAGCATGCAATTCATACCCATAGTGTTAGTTGGAGGAATTGTACAACTTGAGGTTGAATTCTAGCACAGGGAAACATATGCGAATGTACTGAATTCGCACAGCCACCATCACACCATGTCAGTATTACCCATTGATATGTTACACAGACACACATGCACATATGTTTTGGTTTCATGGCAGTATAACATTTGTTCTGGCAATGTCATGGTGAGAGAGCTCCTATGGCACATGCACTGACTATTGCACTGTATGCACAAAGTGTGATTCATTTCTTGGGTGTTGTGTAGAAAATACAGAGGAAGGTTCCTTGAGCAGGAAACATTGATAGTAGACTGATCACATTTGTCTGCACAGGATTAATTGCCATTAGTCTGACAAACACATGTGACACTCATTGTCAGGGGTCCTTTCTTAATTCCCACATTCATTTCAGTTGTTTGTGATAATATCCATTGCTCTCTCCTGTGGTGGATGCAGATGATATACAGCTCTGTGGAATAAATCACTTCATAGTGTGGTATGGTCATCTGTTTTCTGTCTGGATGATAAATGTGTCAGGCAAGAATGCCTTAGGCAAGGGTATTATGTATGACACAGTCTGCTCCTACATTTGTAAGGCCACATACACCTACATATGGGATTTATAACTATTAGAATATGAAAGTGCGGAAATCCCTTCAAGGGTCTTTCTTTTGATATATGTGTATTGATGAAACCCAGCCTATGCAAATATCCAGGAATGTTTGACGTGTCCTTGCTATCTGTCATCCCAAATCAGCATGTTAATCACATTTATATCATGAGTATTACCCTTTATTCCAGTTAATTTGTGTAACGCTCACATTTTATACAATCATGCCCATTTTTATTGAAGTATATTTGCTCAGGAAGTATGATGCCCATTAAATATTATGACATACATATACTGCATTATTGTATATTACCAAATTGGCTTTGAGGCATATGCACATTTAAATAAGTTATCTTAATAATATTTCTAAATCTACCCTGCCCTCTTTCTTCTTTCTTTATTCATATATTTGATTGGTGTGTGCACTGTCTTCAGCACACCTTCTCCTGCATGGTAAATCTTTGATTGTAGTTGCCCTCACCGTTTAGCCTTCCCTCTGCCTTATTTCTGTAGTCATAGCTGTTATTTGTGAACACATTGCAGTCAGTACACTTTCCCTCCCTGGTACAGCTTGCATTATTTGCCCTTTGCAAGTTTTTGTGCTGTCTGTGCAGGCACACTTAACAAGTTTGTCCATAGGCAAGTCTGTTTACTGTGAGTGCTCATGCTGTTCAACATGTTTTCATGACTGCCAACACTGTTGCATGCCAAGAAAATGTGCTTGTATTCAGGTAAGCAGAATGAGCAGCATGCATATACGATTAGCTGCTCTGCTCATCATGCTAGCATGTAAACATCATTTAAGCTTTTTGCGAAGCCTACACAATTGTTGCAAAAGTGAAGGATATTGCAGAAAATATGCAATGCACTGCCTGGGTCTGGTAGGAGGGGAATGATGAGAGAAGCTGCTAGCAGCTGATGAGCAGCTGCAGAGAGAGGGAGCAAAACAAATACAAGTATCAGTTTTGATTTGTGGTTACAATATTTCTTGTTTCAACTGTTATACATTCTTATTTTCAACAAACAGTAAATACTGTTTATCTTCAAATTGTGGTGTCATAAAATGATGCTGTTAGGGAAATAGTGAATATCAGGATAGGATTGTACTTATCTGATAATGTTTTATGGTCGAGTGATTTATTCACCCCTGTTGTCTCACTGGCCTGTAGGTAATCCTTATTATTGTGGTCACTCAGGCAATCAGATGTCTTGTTTTGCCATTGACCCATACTAAAAATGAAAAGCAGTCATTCAGCTGAACTTCCAGAAATATAGAACAAAAGGCAAGTGAACTGGGTCCATGAGAAGTCTAACCATACACATTTTTCAGCAGGCACACTTGAAAATTCTGACCACCCTTTTTGAGTACTTGATAGTGCTCACGTCCTGAATAAAGCTAGGCTGTTACTGATAACCCTTCTATAAATTTGTGTCTACTCATTTGGTCATTAAGACTTGCCTTAAAGGTAGTTAAAGTAGTACTTTGCTTGTCCTGTAGTGGTAACTTTGCTTGTCATGTAGTGGTAACTTATTCCATAGGCTAAGAATATATTGAGCTATATGCCTATCACCCCTTCACCCCTTCAAGTTTTTTTTAATTTGTTTATGTAAGTTTAGGTCTTCACTATGGGTTTTTGTAGAGCATCTGATTTTGTGAATAAATAGAAGGTCAGCTATAACTGGATCTTTCAAGGCTTACAAAGCAGGAGACGGGTCACCTCAGTGCAGATGGCAGGCTACTGAGTCTAAAGAGAGTTGTACTAATCTGTTGGGATATTTAAAGGATTTAAGATCTTTCATTTTTTGGGGGGAGGGTAGGGATTAAAAATCATTAGGGATTTCTAGTTGAGCATTATGCTTGGATTTGTACATATCAGAAGGAGCATTCTATTTGATGTTAGGTCTGATAAGATAAGAGCACAGTGGTAAGATGATGTCTTTGGACCTTGAAGATATTAACTTTGAAATGAATTGGCACAGATAGAAAGATTTCCTGAATATGGTGGAAATAGATGATTGAGTGAGAAAGAGAGTTGTTCACATAAATACTCAGACCTCTTATAACCACATCTGTTTGAAGAAGAGTACCCTTTATAACAAATGAGGTGGGAACAGCTTTTTTTGCATAATACAATGGTGTAGCAGTTTTTCTGCATTTAACTTGAAACCATTTTCAGTACATCAGGTATGTGCATATTCCAGTCCTTTTTTGGAGCTGTTTAGTATGAGTAGATAAGCAGACAACAATGACCATCTTGCAGTAACCAGCAAACATGGTCAACTGTGTGATGTCCCCACTCTGGGCTGTAATCATGGAGCCTGAATTCTCACCACTGACACTGGACAGGGATGTTCACTTGGAAGAAAAATGGATACACCCAGTATTTCCAGATGCAGCTCTCTGCGTCAAGCAGAATTTCCCTTAAGAGCACACAGGAAACATACTCAGTCTTAGAGGGCTGGTTTGTCTCTTTTTTCAGATCCCCAGTAAGACTCTTCACTGGCACAGCTGTAGAGTTGAGTCCTCAACTGAGTGTCCAAGCCAAGTCCTCCACCACTCTCATTCTGTGCAACCAATGCTTCATGTCCCTCCTCCCAGCAGGTGACAAACACACTCTTTAAAGGAGTACAGCAGGTTTCTCTAATGTATTCCTCAACTTCATGGCCCTTTTCCTCCCTATTTACATTGTCCTCTGTAAAGCAACAACAATAAAGCATTTACAATTTTTATAATTCCCCTTACTTCTGTAACAGAAGCCTACCTTCTCATACTGTGATGGTTTCACTTACAAAATGATTCTCTCACACTTGAATAAAGCTTGCTGGAGTTGCCCAATTACTGACATCATCGAGGCCAGGCAGTGCAGGTACTTTTTTTTTTTTTTTTAATCAGTTCCCTCCCCCAAAGTGACATCACCACAGTCGTCATCTGATTCTAACTAAAATAATAAGACCCACCCATTCTGTGATGTCATGGCTCCCTTGTCCTTCCCCCAGCCTGAGTGCTGTTCATTTTATTCAGTAGTAGTGTAGTAACACCGATGTTTGGAAACACAGAAATTTGGTATGCATACTTATAAATTCTGCACGGCAGATGATGCTTAGGTGGTGTATCGCTTGTATAGTTCTCTGTTGTATTTGCATCAGATACTGCTAGTGTGCAGTGCGGGAATAGAAAGATTAAAACATTACCCTGGTTATCAGAGGTGGCAGTGCAACATATTCATAGTGGCTTAATATGAGAGTAGCTCTAAGCAAGCACCATGTGAAACCTGAACAAGAACCTAGAATTATTCAGTGCAGCTTCCACACCTTAAGTCTGAAAATTAATTCACATACTCACATGAACAGGAGTAGCTGCATATTGATGGTTAGAGGTGTATGGGCATGTTGGGTGGTTACTACACTGCAAAACTGGTATGTAATGGTGGAGATATTTGGAAGGCATGAGCAAACACACCAGTATATTAAAGCCATAGCACCAATTGAACTGGAGGCTGGCAATAGATTTAGTAAGGGATTTTGTCCATGCACAAATATTTCAACAGTGATTCTTTGCAGTGGCATCCATTATCTGATTCAAGGTAAGTTAACCTTGATGTCCTTTATTTAAAAAAAAAATCAATAAAAAATGTACTTTGTTATAAGTGACTTCTGGACATAAGAAAAAGGAAGGGGAAAATATAGCAATGTGGTTTGTATGTACAAAGACAAATCCAGGGACACTGCAAAAGGTTTTTTTTGCAAACCAACCAGTGGAGTAAAAACATATGAAGGCAAACACTGCATACCAACACACTTTGCACATGTAAATCTCAATTTTTAACAAGGTGGAAGCATGAAGTGATACCTTAACACTTAAATTAATAAAGATCTAAACTGGTTAATAGTATAAATGTTTTATTCTTTAGCTCCTTGGTGCAAGACCTTACTGGATGTGATTGCAGTCAAGTAAGGCCATGGCTATAGTGCAGCAAAAAATGTCCCCTCTAACAAAGTAAATGCTAGAGCAAAGATTAAATTACATGAGTCAAGCACCCTGCTGAGATCTGCCAATCAATGGAATTACCAAGTCAAATTACCCTCAGGACTTTGACAGCTAGGGAAGCTAAGTGTTATGGGGGAGGGGAGAAGTAAATGGACTGGAATTCATTGTCTCACAAATTAGTGCCATTTAAACTAAATTAGAAAAAAGGCAGCAGTAAACAGCACTTTGAGTGTGTTCTGTGGCATTTGCACTGCTTCTGTTTTTAAGTAGTCATCCAGCAGCAGGGAATGTTACTTACACTGTTCTATTTTACTCAGTACTTTGTACGCATGCAACACCTATGAAATGACAGGGACTTTAGGCAAATGGAGGCCTGCATGATGTAACATTTTTGAGCCAAACAATGATTTCTGGGATACTGGATGGCAACCTGATTTATCCAAACCACGTCAATATGCCAGCCTCCAGGTGGTCAGAGTCTGGAATTACATATAAAATTATTTAAAATCCTGTAAATAATCCCAGAGTGCTGTTAAAGTGTAGGAAACATCATGCCATGATGTTTTAAACATGTTTTTTGAGTCTGTGGGTGCGGTACTCCTTTAAGATTTGATTTGCACATGCACACACCTGGGAAAGGCTGGCACAGATTTATTAGCTATGCCCCCTTCTGCCCAGACTATAAGGTAATTACTGCCACCAGACACTCCAAAGCCAGCTACTCTAAGGCTCTTACAAGGGTACCCAATTATACTGAGTGAAATTAATATTAATACAAATTATAGCATTTGGCCAATGCAGTAAGGCTTTCAGGAGTGGCCACAGAGTCACCAAATGGATATGAGTACTCTCAATGAATAAAATATTCTCTTGAGGACGAGCCACAATGAAAAGTTTAAATGTATTTAATAATAAAAGAAAATGAAAATATGGAATATCTATTTACAATAAACAGCAGCGTTTCAACCACAGGAAATACTAAAATCACACAGATGAATAGATTCACATAGATACAGACTAATCACAGTATTTGACTAATCTCACTATATTTTCCTGTGTGATCCAAAGAATTACTATTTCCTGTTTCACTTACTAGAGCAAGGCAAGATGAAGTAGGTGAGGGGTCCTTCTGTGTCAGGTTTCAAAAACATAGTGACATGAGATTTCAGTCTCACGTAATATTAAATGTCATTTTAGCAATGGATTACAGAATGACATCACATACATATGATCATCTGACTTCTGGTTCCCATGCTACCCCCTTGGCTAGAAGCTGTCAGGATTTAGCCCAAATGTGTCAATAATACACACACACACACACACACACACACATGCACACGCACACACACACACACACACACACACACACACACACACACGCACACGCACGCACACGCACACACACACACACACACACACACACACACACACACACACACACACAAGCACATACACACACACTTGCTAAGATTTGCTGCAACTCCTGGAAGTCATAAAACAACTTTAAACCTCCACCCTTCCAGAGAAGGAATTGGTTCACCCCAAAGACACTACAGAAGCTTAATAGTACAGACATTTTCTATCTGGCTGCATTGAGAACTGTAAGATACAATCTTTATGTCCTAAGCCAGGTAATTTAATCTGAAACTATTTTCAGAGTTAGGTGGATTGAGATTAACCTCTTCTCTTGCAGTATCCTCCGTTAATACATACACATTTAAACAGTTACAATAATACATGTATCTACAAATGACATAATTCTTTACAAAATTCCAGCTGGCCGTGCTGGCATATGTTACACATCCATTGCACTATTTCTTCTGACATAGCTGGCAGTACCTCGTATTGTCACAAACTACACTTCAGGAATATTGGCTTGGATGTCTGCAAAATAAATGCCAAACAGGAGTGAGCAAAGCACTGATCTCTACAGAATCCCACTTGTTAAAGTTTGCCATTCATAGACGGTACCAGCAACTTTCACTACTTCTTAGAAAGCCAGCTTGTAATGCAACAGATAACACAGACATCTACATTAAGTTTATCTAGCTTTGATTAGTGTCAAAGGCCTTGGCCAGGTCCAGATAAGCTGTATGCACAGAGTGGCCACTGTCCAAAGTAGTTTATTAGCTTCAGGAGGCAGAATCTACTCTTCACAAAACCAAGCTGAGTGAGGTCTAAAAAAGTAATGTTACCTATGTCTGCATGGATTAGTTCCGGTATGATTCATTCCTTGGCTTTGCATACAAGCTAGTGATGCTTATGGAGAAGTCCATAAAATGGTGTAATTTGGTTGTGGGTGGTACCATTAAGCCTGACAGAAAAGGTAACTGTTTTGTGGTAAGGTTAAATCTCCAAAACAAAAGAAGGTTCTACAGCGTTGCACCAATGTACTTTTAATATAAAACAAAACTTTCAGACATAAGTCCTTCTTCAGTGTTAATAAAATTCCTATACAGATAGCATATCCTTTATACATAAAAATTAATAATCACATGACACAGCCTACTTATCACAAATAAAACTAAATCAAGCCATTAAGAACAGCAATTAATCAACCTTTTCACTGAACAAATCTTAAAGGAATAATACAGTATAAATGCATATGAAACTAAACAACAATAGTATTTCTTGTCCATATAAAAATCTAATACATAATGTACCATATTCAAAAAGAAAACAAGGACATATGTGTATAGTATGTACATATAACACATAAGTATATACATTAATTACTTTATTTGTTGTTGTCTCTTCTTTAAAATGGGTTTAATGGTAGTTTGCTTATTCAAACCAGGATATTTGTCAGCCTGCAAGTGAATAATCCATTCATATTCTTTGTTATCTAGCCTATCTACCAAGTCCCCACACCTAATGTCAGCAGTCAAAATGTCTATTTCACAAAAAAAAAAGTGTGATGCATACGTCTCATGTATATGCCAGGCTAGAGAATTTGTTAACACTTTCCTTCTAATCTCTGACTTATGTTCACTTATCCTATCTCTCAACCTCTTGGTTGACTTGCCAACATAGATACATGAGCATTGCTGACATAGCGCTAAATACACCACATTATAGGTATTACATGTAGCTGTACAGTATATATCAAATTTCTTACCACTAGAAGGATGTATAAATTCAGTCATCGTAGTTATATTGGCACAGCATGCACAATTATAGCAAGGATAAGTCCCTTTCTTATTGTATTGTGTGTGTTCTGTTCTGTTCTATTTAAATCAAAGTCACATTGTTCAAATAGGAATAAAAACTCAATAATTCATCAGTTGTGCCATGCCAGGCCAGAAAAATATCACTTACGAAATGTTTGTAGAATAGTACTTTATGTACATCCTTATTTTTCTGGCCAAACACATTCATTTCTTCCCACTTGCATAGTGTTAAATTTGTATATGTATTAGCCACTATACCAATTCTGTATGGTCTTCCCAAGGTACACATGTCAAGGGATAAACCATCTTTGAGACCAATTGTTTCAGGTCAAGGATGGGTCACTGAGCCCTTATCTGTGTACCTTGAAAAACATCTGAAAGGTTATCTGGCTAAGGTCCCTAGTTATATCAAGGGTACAGGATTTTCTCAAACAGTTTCATGAATGGCATAATACAAATGCAGAAAGAGATTTTGTGTTAGTGACATTGGATATAAAATCCTTGTTCACTGTGATTCCAAATGAATATGGAATAGAGAAAATTAAAGAGATATTGTTGGGAGATGGATGTCTTCCTGCCAGATACATAGAAACAATATGTGAGCTCCTTGACCTAGTCTTACAGAATAATATATTTGTATTCAACAAACAACTATACCAACAGATTTCTGGCATAGCTATGGGAACAGCAATTGCTACTACACAAGCAAATTGAACACTATGCAAGTGGGAAAAAATTAATGTGTTTGGCCAGAAAAATAAGGATATACAAAAAGTACTATTCTACAAACGTTTCGTAGGTGATATTTTTCTGGCCTGGCATGGCACAACTGATGAATTATTGAGTTTTTATTCCTAGTTGAACAATATGAATGATTTTCTGAAGTTTGAGATAAATTATTCAGCAACAGTATAAATTTTTTGGATGTCACTTTGTCAAAAAAAGACACTAGAATAGACACTAGCATTTATAAGAAGGACACACAAGCTAATAAATACCTGCATAAGACAAGCATGCATGCTAAGCATGTTTTCAAGGGTATACCTAAAGGACAATATTTACATGTCAGCAGGTTAAACACCCAAGATGTTATCTGCCTTGAACAGATGCAAGATATGACAAATTAATTTTTGGAGAGAGGATATAACATAGATGACTTGGAAATGGCTAAAAATGAGGCTCTATCTATGAGACAAGGAAAAGCAAAGCCCTATTTCTCTGAGCCAGATAGTGCTACATCTTCACAATTAAGATATCTAATGACCTATAGCTGAACAAGTAGAAGTATAGAACAAGTCATTAGAAACAACTGATATATCTTAAAGACCAAACCAGGCTATGCAAAATGGATTCCAGATAGGCCATACTTCACTTATAGAAATTGTAATAGCATAAAAAAGTCTTTGCTATAAGGACTTTGATTTAAATAGAAGAGGACACACACAATACAATAAGAAAGGGACTTATCCTTGCTACAATGACTGAATTTATACATCCTACTAGTGGTAAGAAATTTGATATATACTGTACAGCTACATGTAATACCTATAATGTGGTGTATTTAGCGCAATGTCAGAAATGCTCATGTTTCTATGTTGACAAGTCAACCAGGAGGTTGAGAGATAGGATAAGTGAACATACATCAGAGATTAGAAGGAAAGTGTTAACAAATTCTCTAGCCTGGCATATACATGAGACGGATACATCACACTTTTTTCTTTTTGTGCAATAGACATTTTGACTGCTGACATTAGGCTTGGGGACTTGGTAAATAGGCTAGATAACAGAGAATATGAATGGATTATTCACTTGCAGGCTGACAAATATCCTGGTTTGAATAAGCAAACTACCATTAAACCCATTTTAAAGAAGAAACAACAACAAATAATTAATGTATATATTATACACATATGTTCTTTTTTTCATTTTGTATATGGTACATTATGTATTAGATTTTTATATGGATGAGAAATACTATTGTTGTTTAGTTTCATATGCATTTATACTGTATTATTCCTTTAAGATTTGTTCAGTGAAAAGGTTAATCAATTGCTGTTCTTAATGGCTTGATTAAGTTTTATTTGTGATAGGTAGGCTGTGTCATGTGATTATTAATTTTTATGTATAAAGGATGTGCTATCTGTATAGGAATTTTATTAATACTGAAGAAGGACTTATGTCTGAAAGCTTTGTTTTTTATTAAAAGTACATTGGTGCAACGCTGTGGAACCTTCTTTTGTTTTGGAGATGTATGCTTTTGTTGTTGGTTCCACTTCATCATTGGTTCACTTTGTGACTGTTTGTGGTAAAGTTAAACCAGAGATATGGACATGCACGGTGGGGTATAAGGATCTATAAAGCATCCCTAGTTTTTGATGAGGTTTTCTTATGTAATCTTGTAAATGCAGATCGATTTTAAGATTATCATCCACTATCATCTATAATAACTTATGAGAAGTGACTGCAATGGTTGTATTATCAAGAGAGAGAACTTTAAATTTTGTTTTTTCATGAGAGAGGAATTTTGGGGAAAAGTAGTACTGTGGTCTTTTTTGTGTTGAGCATGAGCTGTGAGTTACGAAGCCATGTTTCACTGGTTGTTAAAGCTTCCTGAATAATTTTTTGCAGGTACGCCATGTTGTCAGATGTCAAATAAGTATGTCGTCTGCATACTGTTTTAGGGATGCCTGTTATAATGTAATAATAATAATAAATAATAATAATAATAACAATAATAATAATAATAATAATAATAATAATAATAATAATAATATGCTATTATGAAGGTGTGAGGTGAGATGTTTAATCAATGAGCAAGTGTAAACAAAAACTATCTTTTTTAACAACCTCTGGAGGCACTGGACTTTCTGGATCAAGAAAATGACACAAGAGAGCATTCTTGGAACTTCATTTCTTCCCTGGATACAAGGGATAAAGGGAGACACACTTGTGGAAGAAAACTGTAAGAACATGAACCTTTGATCTCATTGACTTAATCCAAGGAGGAAGGATAACAAAACTAAGAGAGACGTTAGTGTCTGCATCCAACCATACCCTCTGAAATTCTAAAGGGGGTGATATATTCCTAGTCAGCCAGAAACAGGGGCCCTACTGAAACAAAGTTCTCCACGAGATTCAAAGCACTCAGAGGGCTTTGAGGTAAGGATAAACTAAGGGTACCCATGACGGACTTATGCATAACTAATCATGGCTATATAAAGTTTACACAGGTTCAGAATCCCTATCTAGGTTGAAATTGCAGAAACACATTAAGTGTGAGAATAAGGCTAGGCCATTCAAGCTTTGAAATACCTCACTGCTTCTAAAGCCAAATGACTTTATGGAGTACACTGTGTAAGGTTCTGTTTTCTTTCTAAAGGCAGACAGTATATGTCATTATGTATCTAGACAAGTGTGTGCACAGTGCTACTGAATATAACTAGATAAGTGTGTGTAGAGCTGTGGTGAATATACCAAGATAAGTGTGTGCAGAGCACTGATGAATGTACCTAGGTAAGAATATATAGGGCACTGTTGAATGTACCTACCTAAATGCGTGCAGAGTGCTGGTGAATGTACCTAGATAAGTGTGTGTAGAGCACTGAAGAATGTATCTAGATAAATGTGTGTAGAGTGCTGGTGAATGTACTTAGATAAATGTGTGCAGAGTTGTGGTAAATGTACCCAGATAAGTGTGTGTAGAGCACTAGTGAATATACCTAGATGTGTCTGTATGTAGAGCACTGGTGAATATATTTAGATAATTGTGTATAGAGAGTTGTTAAATATACCTAGAATAGATAAATGAGTGCCCAGTGCTGGTGAATGTACCTAGATAAGTGTGTGTAAGGAACTGATTTGTTTATTTATTTATTTGACATTTGTTAACCAGAATAGTCTGACTGGGTCACAAGACCCATTTTCAGCGGAGGCCCGGGGAGAAAACGTCCACAATTTTAGAAAATTGCAAGACTTACAAACAAACTGTAATATATAAGGATACAATGAGTACATTGCTAGTTTAACTGTGATAACACTTTACACAAAGAGTTGTATGCAAAATTAGTAGGCATAAGTATACAGTGAATATATTACATGTTTTTTATGATAACACTTTATGCAAAATTATACATTTGACAAGACTTTTAACATGATACAGAGTCACTGCCTCAGGGATAGGGTATTTGCACAATATCATTCTTCATGTTTGAATTGGAACAATACTTGTGCTGTTTAGATTAGTTCATAAGGAGGTAGAAAGATAGAAGTAGTATGATGCATTTTTTCCAGTCTTGACAGTGCTTAATGGTAGTGGACATGTTAACGTAATTGAAGGCGGTATATGAGGGCAGATTGTGTATTAGCCTGGGGTTATACATGTGCACAGCAATGATTTATTTAGGTGTTCTTTTAGTAAGGCTTTAAAGAGACATAGGCTATGAGTTAGCCTAATGTTGGGAGGGAGGGTGTTCCAAGATTTAGCAACAGAGTGTGAGTACAGAGATTTTCCAGGGTTTCTAGGTTTGTAGATTTCAAGGAGGTTTTTATCTTCAGATCTGAGGAGTCTGTTTAGTTTGTAATGTTGTTTTAGGACTTCTAGAGCTGGATGGGCAGTGGGCCTATAAAATAGGTTGTGTGTTGTAATTAGGTGTGTATATGAAAACTGTTATGTTAATTCTAACCAGTTTAATTCTTTGAGTGATGTACCGTGATGTCTGCAGTAGTTGGTGTTGGTTGCAAACTTTGCACCTTTGTTGTAGCATTGCTCTAATTTAGTTTTGGTGAAGTTCTGATGATTGGTTTGTCTACAGGAACCATAGAGAAGTGATGGCAACAGGAAGGCTTTAGCCAGGGTAGTTTTGGTTGTAGTAGTAAGAAATTGTCTGTTTCTGTAGCGTATTCCTAGTTTTTTTTATTTATTTTTTTTATTTTTATATTTTTTTGAATATGAGGGTCAAAGTTGAGTTTATCATCAATTATAACACCAAGTAGTTTAGTTTCTTGAACGATGTCTAAGATGGTATTGTTGGCTGCATAAATATTTAGTTAGCCTGGGTTGAGGGTGGTATTGTTGGGGTGAAATATGAGTTTGTTTTTTTTTTTTTGGATTTAGAAAGATTTGGGACTCTGTAAGCCATGCTTCAATTGCTGAGAATGATTGTTGGGTTTTGATCAACAGTTCAGGGAGGGTATGGGAGGTGCAGATTAAGGATGAGTCATCTGCATACTGTATTAATGTTACTGGGGTAGAGGAGGTGTATAGTATATTGGTGAATATGTTAAATAGTAAGGGTCCTAAGACAGAACCTTAGGGTAATCCTGTAGGGTTTGGTAGGAAGGGGGTGAGTTGGTTTCACTATTTAAGTACCACTGGAGTGTGGAGGAGGAATGACCTTGGTTGGATAGTCTGTTATGTAGTAAAGTGTGTGAAACAGTATCAAATGTTTTTGAGAGGTCTAGGAATATTGCTGCTACTAGGTGACCTTTGTCTCTAGCTTTGTTAATGGTGTTTATAAAGGATAGTAGTGCTGTGGATGTACTGTGATTTGGCCTGAAGCCATGTTGAGTTTGAGAGAGCAGGTTGTTTTGGAGTAGATATTTCATGATTTGTTGGTGAATACACCATTCCATGATTTTTGCTAGAGGTGATAGCATTGATATTGGGCAGACACTAGACATTTCCATGGATTGTCCTCCTTTATGAATAAGGTGGGAGGTTGGCATAATGGTTAAGGTATTTACCTTCTAGACACAAGGTGCAGGGTTTAATTCTCAGATGGGGTAATTGGCCAGGCTTAAAATGGCCCACAGGTGCAGTTAGCCTATTACTAATCTTTGAAAGTGTTATGCATACCTCTCAACCTCTTAGTGCAAGAAATCTGGACAAAGCCCAACAAAATGGGGGTGACAAAGGGCCAGAAATAGGGACATATTTTAAATATTGTTCTTATAAGCTTAGGAAGTAGCTAGAGTAACAGGGTTTGTTTTAACATGCATTTTCTGAAGTATTTGAAGTCTGAAACTCAAATGTATGTCATTATTTAATTACTTCAATCCTCACATCATCCTAGAGATTTGCCAGAATTATTTTTTTTGAGGAACAGGCCAAAACTATGAGCCAAAAATCTGGACATTCTGAGGAAATCTGTACAGTTGAGAGGTAGGGTTATGTGAGACAGTTTCCATATTGTAGGGACTGTGCCTCCAGACAGTGACCTGTTTGTTAGGATGTTGACTGGATAGACAATTGAGTCGGCAGCGAGTTTTAGGTATTGGCGTGGTAGGTTGTCTGTTGATATGGAGCAGGGTCTGAGCTTGAGTACTATTTTTTTTATTTGAGAGGTGGGTATGGGATGGAAAGTGAAAGTATTGTTGAATTTATTTTGTTGGTTAGTGGTATGGTCATGGGATTGATATTTTGTGGAGGGTGTTAAGGATTTGTTGTTGGTGTGTAGGTTTAGTTGTGAGTTACCTGAGTTTGTAGAGGTGAGTAGGTCTGTTATGGATTTTATGAAATGTGTGATAAATTCTTGAGCAATTTGTGCTGGAGAGCACTAGGTGAGGGGGAGTGGTCTTTGTTTGAGCCTGGGTTAAGGAGGGTAGTTATAGCATGCCAACATTTTTTGGGATTGTATTTGTGTTGAAGCTGGAAACTGGAGTAGTATGATTGTTTACCTTTGTTGACTATTTTGGTTACTCTGTTGAACAATGTTTTATAAGCTTGGAGATTTTATTGGGTTCTATTTTGTTTCCAATTGTTCCATGCTATGTTTTTTTGCTTCATGAGGTCAATGCAGTTGGCTGTTAACTATGGGGTTTTTGTTTTCTGTGCTGTCTTTGTTTGTATGGGGGCCAGACTATCAATTATCTTTAAGAAAGTAGTATTGAAGTATTGAACAGCATCATTTAGTGGTAGTATTTTTAGAAGTGACCATTTTTTTCCATTTAATAGGGTGATGAGTGTTTCTTGATTGAGTATAGTGGCCTTTCTAACTGTTTTTATGGTATGTTCTTTTGGGAGGTGGGCGGTTGCTCTGATGGCAATACTGGAAAATGGTAGCTTAGTTAATGTGGTAGTGTACCTGAGGAGGAGAAATTGGTTGGCTGAATACTGGTGAATGTACCTAGATATCCTCCATTCATCTACACATTGCTATCACTTAGCCTTCCATGCTAACTCCTCTTTATTCCCCAGTAATGACACATCCTTTTATTAACTACTGATATAATTGTATCTTAGTACTGTATATTAGAAACAGACTAACTTTTTCTCAGTAATGGATCTGTTTACTTACTAAAATTTTCTGTTACTTACTGGTCTTTTTTTCACTGTATTTGTCTTTTTATGTAAGATAATGTTCTTAAAAATGTCATGTACTGTGCTTTAAATATGTTGTGTCATTAAATATGGTGTTTACTGCACTTAATCTACTGAATTTCAACTATATGATGATGTGGAGCTTTTTTTCCTGGGCCTCCACTATAAAAGGGCACTTGCTCAGATTTTCCTGGTCAACAAATGTCAAATAAATAAATAAATAAATAAATAAATAATAACTATGTTTCTGCATAGTGCACTAGTGAATGTGCCTAGATAAATGTGTCTAGAATGCTGAGGAATATTCCTACATAAGTGTGTTTAGACCAATGTGAATGCTCCTAGATAAGTATGTGCAGAGTGCTGGTGAATGTACCTAGATATGTCTGTGTGCTGACCGCTGGTGAATATACTTAAATAAGTCTGTGTAGAGCATTGGTGAAGGAAGAACATTCCTGAGCACCATTGAACTAAAGGATGCTTTTCTCCTCGAGACCTGATCTAGCTTGTAATGAGTGATGAAGGTATGGGGGGAAGCCCACGTAGCTGCTGCACAGATGTCATCCATTGAAGCTCTGGAGTGGAATGCCACAGAAGTTGCCATAGATCTGGTGTAGTGAGCTCTGATGTTAGGTGGGACAGATTTCCTTTCCAGTTTATAAATGAAGGTTATGCAAACTCAGAGCCATTTGGATAGAGACACTTTAGAGACTGACTTACCCATTTTTGGGCCAGAAAAGAAATAAACAATTGGTCTAATTTTCTGAAAGTTTTTGTCCTGTCCAGGTAAAACCTCAATTGTCTGCGAACATCCAATAAATGTGAACCATAATCTCCTTTATTAGAGAATTTAGGAAAGATCACAGGCAGGTCAATAATATGATTAATGGATAGTTCGGAGATTACTTTTGGTCGAAAGGAAGGATTGGTCCACAGTGATACTCTGTCCTTATGGTAAATCAAATAAGTACGTTTGCTACAAAGAGCTTGGAGCTCAGAAATGTGTCTAGCAGAAGTAATAGCAACCAGAAAAAGGGATTTCCAGGATAGAAACTTAATGTCACACGTGGCTGCTAGTTCGAAGGGGGACTGGGGTCAAAGATTGAGGAACAAGAGTAAGACTCCAGGGTTCTGTGAGCTGCTTAATTGGAGGTCTTCAGTGGTAGATTCTCTTCAAAAAGGTCTTGCTTAGATGATGGGAGATCAATGAGGAATCAGCAAAACCATTATGAAAATTCAAAATGGCAGCTAAGTGAACACGAATGGTTGAAGCTGCAGAGCACTGCTTGAAAAAATCAGATAGATTCTGGAGCACAGCAAAGATGGGTACTGAAAAAGGATCTAAGTCATTCTGTCTAGACCAAATAGAAAATCTCTTCCATTTGTCAGCATATAGTTTCCTGGTGGATGTTTTATAGGAAGCCAGAATAATGTCACGTACAGGAGAGGAAAGATTACAGTGCCTGGCAATCATTGGAAGTGGAGAAACCAAGCTGTGAGCTTGAGGCTGGAAAGGTTTTGGTGGCTCAGCACCTGAAGGTGAGATATCAGATCTGGCGTTGGATCCAGAATCCAAGTTCTGAAAAGAAGATGAGGCCAGAGAAAGGGGAACCATACCTGTCAAAGCTAAAAGGGGGTTATGAGGATCATCTTGCTTTTCAACCAAAGGGGTTTTTTCAGGACTAGAGGAATCAGAGGAATTAGAGGATAAGCATAAAGAAGTCCCATGGGCCAATTGTGAGTAAGTGCATCCCTCGGGGACTCCCCCTGTGGGGTAATTAGGGTGAAATAGTTGCTGGACTTGTGGTTGGATGGGGAAGCAAACAGGTGACAGCAAGGCTGGCCACAATGACTGAAGATCTTTGCCGCTAAGTTGGGGTTGAGGGATCACTTGTGAGGCAGGAGAATGCACCTGCTCAATTTGTCTGCGATCACGTTGGAAATACCCAGAATATGCGTTGCTATCAGAAAGCGGTTGGAAGCTATCGCCCATTGCCAAACTCTCATGGCCTCTCGACATATGGGATAGGACTTGGTTCCTCCTTGTTTGTTGATGTACAAAACTACTGACATGTTGTCCAATTGGATAGCAACAGTTACAGAAGGAAAGGCAGTCTGAAATCCCTGCAATGCTAAGAACACTGCCCTCAGTTCTCGAACATTTATATGCAGATCGGCCTTTATGTTGGACCATGTATCTTGGATCGTCATTCCATGATAATGCCCCCCTACCCTATCAAGGAAGTGTCTGTGGTCACAATGGCATCGGGATAAGGGGAATGGAAAGGTTGGCTCTAAAGCACTGGGTCTGACTTCATCCACCAAGAAAGATCCAGTTTGCAGCGATTTGTAATGCGGATCTTGGATGACAACGGGTGCTGATTCAGATACCATTGGGTCAACAGTAGCCACTGTAAGAGTCTCATGTGAAATCTTGCTAGGGGGTACTGTAGCTATAGATGCTGTCATTGATCCTAGCAACTGCAGAACCTGTCAGGCTAAGACCACTTTGTGACAGAGTATCACCCGGAGCTGAATCCTTATTCTTTAAAGCTTGTGATTCTGGAGAGAGCTCAAACAAAAACGAGTGTTGAACTTTACCCCTATAAACTCTAGGGTCTGGGTTGGTGTTAGGACTTGTACACCAACTGCAGACAGGGTCTTATTGTCCTGCTCATGCCTGGCTAATGTCTCCTTCACTTTAGGTCTGAACAGGGAGGATGCTTCCACTGGAGTGTTAAGGAAGGAAGACTTGAAGGCATCCTCAAAGTCACATAGGTGCATCCAGGCGTGACGTCTCATAACAACGTCTGAACTCACAGCTCTGGCCACCCCTTCAGTTGCATGTGAAATCAACCTCATGGATGAATTAGAAATCAATTCCAGGGTCGCTAGCTGCAAGGCTACCTTGTCATTAACCTCGTCAGACTCCTTTCCTGACAGAGTACCAGAGAGTTCGGAGATGAAGTTTCACTGGAGTCTGATGAAATATGCCAGGTAGTTTAAAGACCGAATAGCAATGGTCGATGAAGCAAACACTCACTTCCACAGTCTGTCCACAGTTCAGGACTATCTGTTAGGTGGGTGAACAGTTTGGCTCTCCTCAGCAAGCTCTTTCTTGGTGGCTGCCGCCACCTCCATAGTATCTACTGGTAGACCTTTTGTCCAATGAGGGTGTTCTTCCGGGGGAGCGAGGAGCTTATCTGGTCTCTTGGGGATTGCTTCAACCATGTCAGGGTTCTTCCAGGCATGCTGCACCACAAGCTGAACCAACTCGTCTGCAGGTGCAGTCAACCAGGAGGTAGATGGTCAGTCACGGAAGGCCTGCAGGAAAATGGATTCCTCCAAGGAAGGGTTTTGGGGCTTCCAATCACCCCTTTGTTTCAAGATGTCCAGGATGTCTCAGAAGATCTTCAGGGGGTGATTGAGGGGACCCTTCCTCTTCATCTTAGTCTGTATCCTCAGTGAGAAACTCCTTCGGGGAGTCCATGTGCTTCCTCTTGCATGATTTCTTCCTAGGGACCTCCTCAGTGGGAACGTCTGAGGAGGACGCAGAAGAATGGGGACCCTGCGATAGGGTCTCCTGCAGCTCCTGTGCTCAATCTGGGATGGTGGTCTGTGGCAGCTGCAGCACAGGGGGAGGACATGGGGGTTCTGATGCTGAAGGCTCACTCATGGAGGCAAGAGCCCTCTCCATCACCTGGAAAGCAGGGTCAGCCGAAGAGGGATGGGAGCCCAGAACTGAGAAGGACAACCGCAGAACTGGGGTCACACCCCACTCCATTGAGCCCACTCCCAGGGGAGGAGCCTCAAGCTGGATAGGTACTGACATGGCTCCTGGAACCGAGGATGGCACTGTAGAAAAAGCCGGCGTCGGACTCAGAACCAAGGAACCTGCAGTCCAGTCTCAGACATGAGGAAGACCCAGTTCCAACAGAACCGAAGGACAGAGGTTCAACTCTGGGGCCGAAGTGAGGTCCACTATTGGCACCAAAGCCGAGGATGCTGAGAGAGGCGTTGGTGCGGAGAGCTTCAGAACCTACAAGAAGGTTGAAGAAGGAGAGTAAGATGGAGTCTGTGAAGCAGGAAACCCAAATCCTAAAAGGGGTTGGGATTTTGAGTCAGAAGGAATCCCCCTGGCTGTCAGCAGCTGGTTCACAAGGCGCACCACATCTAGTTTGGAGAGGCTGCTGGTGGACCTAGTGGATATCCTCGAAGGGGACTCTGGACAATCTAAGAAGGGACTATAAGCCTGTCCCATGAAAGGGTCCACAGATGGGGAATATCAGGTCCATGCTTGCATGTCTAGCAACACTACAGTCTCCATTTTTGAGACAATGGGGGTTATTGGAGCCAAGAAAAGCTCAGAGCCATGATCGGTGTTGAGGTCAAAATTTTAGGAACAGTCACATCTGGTGTCGTAGATGTTGACGGTGCCAAGGTAGTTGGCACCAACAATATATTCAGAGTTGGTACCGAAGATGGTGCTGAAGTCACAGACATTTGTTCAGGTACAGAGAGTTTCAGAATTTTTTGCTTCGGCGTTTTTTCCTTCTCACCAGAGGGTGAGGAGGGAACAGAGTGTGGCCTCTTTTTGTCTTTTCTAGGAGGGGCTGAGCACTCCAACATGGAGAGAGCCTCTACGAAAGGTGATTTAAGTAGGCCTTTCAACATTAATTTATTTTTCCATGCATTCAGGGTATGGGAGCTGAAGCCCAAACAGAAAGAGCTAGGGGGTTGTACCAAGAGATGAGGTACTCCCAAACAGTAAACACAGTCATCATGTAAATTGCTATTGGGCATTTTCCTCCCACACTTCAGGCATTGTTTGAAGCCTGAGGTGCCTTCTTATCTGACATATTAGAAACCACAATATCAGCAAAGGGAAACAATCAACAAAATAACACAACTAAGCAGACAACAGTAAAAAACAGGAAAGGGAAAAATACCACAGCGAGTAGAGAAAAAGGGAGTGTATCAGTGATGGTCAAAGGCTACCAACAGGTAAAGATAGAACAGGCTGGGAAATTATTAGTGAAACACTGCTACAGGAAAACACACACTGGATAATAACACTCTAAACAATTTTGGTTAACCAGAAATATCAAAATAACAGTATATTCCAAAAAAATCAGAAACTTAGCTGAGAGCTGGCTTGAACGTGGCTTTATGGCGATGTGGCAAAAGAGATCTGAGGTAACAGGGAGAAGGGGATTATGGGTACAGTCTTAGCATGAGAGTTTTTGGCTGGTGCGAGCTTGTGTATAAGGCTGACTCGATTCCGAGGGCTTAGAACCGAACCCATCAGTGATGAATGGAATGAAGATTAACAACATCAGATTGAAAGGTCACAATGAAATACACAGAGTTCTCAAAGCATTAAACATAATTTGAGGGATTTCTTTGACAATTCTGGTTATCATCCTGTTCATTCCAAAAAACATATATGTACATTGCTTATACTTTCTGCTTCTGATCACTGGTTCTACTTTGACATTGGTACTACTGTATACTGTCCAGAGTACACTTTGCCTTTCTGCACATACTTTTGCTTTCTGGAAGTTTCTCTGAACTTACTATACTTCTCTATGATCTATGCTTGCACTTGCTACACAGTTGCCTATGTTTTTACCTTTCCAGATCTTCTCTCTTTGAACTCACTATTACATTCATATAAGTATTATTATTGCCAATGCCTAGAATTCAAAACACAGTAGACTATATATTTCATATTTCTTCCTTTACTGCAGTGTCACATTATCTACTTCACAGATACATCATTTGTGTGAATATTTATAGTTTAAACTCCAATAAGTGAATATTTTTATAAAAGAATATGACCCTTTTTATTGTCTCTGCTTGAAATGTGTGTGCCAGCTGGTTTGGTTTGTGCCAGAAGAGGTTATTTGGACCAGCATACTTACCTGGTTAACAAACATATGTATGTATGCACATATACATCATTAAATAAATATGTAAGGATACTAAGTCTTTGATAAACATCTGGAAGCTGCAGCATACACACAAGACGTGCTTTAGCTTTCTATTACAGGCGGAACCATTGCAGAGATTCTTGAACTCCTCAGCTCTGCCATATTTGTATACTACTGGGCTTCAGGCCGAATTGGCAAAATATTTGTTTTATCCAGAAAAGTGTATGCTATTCACTCCAAATTTGAATGATGTGTTAAAGGATCTCAGAGGCCAAAAACAGGTTCAGGGAGATACCAGATATGGGCATTAATTTGGATAAGTCAGCTTTTATGCTGTAGATTGAGGCCTCATTGAGTGTAATGCAGGATGGTATACAAACTCTAGATTTGGTGGTTTATGTAGGATTTGGACAAATAAGGCTTTACTATCCAGGGTGGATACATGTTATAATGACCCAGCTACTTTACCTTGATGTTTTGTAGGAAAGCAGCTGCAACATTAAGGGTGCTGACTCTGCTACATATAATGCAGCTGTTTCCATATATCCAGTCCTGCTTTCATTTTTCATTTCAGTGAAATATTTTAATTAAAATATGCTTTCTTTGGCTCACATCTCCAGTACTGCATTCATCATTTTTCATTTTGCTGTAGTATAATTAAAATACAATCTGTATGCCTTTTGTTATGAAATATACATACGCTAGCAAAAACAAAAACAGACTGCAAGAATTAGACTGCTTGCTTTTGGATATACTCATGCAGCAAAATCAAATGCAACCAAAGTAAAGAGAATATTTGTTCCAGTTTTATGTTCTGATGTGTCAAGAGTGCACACTGGTATGTCTACATAATGCACATCACAGGGAACTGGTATGCATTGCCATACATCTGGGGGACCTGGTGTGCATTGCCATACATCTGGGGGTTCTGGTGTGCATTGCCATGCATGTGGGGGATCTGGTGTGCATTGCCATACATCTGGGGGATCTGGTGTGCATTGCCATACATCTGGGGGACCTGGTGTGCATTGCCATCACTGCTTTTTTGCTTGTAATGCTTTCTACTAACTTACATAGAATTGAAAAGTGTTACTCAACAGATGTTAGCCAAGATGTATAAAGAACTTAATCTAGTTATTAAAACTAATGCTGATGCATGTACTATAGTGGCAGAGCTGGTTATTCGCTTTGGTTCTCAGATAGGGTGGCTCCTGTGCAGTGTCTGCATGTACTCCAAGTATTCATGTGCATATTCACTAGGTGATAGACATCCTTTTATTATTCAGAAAGTGTGCCATAGGTGAATGGGTGATCCTCTCAAAGAAATGTGTGAGTGTGTGTGTGTGTGTGTGTGTGTGTGTGTGTGTGTGTGTGTGTGTGTGTGTGTGTGTGTGTGTGTGTGTGTGTGTGTGGGTGTGTGTGTGGTATCTGTCTGCACACATTTTATGATGCATTTATACACACTGCTCTCACTGAGTGCAAATAACTGGCTCTGGCATCTCAATAGTCACCCTCATTACTGATATAAACAATAATCAGAGAATGGATGAATTAATGAGTGAAATCCATCATGTTTCTTAATTCTAGTAAACAAATATATGTTTGTTTGTTTGTTTGTCCTGCTATAGTCTGAAGTTCAGAAACATTGGTAGAATTAGTTCAGCTATGTACAAGAAAGCAATGACAGAAGTATGAACAGTGGTCGAACTCAAAGATGGAGCTCCCAATGGGAATGGGTGGGCTCTGAATCCACTCTGAACCCACTGCTGTTCATACTGGTGATGGACTACATCAGCAAATAGATTGGAGGGGACAGATCAACAAAGCTGCTGTATGCCAACAATGTAGCATTACAGGCAGACTCTGAACAGCAACTTCAGCAAAGGATAGGCAAATGGAATGCAAAACTAAAGGCACACAGGATGAAAATGAATGCAGATACGAGAGTTATAAAGACAGCAAATGGGGCTAATCAGATGAAACTGAGAAACTAGATAGAAAGGAAATAGTAGAATAGGTTAACAGCTTCAAGTATCTGGGAGGGATGGCTAAGGAGAAGGAAAGTCTGAATAAAGAGGTCAAAGACAGAAACAAAGGGGCTGCAGCTAGTTGGCACAAAGTGACAAGGGTAGTGCATCTCAAATGAATGCCAACAAAGCTGAAAAGTAAGATGTACAAAACAGTGGTGCAACCAGTACTACCGTATGGTACAGAAACCTGGAAAATGAAGGCAGAGTAGTTGTGGAAGCTAGAGGTGATGAAGATGAAGTGCCTGAGATGGGTGGTAGGATTCACATTGTGGGACAGATGAAGAAAGCAATGAGGACATCACGGCAGACGCCAAAGTATCTCCGATTGCAGAAAAGGGAAAGAGAACAGATTACAGTTGTTTGGGCACATGTGCAGGATAGCAGAAGACAATCTGGAAAATGAAGTTTTGGGACAGACAGGAAGAAGGCAAGAGGAAATGAGGGCATCCAGAAAAGAGGTGGATGGATTGTGCTCATTCTTTCTAATACAGAGAAAAGTTTTTGAGAAAGCCAACACAGTTAACTTAAAAAAAAATTATATATGTATATATATATATATATATATATATATATATATATATATTTATATGTATATAAATTCCAAGCTTGTTTTCTGCCTTTCCTGTAAGTAGTCTAATCCAGATACAGATTTGCTGTATCCAGGACTATTTGTAAGCTTCTGTGCCCCCAAGCCTTTCTGTGTTGGAGGGAAGTCTTCTAGCATATCAGTGGGAGTGGTAAGCACTAAGCAGCCTATCTACCACAAGAGTGGTTTCTGGCCCAGGAATTGTAGTTTATTGGCCATTTGGGCAGTTTTTCCATCTCTTTCAACTTTCTGGTTTAAAAGTCTGCGTTTGCACTTGTTCCCCACCTTCCCTGTAACTAGTTTAGTCCAGATACAGATTTGCTGTATCCAGGACTGTTTGTAACCTTCTGTGCCCCCAAGCCTTTCTGTGTTGGAGGGAAGCCTTCTGGCTTATCAGTGGGAGTGGTAAGCACTAGGTAGCCTATCTACAACAAGCTCCAGATACAGATTCTTAGTTTTAGCACTTGAATTTGCTTATTCGTGCTCAGCACTTGTTCAGAACTTGTTGTACTCACTAAATAAACTACAAATTACTACAGCACTCAACCGTCCTCATTACCTAGAGGAAAACAGTTTTTGTGCTTACTTTCCACACTTGCTTAGAGAAAAACAGCTCTTGTACTCACTTTCCTCACTTGTCTAGAGGAAAATAGTTTTTTATTCAGGCATGTCCAAGGGTCAGCTCCCAGTGTTCTCTCCTGTCTATCTGATGAATCTGGGCATCTTGGGGCAATGTAGCAATTGCCTCATGTACACAGACAACCCTCTCCTCCTACCACCCAACACTACAACCTGTGAGAGATGGACTTATCTAGCCAAACTGTAGGTAAAGCTCTCTCCAACCAAGACTGAACATGACAGTCAAGAGGAGAAGGTAAACACTTGCACCACACCACACTCACATAGTCCCACTAAACCTACACCACCAAAATCCACACATAGAAACACAAAAACATTCATGGAGGCTCTCAATAATAATCTGCTCAAGCAACAGAGACCTCCAAAGCAGAAACGCAAGCAACCACCCTCACCAACTTAACGCAAATGACACATAGCCCACAGACTCAGTGTGCCACTCAACCACAGCCCATAAGGCAAAACAACATACCCAACACACTAGTCATAGGTGACTCTGTAGTCAGGCACACTGATGTCCCACTCACCAGGCTAAACAAGGAGAAGGTTACTGTCAGCTGCCTGTCGGGTGCCAGGATCCACCACATAACCCGCGCACTCAGGTCACTCCATAACAATTCTCCAAAAGGGCCTTACTGAGACGGACACCTGATGTCAAAGTCATGGTCTCAAGCTAAATACCAAAAAATGCATAGTCATCCCATTTGGGAAAAACAAAACACCCATGAATTACCACATAGGTGGCAGCCCCCTTAATACAGAAGAGGTAATAAGAGATCTGGGGACCCAGGTAGATAGTAATTTCTCCTTTGACAATCATATTGCCAAAGTAGTTAGGAAATCCTTCTATGTAGCCCATCTAATTACTAAAGGGTTTGCATCTAGAAATAGAGGTTATAGTGCCCCTCTACTCATCACTCATCAGACCCATCACAGAGTACAATGCCCCATTTGGGATGTACCTCACAAGACACTTCCAACAGCTATAAAGACCACAAAAATACCTTACCAAGAGGATTACTGGCCTCAAACATATGTCCTATGCAGCCCGACTGGAAAAACTCCAGCTGTACTCAGTGGCATATCGCTTACTCAGAGGTGATCTCTGCCTGACTTACAAAGCCACCTCCAACTCAGAATTGATGGACATGCTCCACCTAAAGAAATCCAAGTCACCGCAAGCCACTCACTCTAGTGAGCTAAACCTTGTCACAACAATGAATAGAACATGCTGGAGGGATAGATTCCTGTCACAGAGACTCCTCATGCTTTTGAACAAAATTCCTAACTACATTAGGCAGAGCCACTTACTAACACTCTTCAAGAGAAACCTTGATGAGTGGATGGGTAACAGAAAATACACCCCTGGGATCACTTCATTGGCTCTTCTTGACAGAGGCTCAATTAATTAATCAATGGGGCGGCGAAAGCTGACACACTCTGGCTAGGCTTATAAATGCCCTCGGGCAGATAGCCTAGTACCTACCTATGAACCTATGAACAAGTACAAATACGATTCTGTGATTATCCATGTTGGTGTAAACAACCTGAGATGTACCTCCGTGGACTGCATGAAAAGAGACATGAAGATCTCTCCGATCTTGTAGCCCAGGCAGGTATGACCCTAGCCCTGAGTAGCATCCTGTCATTGCCCAGAATTATATTGCAGTACAAGGACAAAATGATTGAGTTAGACATTTGGCTAAGCTTCTGGTGTCATTCTAAGGGGATCCAGTATCTGCCTGCCTGGGACGACATGGTCGACAGACCACGATGCTTTGCCAGAGATGGCCTGCACCTGTCACCCCTGTGATTCCAGATACTGGCAAAGGCTCTTGCTGCCTCTATAGTGCCTTTTTCAGGCAAAGTTCAAATGACAAATTCACCACCATAACAGCAACAGGCAAGCAAAAACTGAGGGTAATGCTACTCAATGCTAGAAGTCTAAATCTCAAAATGCACTCACTCGAGGCACTCCTTAAAATAGAGAACATCGATATCTGTGCAGTGACTGAGACTTGGTTCAAGGCTGCAGACAGCACCCCTGCATTAACAGGCTATAACTCATACCACACTTTTCGGCCATCTAACCTGGACCGGAGCACTATAGGTGGAGTTGTATCCATATTCATTAAGGATATCCACACCTCCAGGCTAGTTGCTCAGCATAATGCATCCAAAGTTATCCAAGTGCAACTAACTCTGGGCAAAACTGCAATCCAAATTGTAGCTTGCTACAGATCCCCCACCATGACCCAGGATTCCCACTCCTCTTTTCTTGATATACTGGAAAATATTAGGGTTCAACCAACACCCTAATATTGGGTGATTTCAACTACCCCACCATTAACTGGGAAAACTACTCATGTACCAACTTTTTTGCTTAGCGCTTTCTGGAATTCATAAATTCTAATGCCCTGGATCAACTTATCTACACCCCACCAGGGGCAACAATATCCTAGACCTAGTCATTACCAACATGAGTGACCTGTGTTCCACACCTAAAGTCAACTCTTTGTTGGTCAGATCCGACCATAAGCTAATCACCCTAGATATCCACATCCCACCCCCATCCTCCATTAAGGAAACCACGGTAAAAAAGTTCTCCAAAGCCAACTTCATGCTTCTTAAGACAGAAGTGAAGAACTTCATGACACCCATGCAGATGGACAATACAGTTATGATTGCTGAATCCTACACAAATGCACTCTATAATCACTTACACGAGTGCATGGTTCATGCTATCCCAAAAGAACCAAGACACTATCCTCCAAAAAAAGGAAGCCAATCTGGTGGTCCCCTGCCATAAACAAACTCTACAACAGAAGGAAGAAACTGTTGCAAAAGAGAGTAAAATCCCATGAGTGGAGGAGCTCCCTGGTCAGCCTCAGTAATGAGCTGAGATCCCTTATAAGCTCCTCCAAAGCTAGCTATGAAAACAAGATCACCACTGATTCTAAGGACAACCACAAAGCATTCTATAGCTATGTCAAGAATCTCAATGGCAACACCCATATCTGCTCTGAGTTACAGCACAAAGGCACAAAAATTACAGAACCAACTGATATTGCCAGCATCCTGGCATATAGGTTCAGTGCTAACATTACCCCCCCTCTCACCCCCTAAAGGGCTCATATCTATACAGGAAGAATGCAGAGTCCCTGTAATCACAACTACACAGGTAAAAGCAGCACTCTCTAAAGCCAAAAACACAGCATCAATGGGACTGGACAATATCCCAGGCTGTATTTTACACAAACTTCAGAATGAACTGGCTCCCCACCTAAGCACCATGTTCAGTCATAGCTTCACATCAGGCTTTGTGCCCACTGAATGGTGCACAACAACATTTATCCCACTCCTCAAAGGGGGAGCCACCACTGATCCTGGGAACTATCGCCCTATTAGCCTGACGAGCCTGGTCTGCAAGGCAATGGAACGTATCATCATGGAATTCATAAACAAAGACATTGGTAACCTCCAAACTCTGGACCCCACCCAGTTCAGATTTGTGAAAGGCAGATCATGCCTCCTGAACAAGGTCAACTTTTTTGAGGCAGTCACCAAAGCCATAGATGAGGGTAAGGTGGTTCACACAGCCTATCTTGACCTCACCAAGGCTTTCGACACCATCCCCCATTCTGTAATTATAGCTAAACTCACTAAACTAGGTATAAATCACTATGTCACAAGATGGGTTGCCAACTGGCTCACTGACAGAACCCACACTGTAAAAGTTGCAGACTCCAAATCTGACTTCAAACCAGTGACAAGTGGAGTACCACAGGGTTCAGTCCTGGGCCTTCTTCTGTTTGGTATCTACTTTTCTGAAGTACAGGCTAACACAGAAGGCCTCTAGATAATGAAGTTCACAGATGACTGCAAACTAGGAGCTATAGATAAGCTCCCAAATGATGTGGACATCCTACAGAAGAGCCTCACTGAGACAGATGCCTGGTGTCAGAACCATGGCCTCAAGCTCAATGCCAAAAAGTGCATTGTTATCCCCTTTGGTAAAAACTCTGTACCCATGAACTACCACATAGGTGGCAGTCTTCTTAATGCCAAATGTGTGATAAGAGACCTTGGGACCCAGGTGGACAGTAGTCTCTCCTTTGATAATCACATTGCCACAGTATCCAGGAAATCCTTCTACCTGGCACACCTCATCAAAAAAGGGTTCTTATCCAGAAAAAAAAGAGGTCATTGTCCCCCTCTACTCTACACTCATTAGACCCATTATAGAGTACAATGCCCCTTTTGGAATGTACCTCACAAGACATCTGCAGCAGCTGGAAAGGCCACAGAAGTACCTCACAAAGAGGATTACTGGCCTCAAACAGCATACTCCGGAGGTGATCTTTGCCTAACATATGAAACTATGTTAAACCCAGAGCTGTTGGACATGCTACACCTAAAGAAATCCCAATTCCTATGAGCTACATGCTCTAGGGACCTAAACCTTGTCATCGCAATAAACAGGACATGCTGGAGGGATAGATTCCTGTCCCAGAGACTTCCCATACTCTGGAACAAGCTACCCATCTATGTCAAGCAAAGTTCCTCATTAACACTCTTCAAGAAAAATCTTGATGAGTGGATGGGAAATAGGAAATACACCCCGAGGATCACTTCTGCGGCTCTGCTTGACAGGGGCACAGGAAAATAACTTTCTTGGGTTGGCATAAGCCAGGGAACTTTGTTGGCTAGGCTTACTTAGGCCCTTGGGCCAATAGCCTAGTACCTACCTATAAACCTATGAGAGAAGACCTGTAACAGTCAGGTGTGACTTTTGAAGAAGGTAGGGGGCTGACACTGAATCAAGAGAGATGGTGACAATTGACACTCTGACCCCATATAGAAAATGGGAAAAATGGGGATGATGTTGATGATATAGATACACACACACACACACACACACACACACACACACACACACACACACACACACACACACACACACACACACACACACACACTTATTAGCTAATACTAAAAATATAAAACAACAAATATTAAAATATTAAAAGGGCATTGTTGACTCATCTTTAGTGGATTGGTCGACAAATCTGGTTCACACCCAGAAGTTTCCTTCTAATTTTTCATCCACCTTGCACCTCCCCCTGCTACTTATATATATTCCATCTGTGAGACTGCACAATGCCAGGGAAAGGGCATGATCTTGTATCACCAGCAACAACTTAACCCTCAGTGAGTCAACAGAATAGGTATTGACTAAATAGGCCCTGACAATATTAAGGGAACCCATAGTGTCTGTCTATATAAACACACACACACACACACACACACACACACACACACACACACACACACACACACACACACACACACACACACACACACACACACACACACACTTATACAAGTGTAGATACTAAGTCTGAGTGGTTGTGTTAGGAGTTACATTGTGCAGCAATAAAAAAAGAGATAAAAAAATGGGACACAGAAATGAAACTGGAAAACATTTAGTATCAATACACATAGAAAGACTTTTGTCCAAGATGAAATAGAAAACTATGCAACCATTGTAGAAATAAGTAATTAAGATAACATCAGAAGTAGGTAGATATCAGTATTGCACATACAAAGAAGAGGTTGGCACATGAGGATGGAAAAAAAAGAGGGCTTTAGAGAAGAGAATATTTCATATTGGGGCTCAGCTGGATTTATAGAGAGAGATGTGAAGATAAGGACTGTATTAGAAGTATATGCCACTGGAAAGAACAAAGTACAGAAAGTGAAAAGATCTCTCCCTCATAGTTCTGGGATCTAGCATTTAGTCTTGACTTCTGGTCACTGTGTACATGGAGTTTGCATTCTCTTAACCTGTGTGTGTGGGTTTTCTCTAGGTATTCTGGTATTTTCCCACTTCCGAAAAGCACACTGAATTCCAATTCTCTCTCTCTCTCTCTCTATATATATATATATATGTATATATATATATATATATATATATAAAGAGCTTTTACTCTATAATCTTGAAATACTAAAATATCGAACTTTAGTATTTCGAGACCATAAAGTCTAAAGTGCAGTTACATGAAACTGCATAATATCGAATGCAGAAATGTCGAATCTGCCGTTGTGTTGTCACATTTGTGACGTGCGATGTGGTTTGTGGATTTAGCTGGGGATTCATGTAAGTGGTGTTCTTGTAAGGGTATTGGGTAGGGATGGTAATGTTTTTGAGTATATGCAGTGGTGAGTTTTATGTGTTTGTGTGTTTAGTGTGACCTCGGAGTTAGTCTATATAAGTAGAAGGGTGTGGGGGCCGCAGCCCCTCTGCTTATAGGTAGGGTAGGTGTGTTTGTTTGTTATGTTGTGTTTGTGTGTGTTGTTTTGTTTGTTGCAGTGTCTTTAGGTAGGTGTATGTGTGCTTGTTTGTGTGGTGGTGTGTGTATGTGAATGATCACGATTTTGAATTTCGCAGTTGTGAGTGCCAGTTTTTTGGGGTTTTGGCTTTATAGTCTCGAGATATTCTAGTATTTCAAGATTATAAAGTGAATCTATATATATATATATATATATATATATATATATATATATGTCATTCTGCCTGAGCTATTAGTAAGGTATTTATCTGCTCTTAGCTTATCTGAATTGTATTTGCTTTATCTTGCTATTCTCCTCTATGCAGCTATTTAGGCACTCATTTCTTCTTTAATGCATTGTATATAATGTTTGTTTGATATTTTTAATATTTTTGATATGTGATATTTTTAAAAGGGCTAAACAGTCATGGTTATCAGAATTGCGTTGTGACTTATTCACGCTATACCCATGTACTTATAACTTTGTTTATACCACCTGCATCTTTTTCCTGGTGGCGTTTGATGCAATTCTAAGACTACGAGCTTATGCCATAGAGACAACTGCCTTATTATAGCAGTTTCCTTGTCTGCCATCAGTGTGTGTGCTATACTTGCTTGTTACTCCCACTCATTTTATTTTAGCATAGCTAACTTTAGAGCTCCGTTTCCATCTGTAGTTAATATGCTATTACACTTCTTGGACCCTCGTCCTAGACTTTTCTGAAGCCACCTGGACTTTGGCATTGTTTTTTTCTATTAACTGTAACACTGTTTTCTTCTAACTTCCGGTCATATTTAAAGAAACTCATCCTTTTTATTCATAGCTGTTTATTTAATTAAAAGTAAAACCATATACTGTCTTGTAATGTCCTTTTGTAATTAATCTAGTCACCCGAGTTTTGAAAGGCATTTTTCAGTTTACAACTGAAGTCATATGGTCTGCTGAAATGTCTGCTCATAGATAAGCTAGATGACGAGCATTATTGAATGCTATCCACAAGTAAAGACTACAGCCACATTTTCTTTCTTTGAAAGGTCCGGTTGCAGTTAAAGCTATTTTGCCCGGCTATTGGGTTACTTGTTCCATACTGTTAAACTTTGCTATTCATACCTGAGTACAAATAGCCTTTTCCAGCTTTTAAACTGTTGGCATTAGAAACGTAAATCCAAAAAGACAGGGAAGAAACCACGATACAGCACGAATAACCAACACTTATAATAAAGTCGAATTAAGCGCTTTTCGTTTATTGCAGTGAACAAACTTCTTCAGATAAAAACTACAGCACATGAACAGAGTTTAAATACAACTGCTGAAAATTATTCAATTAGTCAATTATCCAATTAAGTACTTAAAGTGTAATCACTCATTTCAAACAGTACAGATTTAGAAACACATATACATGAGTACTGCAAAAACTAAAACTAAAAATAAGAAATAATAATAATAACATTGCACCGCTACTCTAACAAAAGATAAATAAGAACTTATATATTAAAAAATGTGTGAATATATATAAAGATAAACTAATAATAGGAAATCACTTAACATTCAACCAAGTACATAAAGGCTCACTAAAAATGTACCTGTAATTGTAATACTCTAAAGGTGTCGTGACAACCAAAACTTATATCCGTTATATATTTACAAGGTGTTTTCCTTATTGTGTGTTTGGATTTTTGAGTTTGCTGTTCCATGGCCATGGATGGAGTTCACCTACACTGTTTTTGGAAAATACATCAAGTTTAGGTGCTACAAAGAAATCCACTGGGGACTTTATTTCTAGCACAATTGACTCAGTGATTGGACTCTATTTCTGCTCGGCAAGTGGTTTTGGATAATAAACTAGGAGCATTATACAGAAATAAACAATTTCTCACCAAAGCAGCAAAGATTTCAATAGCAAATTCCCACCTTATCTCCACCCTACTTTATGCCTCTCCAGTATATACCAACCTAAGGCAATGTGATCTAAACAAGCTAGAGACCTGCTACAACAAAATCGCAAAATTCGCCACAGGGGCATCCTACCGTAGTCACCACTGTCTTTCACTTGCTGAACTGGGCTGGCTTGAACTCCCTCACCTCCTTCAGTGGTATCAACTCTCACTCACCCACAAACTAGTAAACCATCCACTAAATGTCCCATCCCTCCAGAATCTACTCCAACCCTATCGCACCACCAGACCACTAAGATCCAGCAACAAAAATCACTTGCAGATCACTAAAGCCAATAACTCTGCTGGTGAAGCACTATTCTCTTGCGCCATAGCCAAATTATGGAACTCACTCCCACCCACAATTACCTCCATACCATCATGCACCAACTTCAAAACTTTATTAAAAGCGCACCTAAAACATGCTGGCTATGCCCTTGCAACTCCCACTCTAATATCATCCACCCCATCCAACTACTACCTTTCTTTCACCTCCACTAACTACCTTGATGATAGCAAGCTCAGATGCTCTTAAGCCTAGTACTTATTATACAGCAGGAACTTCTCATTGTTACATTTGTTAATGCCTGTTATGTACTTCACAGATAAAGATTCTAGTTGTCTACTGATGTACTATGTTCTTCATCTGTAAATATGTTGTAAGTAATTTCTATGTTAAATTGTTAATCACTATGTAATCCAATGTAACTACTGTCTATTTTACTGTGGAGCTTTTCTCCCCGGGCCTCCGCTGAAAATGGACCCACATCCAGTCGGACACTCCCGGTCAACAAATTTAAATAAATAAATAAATTTGTGCCTGCTGGTTCCATTGTTCCTGATATTTCAGAAGGCTGTAATGGTTTTTCTGCCTGCCTGGTAAGTCAGCACTTGGATAATAATGGTGGTCCTAGACTTGATGACTCACTTAATACAATTTTGGAATTTAATGCTGATATTGGTAACTGAATTTATTGATATTTGTGACCCTTTGGAAGAGCATGATTACAAAATGCTTAAATTTAAAAACTGCAGTTGGAGAACAACTATCTAACATGTTGTGTTAAGCCTGAAATCATCCCTATAGGTTTGAGAATGTGGAAATACCCTGTGGGACTTAAGAAAGACTCTTTATTGCATTAGGGACTTCTTTCATTATTTAATAGGCATGGTATGGAATATATGGAGTGCCTTATTAAACATAAAGTAAAATTTATCGACAAACTGAAAGCTGAGACTGTGGCTCAGAAAAATCTTGTTATCAGCCATAGAGAATATGCTTGTTTTAAATCTAAACACAGCAGAATTTTTATTAGCATCGAAAACAAGATTGCCCAATTAAAAGATAAAAAAGTAAAGAAATGGAACGGGGACCTTAATGAGTATAAAATTGGTAATGCCTACCTGAACCCACCTCCTTCTACAGTATGGGGATATAAGAAGTTTGGAAATGACCTGATACAGGGACAACATAATAGTTGGGATCATGCTAATGAACAGCATGCACATACTATGGGCTTTAGACCTCCTTCTTCAGCTACTAATATCCCTGATGTTAATAGTCCTGCTCTCCCTTTATCCAACAATCAAGCTGGTTCTCTACCATTAAGGAGATTGAAGAGACTAAAAGAGAAAAGAGCAAACAACCAATGGCAGGTTCCAAACCAGCCACAATCTCCTGCGAGGAACCGGTGGTTCAACAGGAATCACACACACAACCCCAACAACAGAGTGCACTCAAATAGCAATAATGAATGGGTCTCCCTAATTTAATGGATATTACTGAACAGTTTTCTGACTCTAATTTTTGTGTAGAACCCTGTAATATTGTAACCACTACTAGTGGTGATTTCAAAGTATATAATTCACTAGCATACATATAGATGATGAGATTATTGGCCACTTGTCTTTAGCGTACATGAGATTATTGACCTCTTGTCGTTATCGTACATATAGAAGATGAGATTATTGACCTCTTGTCTAAGAGTTTAACTTATAGGTTCATAGGTTGGTACTAGGCTATCAGCCCTAGGGCCTATACAAGCCTAGCCATAACAATTCCCTGGATATTTCTTCTCACAATATTTACTTCCCCAGACCCCTGTCTAGCAGGGTGACTGACGTGATACCCAGGGTGAATTTCCTATCTCCCATCCAGTTGTCAAGTTTCCTTTTGAAGAGGGACAAGGAGGCACTCTGCTTGACATGTATGGGCAGTCTATTCCAGAGTATGGGGTGTCTCTGGGACAGGAACCTATACGTCCAGCATGTTTTGTTCATTGTGATGACAAGGTTTAGATCCCTGGAGCATGTGGCTCTGAGGGATTGGGGTGTCTTTAATTCTTTATTTCTTCAAAAGCCAGTATTTCATATTTATTAATGGATGTTAAAAAGTATATTAGAAAACTAAATTTTAGATTAATTTTTAGTGAAACACTGCCTGTTGAGCAACCTTTAAAAATTACCAGTACTTTTAACCCACCCCTTCATCTGACTTTGAAGATATATGAAAAATGATGTGAAATTGATTTGAGGAATTTACTAAAAGATAATATAAGGATTGGTGGAACAGGACTTGTTAAAGATGAGAGGAGTGTGTTAAAGAAATTAAGAGAGCAAGGTATAAGGGTTATAAAACCTGATAAGGGGGATGGGATTTTGTTAATGAAACAGTATCAATACAAGAAAAGAATGTTGGATATTTTAGAAGCTGACACTTGTGTCTGTAAGCATTAGTGAGCTAAATGCGGCTTATGGAAAAATTAGAGAACAGATTAATGATATGTTTATTGAAGGCAGGATATCCATAGATGAGCTTAATTATCTTAGTATGCCATCTTCAATTACACCCATAATTTTTGGAATCCCTAAAATACACAAAAATATCCAGGATCCTACTATGAGACCAATTGTTGATGGCAGAGTTTCTATCACTACTGCTTGTGCGAAATATTTAGACATTAATCTGAAGGGCCTTTTATTAAGTGAAGGGGATTCATGGATTTATTTTGAGAAATTTAACACAGATGAATTTCATGAAGATGATGTGCTTGTTACTGTAGATTTAAAGGACCTCTACACTGTGATCCCACATGATTTGGGTATACATTGATTTCTAGAAGTTTTGAAAGATAAGAATATCCCTCAGGATAAAATTAATATTTATGATGAAATGTTAAAATTATTTTTCAAAATAATTTCTATTTTGAAGGGAACTACTACCTACAATTAACAGGTGTGGCTATGGGTTCCAATTATGGGTCACCTATTGCTAATCTGGTGATGGTCTATTGGGAAAAACAGTTTATTATGAATGGGTCATATAAGGATGCTGTTAAGTTCTACACCAGATATCTGGATCTAGATGACATCTTACTTATTTGGAAGTATATTAATAATCAACTGGTGGAGTTTCTGGAGTTTATTAAAAAGACTACTGGCTTTCTTGTTTTTTATTATGAATGTAATAATACTGCTATATCATTTTTGGATGTGCTAGTAAAAAAAAGATCTTAATAATAAAATATATGAAGCGAATATTTGTAGAAAGCATACTTATTCCAGTACCATACTCCATTTTATTAGTACACATCCATCTCATCAAAAGAGGGCTATAGTTAAAGGGCAGTTTGTTAGGGCTGCCTGTATGGTCACGAGAGAATCTGACTTTCTGAGAGAGTGTCTCCTTATGGAGGATATGTTCTTAAAAAGAGGGTATCCTAAAACCTTGGTGAAAAATTTGAAAAAAGAGGCTATTTCCAAGAGGCATTCTGGCCATTTAACTCTATTTTACAGGAGGGTCATTATAGCATTAATAGATAACAGTCGAAAATGGCTTTGCAAACCAATACTTACAATGGTTCTCTTATCACCAGTTTTAATAGTGACAGCTATCTGATTACATGAGAAAAATTGAGTAGTATTTAAAAATGATTTTGACACTAGCTCTAAGTTTGGGGATTATCCTGTTATAGTTTATAGGTGATGGAGATGTTTGAAAAATGTACTTGAGCAATATGTATTCAGTAATCCCCAAGTAATAAGGGGTATGAGTAAATGTGGTTGTTGTCATTTTTGTAAACATATCTTCTTCTTCTTTCAGCTGCTCCCATTAGGGGTCGCCACAGCAGATCAACTGTTTCCATTTCCTCCTGTCCTCTACATCTTGCTCTCACACCAACCACCTACATGTCCTCTCTCACCACATCCATAAACCTTATCTTAGGATTTCCTCTTTTCCTGTTACCTGGCAGCTTCATCCTTAGCATCTTTTCCCAATATACTCTGCATCCCTCCTCAGCACATGTCTAAACCAATGTAATCTTGCCTCTCTGGCTTTGTCCCCAAACCTTCCAACCTGAGCTGACCCTCTAATATACTTATTCCTAATCCTGTCCATCCTCCTCACACCCAGTGCAAATCTTAACATCTTCAACTCTGCTATGTCAAGCTCTGACTCCTGCCTTTTTGTCAGTGCCACTGTCTCCAACCCATATAACATAGCTGGTCTCACTACCCTGTCGTAGACCTTCCCTTTCACTCTTACTGGTACTCGTCTGTCACAAATCACTCCTGACACTCTTCTCCACCAACTCCATCCTGCCTGTACTCTCTTCTTCACCTCTCTTCCACACTCACCATTACTCTGAACTGTTGATCCCAAGAACTTAAACTCATCCATCTTCGCCACCTCTACTCCCCGCATCCTCACCATTCCTCTATCCTCCCTCTCATTCACACACATATATTCTGTCTTAGTCCTGCTGACCTTCATTCTTCTTCTCTCTAGAGCATATCTCCACCTCTCCAGGGTCTCCTCCACTTGTTCCCTGCTCTCAATACAAATCACAATGTCATCTGCAAACATCATAGTCCACGGGGACTCCTGTCTGATCTCATCTGTCAACCTGTCCATCACCATTACAAATAAGAAAGGGCTCAGAGCTGATCCTTGATGTAATCCCACCTCCACCTTAAACGCATCCGTCACTCCCATCACAGACCTCATTAGTCACACTACCCTCGTACATATCCTGTACCACTCTTACATACTTCTCTGACACTCCCAACTTCCTCATAAAGTACCACAACTCCTCTTTAGGCACCCTGTCATATGCTTTCTCTAAATCCACAAAGATACAATGCAGCTCCTTCTGGCCTTCTCTGTACTTCTCCATCAACACTCTCAAAGCAAACATCACATCTGTAGTGCTCTTTCCTGGCATGAAACCATACTGCTGATCACTAATCATCACCTCCCTTCTTAACCTAGCTTCCACTACTCTTTCCCATAGCTTCATGCTGTGACTGATCAGTTTAATCCCTCTGTAGTTACTACAGCTCTGCACATCATCCTTATTCTTAAAAATCGGTACCAAAACACTTTTTCTTCATTCCTCAGGCATCCTCTCACTTTCCAAGATTTCATTAAACAATCTAGTTAAAACTCCACTGCCATTTTACCTAAACACCTCCATGCTTCCACGGATATGTCATCTTGACCAACAGCCTTTCCGTTCTTCATCCTCTTCATAGCTATCCTTACTTCCTCCTTGCTAATCCACTGCACTTCATGAGTCACAATCCGCACATCATCCAACCTTCTCTCCCTCTCATTCTCTTCATTCATCAACCCCTCAAAGTACTCTTTCCATCTGCTCAACACACTCTCCTTGCTTGTAAGTACATTTCCCCTCATTATCCTTTATCACCCTTACCTGCTGCACATCTTTACTAGCTCGGTCCCTCTTTCTAGCCAATCAGTACAGGTCCTTTTCTCCCTCCTTAGTGTCCAACCTTTTATACAACTCTTCATACACCTTATCCTTAGCCTTCGCCACCTCTCTCTTTGCCATTCACCTCATCTCCTTATACTCTTGTCTACTTTCTTCATCTCTCTGACAATCCCACTTCTTCTTCACCAACCTCTTTCTCTGTAAACATATAATGGTTAGTAAAGAATGCATGCTCAATGGTATGCTTATTAAAATAAGTAATAATTATAATTGTGTTTCAAAATTTATGATTTGTGCTGCTTTATGTCACACATGTAACACTTACTACATAGGAAAGACTGAGCATATGTAAAAACAACGTATCTATAAGCATGTATATGATATAAACAAATAAAAGAACACCAGTGCTTTAGTGAAGCATGTTATGGCTAATGCTGAGCATTATTTTAATTTTTTGGTCCTTGAACAGGTTTTACCAAATGTTAGGGGTAGGTGTATTCTCTCCGATTAGAGGTGAGAAAACTTTATTGGCAGCTATGTTGCAATGCTTTTAACTATCCAAGATTGAACAATGTTCTGTAGCTTGCCTTTTAAAATTAAAAAGTTTAGATAGGTAAATTGTAGATCCATTAATAGCATTTATTATTTACTTTTATGCTACTGAAATCTGTTACACACACACACACACACACACACACACACACACACACACACACACACACACACACACATTTTCTCCTTTAAATTTTAATTGATGGTACCAGTCAGGTGATCTACTTGGTGGTCTATTTAAACATGGTTTGGTAGTTTTATTTGTACTTCTGAAGAAGTCCTGATTTTAAGGACAAAAGTGTTTAAGTTTTTGATATTAAAGTTTAACGTTCTTAGAATTTAACTGCCATGGCTCCTTTATTCCATTTCTGTGCTTTGGCATTGTGTTTGTAGATTCATTATAACCCTCCCTCTGCTGCTTACCCTAACACCCCACCTAATCCTCTCACTATATAAATCTACCCTCTCCTTTCTAATAATCAACCCTACTACTTTCCGCTCCTCCCTACCACACTGCTCATAATCTTTTTTTCTATTGCTCCTTTTCATATACCAAGGACCCAGTATTTTTCATATTGACTCCACTTGCCACAATCTACAACAGTCTGAAGCACAAGCTATTATCCCAGCAAGCTTCTACATGCCTCTAAACTAAGTTAATGTATGTTAAAGTTTATTCAGCTGCAGTAAAGCTTAAAACTCTAGTCCACCTCTTAGCTGATTTGCACATCACCTGCCCTCCACCCAACTAACAGGAATGTTACTTTTACTCCCACCACCAGAGTTACCCACCACTTCTGAACTGTGACAAATAACACAGTTGCCTGAACCATGGACATCATTGCAAGTCCCATATCTGAAAATTAAGTTAAAGTATGTCCAATATTGATTATTGTACTCCCAGCATGGATTAAGTTAGCTTAACCACTATACAAAAATATGACACTCTTATATCCCCAGAACCTACAACTGCTCCTCTATCCACTCTTGTTCCCCCATACCCTAAATCTGCATCTCTAACAAAATATAGGGTATATACTTAAGCCCTCTCTTCTTCAATTACACAAACAAAAGTCAGTATAACTTGACTGTTAACCTTATCCATTCTATATAAGACTGAGCCTATCCTGCTTTTTTTAACCAAAAAAGAAAAACTTAAAAAGAGAAAAAAGTATGTTTGTAGGTCTACTATAGCTGCTATCAGCTACTAGAACTAGCTAGTTGAACTTACTGATTGGTTCTTGCAACCCCAGATCTGAGGTGTAATCCCGCTCCGTTCTATCTCGCTACACTCGGGCTCAATCTGCTCCTCTAACCTACCTCCATTCCCACCCACCCTCACTTTCCCTAACTTTATTTCTAACTAACCACACCCACACACCTTACCAACCAATCACCACACAGCTCCCAGTATAGCTCCATCTGCACTAACTATTAAAACCCACCTCCTTAAAGCCACACCAAAAAGCACACTGCACCTATCCACTACAATGCCTAACTATAAAACTACAACCCAAATAATAAAAACTACACCCAATTCAAAACCCCAACATTGCAACCTACTACACCTACATACTGCTACTCTATC
Source organism: Protopterus annectens (assembly GCF_019279795.1). NCBI lineage: Eukaryota > Metazoa > Chordata > Ceratodontiformes > Protopteridae > Protopterus > Protopterus annectens. The sequence goes on along the minus strand of NC_056741.1, from coordinate 1,653,117,663 downwards.
CTAAAAATAGCTGCACATATCTCATCCTACCATACAAAACTAGTAGAAACTACACCTCCCCATTCTACATGCTCCATCTACCCACTAAAACCTAAACCTACTAACTTTATTATATCTTCTTCCATCCTTAATACTACAACTCTTAATAATACAAATTACTCTCTACTTCCACATCCTAACTTTCCTAGAGTCTCTCAGAAATCTGACAGGTGCATAGTTAAAATCACAAAATCAAAAGACAATAGTTAATACAGCATACAATCTAACACTCAGTGGGGACATTCACCCAAACCCCGGCCCTAACACTAAACTAGAAGTGAAAACAACACAAACTACCAATCCCTCCCACCCAGTAACAATCCCCCCTAGAAAAAAATGCTAAATATAAACATTAGAAGCATCACTTACAAAATACATGAGATGCATGCCAACCTGTCACTATATTCACAAGATATAGTAGTAATTACTGAAACATGGTTTAAACCCAATGTCAGCAACAGTGAGATTCTCCCTCCAGGATATAATATCAAGCATTTAGAAAGAATAGGCAAAAGAGGTTGAGTTATAGCTCTACTTTTTAAAAATTACCTTACCATAGAAGCCTTACATCATAGCACCCCAACTTTAACAATGCCAAAGTGTTATTTAGTAAGCTTAGCATTAATTAAAAAAAAAAAAAAAAAAAAAAAAAAACAACATATACATATAATTGGAACATACATCTCACCCGGTGACAGCATCCACACATTAGAAAACATACTGAATTCTACCACACAATCATTACCTCATGAAACAATAATCATGGGTGATTTTAATATTGACTGGATAAACTGCAATTCCCAAAACCCCTCCAATCACATCAACCTCTATGGATTCACTTAACTCATACAAACTCCTGCCAGGGTTGACAAATCTTCCAATAAACACTCCATTCTCGACTGAATATTAACAAATAAATTAACCCACTCCCCTCACTCTGTCTGTCTCCCTGACAGCCTCAGTGACCATGTCCCAACCTACCTACTTAGGCCACAAATTTATCCAACAAAACAAACTATCTTCCAATAAATTAGAAACAAGAAACATCTTAACATTAACAACCTCACAAATATCCTCAAACACTGCAATTGGTCACCACTCAAACTACTTCCCCTGGAAAACATTATAGATTACATTAATACTACTTTTCTCTTGCTAAAATTAAGAGATAAGGCCTGGGAACATTGGCACAAAATAAAAACCAAAACGGCAAAACAAACTTACCAGGAACTTAGGAACAAAGCAAAGAAACAAATTAAACAGGACAAAAGTAAGCTATTACTCGGACATCCAAACTAAACACTGAAATAACCCACAGAACTTCTGGGCAGTGATAAATAATATACTCATACCTGGCAAAGCAAGCACATCACAGCCCCACTACCAATAATAACTGCAAAAATATTGCTACCCGATTCAAGAAATACTTTACAGAAACTATTTTAGCCCTCTCTAACAAACATACCTCCACTCTTATCCCACCATCTTCTACAAGTAAAAAAAAAAATAGCCACAGTCTCCATTCTACCTGTCTCAACTGATGCAATAAAAGACTTCTTAAGAAATTAAAACCCACTATATTGGCTGCAGACAACGTACCAGCAGAATTCTTAACAATAGCTGCTGATGGAATTGCCTACTCAGTATCCATTTTTATCAATAGATCCATGTCAGAACACCAAGCCCCTACAATCTGGAAAACTTCCCACATCATTCCACTTCACAAAGGAGGCAATTCAACTGATCTGTCAAGCTACTGAACAATTGCAATCCTATCCCCTTTGTCGGAAGTAATAGAAAGAATTGCACACTAGCAATTCATGGTTTACCTGCATACTAATAACCTACTAACAAATACCCAGCATGGCTTCTGCCTATACCACAGTACTTATCACTGCACTAATGTTCTTTACTAACACTGTCAACCTTCACAGAAAAAACAATAAATATGTTTCCTCTATCTTTCTAGACTTATTGATGGTCTGATATCACAAACTTTTAAATGAGATGAACCTATGCCAATCTACTCTTGCTTCATTCCAGGATTGCCTAACTGGACTTCAGCAAGCAGTACATTTGCAACAAAATCTATCACCACTTCTCCCTGCGATCCTAGATGTCCCACAAGGCTCTATACTAGGCCCCCTGCTCTTCACAATATTTACAAACAAGCTTCATACATCAGCCCCTCATGCCTCAGTCATTCAGTAAGCAGATGATTCTACGGTAGAATGTGCTGATACTACCCAACAAGAACTACACACTATAACACAAGAGTCCTTCCTATCAGTAGAAACTTGGCCAACAAACGCTCACTTAATCCTGAACCCTCCTCAAAAAATAAACTTATTTTATTCCATCCCAGTAAAACAATGGTAGCCCCCCATTCAACATTGTATCAACAAACAACACCACCATCACTCCCTCACCTCATACTAAACTTCTAGGAGTTGAAATAGACAGCAATATGAGATTTGACATCCATATATCCCAAACCATAAAAAAGTTCACAAAAAAACAGGTACTCTGTATAGGAACAAGCAATACCTCACAAAAAACACAAGAATTACTATTGCCCAGTCACATCAGCTCTCAACTCTACTCTATGTATCACCCATATTCACTAATCTAAGAAAATCTGAATAAGCAAAACTAGACACCTGCTGTAACAAAATTGCCAAGTTTTCAACAAACACGCCTCTAGGACACACCACTATCCAATACTCAAAATATTCAACTGGCTACAGCTTCCCCAACTCCTGCTCTTTAACCAACTAACCTTAGCCCAGAAAACCTTCCATCAGTCAAATAAAACACCAGCACTACAAAATCTGCTACAGCCATATACTAGAACTAGACTTCTATGCTCTAACAAAAAGACATCCATAGTTAATAATCCTGCTGGAGAATCTCTTAAACTACATAGCCAAATTCTGGAATGCTCTTTCCCCCAACATAACATCCACCACAATCTTGATTCAGTTTAAGAAAATGCTAAAAACGTACATAACTAACAAATGGCTAGACCCATGCACTATTTCTCTGTCCCTTTCTGTACAGGCCTACATTCTTTATATACACTTAAGATCTTTCACCTATAAGGCATGTTAGCACAAATTGCTTATAATTTGTTTTTATAAAAAAAATCATGTATGGATCTTATATTTGAATCTCTATAGAATGTACACACTGTTATCATGTAATCTGACTCACTGTAATGTCATATCTATGTGATTTTACCATGATTCTTACTGTACATAATTGTAGTACTTATTATAATCAAATATTTGTGAAATGGTTTGTAATAGTGGAGTTTTTCTCCCTGGGCCTCCACTGAAAAAGGAACTGTGTCCAGTCGGACTTTCCCAGTAAACAAATGTAAAATAAATAAATAAATCAAAGAAGCAATCCAGACCAGCACCAAACAGAAAATTGAAAATTAAATTTGTGTTTATTTTCCATAATTCCATCCATGTCAGAAGAGTTATGGAAAATAAACACGGTTTTAATTTTCTGTGTTTTGTGCAGGTCTGGTTTGGTTTGCTTTATATATATATATATATATATATATATATATATATATATATATATATATATATATATATATATATATATATATATATATATTATATATATATATATATATATATATATATATATATATATATATATATATATATATATATATATATACACACACACACACACACACACACACACACACACACACACACACACACACACACAGATATATAGATATATATATATATATATATATATATATATATATGTGTGTGTGTGTGTGTGTGTGTGTGTGTGTATGTGTGTGTGCATGTGTGTGTGTGTGTGTGTGTGTGTATACATATACATATATATATATTTATATATATATATATATATATATTATTTTTGTGTGTGTGTGTGTGTGTGTGTGTGTGTGTGTGTGTGTGTGTGTGTGTGTTTGCATTTCCCCTGACCTTGTGCCCAGGGTCATGGCTGAAAAGGGTCTAAGGATGACTTCATATCAATGATTAATGAATGCATAAATGAAATTAAACTAGATGAAATGCTGTTTCTTTCATATTTTTAAAGGTGGCACCTAAACTCAGTCAACATCCATGATTCAAAGACACTGTAATATGGAATTAACAAATGGAATTATCACCAGTAGCTTCCTTCAAGTCAAGAGGGTTATCCTGCATCCCAAATTTCATCTTCATTGTCTTTATATATTGTTTATGTAGATTTCAGTCATCAGCTCATTGTCATCCATTTTACGCAAGTCAGTGCCTTTTAAGTGGTTCAGCAAAGATGCATGATCCGCAATATGAAATGTCTTGAGAAACCCATACTGAGTCAGTCTTATCCATAAATTATTTTTTCACAAAGGATAGCATATTTGAGATACATGACTTTCTTCTGTGTAGGTACACTGCTTATTACTGCTTACTTACTCACTTGTTACTTCTTCTCCTGCATTCATGTAAGCCATGCATTTCTGCATCATCTTTGAGATGCACAAGTTTTGCAGATTACCTGTTACACCCTCATGTACATTAACTATAAATACTGCCTGGATTCATTAAAAGCTACACTAAGTATAGTTATCATGTAGGAAATGTGACATGCTATGTACATGATAGAGCACTATTTTGTATTCATTAAACAGCTGTACACTTTTCCTGGGTGCCACAGCCCTGTATGACAAGACATATAGTAAGAAAGAAGAAATCCATCAGTACAATGGCAAAAGATAGTTCAACACAAAAAAATTGAATGTATCCATCCATCATATATAAAATACATGAAAAAGTAAAGCTTCTTATCAGTACACACAAATAAATGCAGTTTACCTCTCCCCCTAACTGTAAAATAATGAAAAATAAAGATCTTGATTAAAAATTCATAGCAGGGCTAACATGTCTGTCACTCTATTGTGCATCGTAGTATTAAAAAAATAAATGTACACTTGTCAAGGAAAATAGTTAACACCTTTTAGTCTGATATGAACTTCCATGGAGGTCAGCCAGGTATGCATCCCAGACTTAACAAAAGTGCCACTGCTATTAATGCCAGAAACCATTACCATGGTAATAATTAAAACAGTCTTCTTGACAAAGTGGTCAGCTTTCAAGACTGAAAATTCCCATTAAACTGCATCATTAGGTAGAAAAATACTGTATGGTCAACAAATAAATGTGGCATATGTGCCGATGCCAACAGCTACCGAGAATAATGCAGACAGTACAGCAATACTTGTACTGTGAAATGCTAACCATAAGAATGGTTCAAACACATACATTTATTCATATGAATATCTATCCATCAATACACAAAATACATGAAAAAAGGAATGCTTCATATTACTACAAACAACTTAATAACAGATACCCCCAAATTCAAAGCAAAGAAAGAAGGTTGATATATTTCTGTCATTGTGTAGTCCATTGCAGCATAAAAATAGCTGTAAACCTGTCAAGGAAAAATGGTTAGCACTTTTTTGTTTGATATGCACTTCTGTGGAAGTGAGCCAGTAGACATCAAAAAGCCTTAACAAAATTATGACTGACACTATACATGCCCATGCCAACAGGTACTGAGAATAATGCAGACAGTACAGCAATACTTGCATTGTGAAATGCAAACCACAAATAAGATTCAAATAGATAAATATGTTCCCATCAGCAGTCTACCGATGCAGTCAGCTGTGAAAGTAGAAAATAGGGTTGCAAAGCAGTATGGAGTTTTCCGCATCCAGTTTCCCCTATTATGATACCAAGTTCATTAGCTGCACAATTACCTTTATCTATATCGCAGATATACCCCAGGGATTACTTCAGTGTCACTGCTTGACAGAGGCACAGCAAAATAATAGGCATAGTTTTATTCAAACTAAAGGGGTGGCGAAAGCCAAATAACTATGGGCTAGGCTTATAAATGCCCTTGGGTAGATAGCCTAGTATGAACCTATGAACCTATGAACCTATGAACCTATGTAGTGCAGTTTCAGCCCACCCAGCATTGTGAATATGGAAATGAGGTGTGAACAAATTAGCATTCTTGAATTCCACAATCTGCACTAAGTACAGAGAAGGTAAATATGATACAAGGACCTACACAATTGCATGCACATGACATACCTTTGCAAGAATAAGCACTGAGAATTATTACCTGCTACATGCTTGAAAGTATGAATTATTAGTCTAACTGCAATGCCAATCAGGGTGTGTCAGGTAGAAGGGACTTATAAGAAATGTTACTACCATTGACTGATTTAGGAGAACAACATTCCTAACATTGATATTAAATGTTTCTGAGAAACATTGCTGCTGCTGAATACAATTGTGTCTGAAATTTTAAGTAACTACATTACTCATTGAAACATACATCAACTGCAAGGCAAAGCACATAGCAATTTTATTAGGAAAGATAGATTTGGAAATGATGTTTAAAAATAAAAAAGGATAGAGGTGCAGTGTTCACGTCTTTTTTATATTGTATGAGGAAACATTTATATTCCCTGTTTTCATTATCACACCCATCTATTTTTCATTATCACAGAAATGCTCACATCTAAAGACAAAGTACACATGGCAACGGTCAGAAATTGTTGCTGTTGCACATGTTATGTCAATCGAAACTATGTCATATATTGAGTATAGCTAAGCTCTTTGTTATCTTCACAGTATGCGTTGTGTGTGGCACATACTGATACGAATCTGAACTGTGTCTTGTGAATGCCATGCGTTCCAATCCAGACTGACATTGCTTTTGTGAACATAATGAAGTTTAATGAGACTATGTTCATGTTGAAAGACAACAAAGTTGAGGAAATATTAAAAGTATATATTTTAACCACTTGTTTTATAATATTCCCCCTATTTCAGTGCATTTTGTTTTATTTTTTTTTATTCATTTGTGCACCATGTTGCATTGCACAATACAGATTGTCAGCATTCTGTAGCACTACACTTTACTTCCTAAGGAAAAAAGTGAAAAACTTAATACAGGCTGCCTTATGTAGTGCAAACTAGCCTGGTGCTAGTGCGCAGCAGTCAGCACTCTGGATAGTACTCATCGAAGAAAATGCACTTGTCAGGTAACTTTCTCTATGGCATAAGGCGTAACTGCAGGGAGCTTAGAGAAAAAAGGACAACCAATGCAGGGTTCAAATCCAGTTCACTGATAATTTTACAGACGGTGGTCTAACTACATATATACTCATATTTTATGATATCATTGTATTGTTTAAAAGTCAGCTATTCTCAATATTGCTAATATTGCATGCAAACCCTTGTCTGTCCACCTTCATATTGTTTGGCATTAACTACAAGTCTGATAATGTGTGAGAAGGATGAATGTTTCACTTGAATGCATTTCTTACTCTGTGCATTGCTAGATAAACCCATTGATTGAATTTACTTTCCTCTTAGCTTTTTTCTCTATACTTCTTTTTCTAATACCTTTTGCATTTGCTTTCCATTCAGCAGCACACAGACTATGCTCATTTACTATGGAAAAAGGTAAAAAGAGGAGACTGCCTTCTGTAGTGCAAACATGCCCATCGCCAGTGCACAACCATCAGCGCTATTAAAAGTAGTTAGTGAGTAAAATTCCATTTGTCCTGTAACTATCGTTGTGACCCTATATATAAATTAAGCGACTTGAGAAAAATAAGACAGGTGATGTAGGGTTTAAATTCAGTTAATTATTAATTCTACAGAGGTGTATCTGAATTCATATTTACGCACATTTTAGATCACTTTGTTGTGCAAAACTCAAATATTCTCAGTATTGCTAACAGCATGTGAGATGTTATCTGTCCATTGTCATAGTATTTGTTATTATTTAGAAGTTGATAATATGTACTACAAATTATATTTTTGATGTTGCAGGCGATGTAAGATGGATAAATGTGTCAGCTGAATGCACTTCTTTCTCTAGTTATTGCTAGGTATACCCAATGATTGAATTCATTGTACTGTCAGTTTTTCTCAGTCATATTTTTTCTAATGCCATTTGTATTGGTGGTCTGCTAAGCAGTAGGCAAACATAATTCACTGCCTAAGGAAAAAGTGAAAACTTTAATTTAGACTGCTTTCTGTTGTGCAGAAAAGCCTGACACTGGTGGTGTGTCATTAGCACTCTGGATAGTACATAGTGAATAAATTAAACCTTTAAATTACTAGACTCCCATCAGGACACAAGTGCTCATCAGCAGTTGACTTCTGCTCACTGATAAGCCATTAGACCTCCGGAATTTCTTAGTGTTGTTTTTAGCTAATCATTTGGATGTATACAACTGCTATTCATGTTTCTGATTCTTGACTACTGTTCTGCTTATTTATTTATTTCACTGGTTGATTCTGCAATTCAGCAACAGTGTTTTACTGGCATTACCAATGCAGCTTTGTTGCCTCTATACAACTATGCTGTACTAAAACTGCTGTTATAAATGTAATTTATATCTAATTGACTTGGTGTTGGCATTAGAAACAGTGTTTACTGATTTAGTTAAGCTAGACAAGTAATATCCTACACTGCTTTATGCCTGTTTAAACCACAAATATATCTGCATGCAGTTTGAAATAAGTCTATTGTAAAAATAATGGTTAGAGACAGTGGGATATCTGATATTTAAACTAAAATGCCAGTACTACAGTCTACCTTGTCTGTTTTAAGTTGAAAATATCTGGTCATATTTTATATAGTCTAATACAGAAAAATAAGCTAGTGACTTTGAATTGACTGAAGTTTTAAACCAAAGTGACACTATTTCATGCTATTTAGACTGTTTTACTTCTTAAATACATGGCTGCATTTAATAATTGTGCTTTGAAATGTGCTAACTACTGGGCTGCTCTGATTGTATTATGGCAATATTCTATGATTATTGCTGCTCTGCTGTATATAAAATAAATGTTCTTAACAGTGCTATATTCTACTGGCTGAAGGACCCTGTATTTAACACATATACTAACTTATGTATCTATCATCAGGTTCTATCCCCCTCTATCTGGTAGATCCCTGAAAGGCTTGAATGCTAGATGGACACCTCCCCTGCTGAAACCTAACTGGAAACTTTCCTGCACTGTCCCTTGACTCTGAAAAGATCTGCCAAGGTTAATATTGCCTTATCATGTCTGTATGTACTATTTTGTTTAGTCATAATGGGTCTACAGCACTACCAGTAATCCCTCAAAGCCCCACAATCAACCCTAAAATACTAAACTGGGTTACTCCTATATGTATCTCTAAGGATTTCCTAGTGAATATATCTAAGTTTCTAAACAGCCTTAAAACTAAAAAAATAGTAGAAAATCGGCAGAAGAAAGCTTGATGTGTGAAAAGGCTGCAAAAAGTGATTACTAACAGTATACTATGTAAAAATTTTATACTGAAGACAAAAACAAGGGTAAGAAAGTATTTAAAAAAATAAAAGCCTCATTGTGCTTACGTGCTTATGCAGGTCCTACAGATCTCGTGGTCAGGTTAAGCCCCGCTGCGCTCGGGCTCGCTCCACGCCTCACCTTGCCCCCAAATTCCACCCGCCCCTACTAGTCCTAAATTTATAGCTCTAAAACCACTCCCCCTCTTTTTAGTGCCAATCAACAACTCTCTAGGCATTATCAGGACCCTCCCTACCTACCTTTCCTAATTGTCCCTCTACTCAAGTTGGGCAGAAATCAAAGGTAATAGCTAGACAATGCCTCTGTTGTTGGCCATGAAACCTTTCAAATTAATGCTATTGTACTACCTACTACCCTTGATGATAATTCCATATCTTCTCACCACCTAAAAAATCTGTTCTACCTAGGCTACCACTACCCAAGATGCCAAACCACCACTCCAATAATACAAATTAAATTAGACCACTTAATAATCCCTCTTATGACTAACTTTAAGGATACAAAATGCCACCAACACATTAGATCCAGATATATCAACCTGAAAACCAAGAATTACCTAAGAGTAATATTTAAATTCCTGAAGCTCACAAATAGACTACATGGCAACCTCACAAGGGATAGGGACATTCATCCAAACTCTGGCACAACCTCACTAGTCGATCCTAGCCCCAGTTCTACTATTCCCACTAAGTTACGAACTTTAAATAGACCTTCAAACTCACTCCTAGTCAGTCACCTAAATATTAGAAGCCTAAATAATAAGGTCCACCACCTGCATGCACTCTTAGATACACATTCCCTGTATATAATTTGTCTTACTGAAATCTGGCTAAAATCATCAATGGCAGATAATGAGGTTTTACCCCAAGGTTATAACATACTAAGGTTAGACCGTACCACTAGGAAGGGAGGAGGGGTAGCTGTACTATACAAAACTACTCTAGATGTGATCTCTGATTCCACACAACCGCCCTGTGTTGATAATGCTGAAATTCTCATTACCAAGCCTCAAATTAATAAAAACAAAAGTTTTAACATAGCCTGTACCTGTATTCCCTTAGGTATTAATGCAAACACCCTAGAAGATATCCTGTCTTGGCTGTCTAGTAACTACCCTCAAGAAACCATTGTTCTAGGAGACTTCAACAACGACTGCAATATTAGTTCCTCAGAATTTCCAACCATCCATGTAAATCTATACAGATTTACTCAGATCATATCCTCACCAATTAGGATCAGTAAACCTAACAACAAAGATAGTATTCTAGATTGGATACTCATTAATAGCCATCCCCACATGTATAGGGCCGGTACCCGACCTGAAGACATAAGTGACTATTTTCTTACCTATATAACTTTAACCCCACTAATTTCCAAAATGAGCTCAAAGCATATAATCGGGCAGTCCTAAAACATCTACCACTTGAAGAAGCTGTATTATATTTCAACACCAAATTCCTAGCCATCCTTGATATCCATGCACCTGCACGTTCTATAAGAACTAAAGCAAAAGTTGTTCCATGGCTTTCAAAAACTGACTCTGTAATCGATGTCTCCTATTAAATCCTAACAAAACAAAGCTACTGCTTTTCTCCCCCACTCGTAAATCCTCCACTCCAACCTTTACTATAAAATCTAACAATGGCACTGTCATTGTCCCAGACCCCTGAACCAAACTCTTAGGTGTAACAGTTGATAATAACCTCAAGTTTGATATGCATATTAATCAAACTATTAAAAAAGTTAATAAAAAACTTGGCTCACTATACAAGATCAAACCTTTCCTCACTCCACTAGCTAGGATGATAATTTCCCGTACACATCTACTTTCCACCCTTCTTTATGCATCCCCTTTCTTCACAAACTTGAGTAAGTTTGACCTTAATAAACTCTCTAGCTGCTTTAATCATATTGATAGATTTGCCACTGGAGCAGCATATAGAACACACCACTGTCTGAACCTAAAGAATCTAGGGTGGCTAGAATTGCCTATCCAACTTCAGTACAATCAGCTAATAGTAGCACATAAAATTCTCTACCAACCTGAAAACTCACCCATACTTACAAAAATTATCACCCCTTACAGCAACCTCAAGACACTTCGCTCATCCAACAAATTACTAGTCCAAACCCTCAAAAGCAACAACTCATCTGGAGACTATAACTAACTCTGTTGGCAAAATATGAATTCACTTCCTGCTGAGCTTACTTGAGAACCGTTCTAACCCAATTTAAAAAAAAAAAATCTAAAACAGTACTTTAAAAGGCAATGGCCATGTCCTTGCCCTAATCCTGACAAACTCTGGCAATATAAACATGTGCTAAAGAGGTCTTTTGGCAATCCCTACATTGCTTCCTAATTGTTACTCTATAACAATTCAGATTTATATATGACAGAATGAATTACTTTTATCCTATGTATTGTATCTGTAACAGTGCTTTAACTTGTTTAATGTAACAGTTTTTCTGTATGTATGTATGGAGCTTTTCTCACCGGGCCTCCACTGAAAATGGGCAAGTATCCAATCGGACTATTCCAGTCAACAAATGCAAAATAAAATAAATAAATAAAAAATAAAACCTGTCAGGTAACTTTCCCTGTGGTATAAAGTGTAAGTGCATTGATCCTATAGAAATAAAACAGCTAATGCTGGATTCAAGTGCAATGAAGTGATAAGTTTAAAGGGGTCTGAATGCATATTTACACACATGTTGTGATATTGGTGTGTTTCTGCTTGAAAAATCAATTATTACCAGTCTTGCAAACAACATGCAAGCTGTTGTATGCCCCATTTAACATTATTTGGCAGTACATACAGTGTTTAAATCATGACGTGAAATGTGACTACAAAACATATGCGCTTTGTTTTCTATCAGTCATGCATGGTTGCTTGTGTATAATTTTTTTTGCACAAAAATCGGCACAGGGTACCAAAGACTACTGCTAATTCCCATTCCAAGTTCAATACCTGAAGATATGATTATGCATGCACTAATACTTTGCCATCAGCAGTGCAACAGAGCTTTGTGGCAGTGTGCTTCAGGCACAGAATAAAAAAAAAAATCACAAGAAATAATTCTTTATCTAGGTTGCACAAAATCTGTATGTCTCTATTGCATTTTGACAACAATTTGGATTTCAGAGTGATGTTGACTCATAGGATCATAGGAAGTTACTAGGCTAATGGCCCGAGGGCCCTTACAAGTCTATCCAAATTTTACCCTTGTTACCATGATCAGCATCTATTGCCCCTGTCCAAGAGGGACACAGGTAAAACCCTCAAGGTGAATTTACGGTTACCCATCCAGTCATCCAGACTGTGTTTGAAGAGTGTCAGTGAGGTGGTCTGTTTGATGTGAAGTGGGAGTCTATTGCAAAGGTGTGGTAACTTCTGGGGAGACAAATCTGTTCCTCCAGCAGGTTCTATTGATGTCACATACTGGGTTTAGGTCTTTAGAGGGAGTAACCCATGTGCCATTTGACTTGCAGATGTGCAGCATTTCCAATAAAGTGGGGTCAGAAATCACCTTATATGCAAGGCAGAAATCACCTCTGATTAGTCTGTATGAAACTGAAAAAAGTGACAGGGATTTCAGCTGATCCACATAGGATAGCTGCTGAAGACCTTGAATTTTCTTTGTGAGGAACCTTTGTGGTCTCTCCAGTTACTGCAGGTGCTTTGAATGGTACATGTCAATAGGGGCATTGTACTTAATTATTGGCCTAATGAGTGAAAAGTATAGGGAGGTGATAACTTCACTTTTTCTCAAGGCAATGCTCTTACATATGAGGTGATCCATACAGAATGCCCTTCTTACCACTCTGGAGTCATGGTGATCAAAGGCAAAGTTGCCATCAACCTGATTGCCCAGATCTCTCACCACGGAGTGTGTACTTAGGGTATTGCCATTGATGTGGTAATTTGCACGAACATCATTCTTGCAGAAAGGGATAATACATTGTTTTGCATTGAGTTTGAGGCCATATGTCTGGCACCAATCATTTACGTAAGACCTTCTTGAAGGATGTTGACATCATATGGAGATTCTGTGACTGCACCCAGTTTGCAGTCATCAGCAAACTTTGTCAGCCACAGTCCCTTGATTTTAGCTTGTACTTCGGAGAAATAGATTCCAAACAGTAGAGGTCCCAGGACCGATCCCTGTGGAATACCACTGGTAATGGGTCTGCTGTTGGAGGTGGATTCCCCTATTTTGACTGTATGGGTTCTATCAGACAGCCACTTTGCAACCCACCTTATTATTTAAGGGTTAATGTCTAGCTGGGAGAGTTCGTCAATGATGCCTGAGTGAATGATAGTGCCAAATGCCTTGGCCAGGTCTAGGTAGGCTGTATGCACAGATTTACCCCCATCCAGGGCCCTTGTGACTGTCTCGAAGAAGTCCACCAGGTTTAGTAAGCATGATCTCCCCTTGACAAATCCAAACTGTTTATGATCTAGTGTTTTAAGATTACTTATATCTTTTTTGATAAGGTCCATGATGATTCTCTCCATGGCCTTGTAAATAAGGCTAGTCAGGCTAATAGGTTTGTAGTTCCTTGGGTCAGTAGAAGCACCATCTTTGTTCAGGGGGATAACAGTAGCTGTTTACCATTCAGCTGGGATGAAGCCGGTGCTTAGACTGTGATTAAAAAGAGTAGCCAATGGTGATGCTAATTCTTGTAGCCCATGTAGGATGCAGCCTGGGATGTTATCAGGTCCCATTGATGCTGTGTTTTTGGCCTTAGAGAGGGAAATTATGACCTGCTCTTTAGAGGTACAAGGTAGGGGGCAGTTGGTAGCAATGTCATGAAGTATGTGTGGCAGGGATGGAGGAATGAAGTTTTCACCAAACTTGTTGGTTAGCAGGTTAGCTATGTCCACTGGCTCAGTGTATGTGTTACCATTAACTTCCAGTTTGGTGCAAATCTGAGCCTTACCTTTTAGGTTACGGATATAACTAAAGAACACCTTATAGTTGCCTGTAATTGAGGAAGCTAACTTGGGTTCATAGTTTGCCTTGGAGGACTTCACAAGAAATCTTATTTGCTTATTTAAGCGAAGGAAGGAATGTCTCCAGTTTGGAGCTCACTCTTTCTTACTCTTGAACAGCAGTTTCTTCCTTTTATTGTAAAGCCTGTTAATGGTGGTTGTCCACCAGGCAGATTTGCTTTTCCTTGAAGAGCTTGTTTGGTCCTAACAGGTACTGCCGAGTCAATGCTGTTATACAGGTTCTTGTATAGGGCATTGGTATAGAGCTTGGCATAGTTACCAGTTCTGTCTGAGGGAGAAGGTGCAATAAAACGATTTATGCCATCCCATAAGAGGTTATAATCTGCAATGGAGTAGTTTTTTAGTCTAGTTGCTGCTAGGGGAGGGTCAGGTGTTATAGTTACCTCAAATGAGATTGATTGTGATCAGATCTTACCAAGGATGAACTTACAGTGGGTGAGCTACAGTGGTCTCCCATATTTGTAAGCACCCGGTCCAGGATGTTGGTGCCCCTGGTGGGGGTGTCAACCAGCTGGTTCAAGGAAATGGAGTTGCCAAAGTTGCAGAACCTCTGGGCAGGTGAGTTTCAGCATGTGTAATTCACCCAGTCAATGCTATGGTAGTTAAAGTCACCAGAAAATATGGTGTTAGAAGTATCTTGATAGACTGAAGTTGACCCAAATAGGCAGTGTGGGTGTCCTGATACATGGAGGGGATTCTGTAGCTGACAATGACTGGAATAGGTGTTCTTCCAACAGTTAATTGCACATGAAGTTCTCTAGAGCGTCATACTGTTTGACCAATCTGGAGGTGTATTTATCCTTGATGAATATTGATACACCGCCTCCTTTAGTTTTCTTGCCTTCAGTTTGTGGTCTGAACGTGTGGAAGAAGGTGTAGCCCAGTATAGCTGGGGTTCTCTCCACAGCCTTGAACCAGGTCTCCCTGACTGCACAAATGTCTGCGTTCTTCAGGGTGAGGAAAGCTTACAGTGAGTGCAGTTTCATGTTGAGACTACTAGTGTTTAACAATATGACCTTGAGATTGTTTTTGGTTTGTATTTTTACATCGGGGGCTTTGTCCTTGGGAGACTGCCTAAAAAAGTTACTATGGGGGTGGTGTGAGCCTTAGCCAGTAGCCTAATCCCAGGGATGACAGATGAAGACCATTTCTGGCAAAGCATCGAGTCTGTCGATCATGTCATCCCAGGCTGACACATACTGGATCCCCTTAGAATGACACCAAAAACTAAGACAATTATTGAAGTAAATCATTTTCTGTTTCTATTGAGGCATCATTCAAGGTGAAGGTAAAATGCTGTTTACTGCTAAGGACATACCTGCCTGAGACACATAGTCTGAGAGCTTAGTCATGTCTCTCTTCATATAGTCTAGAGAGGTATGTCTCATGTCATTCACACTAACATGAACTATGACAGAGTCATAACAGTGCCTGTTGTTGAGATACTTGAGTGCATGGGTGATATGGTGGATCCTGGCACTTGACAGACAGCTAACCTTGACCTTCTCTTTATCCAGCCTGGTGAGAGGGACATCTGTGTGTCTCACAATGGAGTCTCCTATGACTAATATGTTAGGTTTAGTGTTTAGCCTTAGGGGCTTGATAGGTGAGACACTGGTGCTTGAGTTATTGTGTGTATTGTGTTCTGCAGAGGAAGTATTATGTGTAGTGTGCTTGTGTTTTTAAGGTTTCTGGTGTTTAGGTAAGTTTGTGGTGAGAACCTCTGCATATGTAGGTATGTCTGATGTGGGTTTGGGTGGAGTAGGTGGTGAGATGTGCATGCTGAAAATCTGCTCAGTGTCAGATGTATTGACTGGCGTGTAAGAGAGCATTGATTCAAGGTTTGTAATATAGTTGCATGTCTCACATGTTGCCTTTGTGTGGACTAGAAGTAGAGGGTTGTCTGTGTATATGAGGCAGTTGCTATATTGCCTCAGGATTCCCATGTCGACCAAGCTGGCTGCAGAAACTGTGGGAAATTGCCCAGTCATAGTGCTAGGTGAATTTATATGGCTAGAAACAGGCAAATGGTGGGAAAGTGGTCACACATAGGAATAACTAGTGGGCAAGTTGTGTTAATACCTCACAGGCTAGGCTTAATGTTACACTAGTAGGTAGAGTGGGGCCTCAGAAAAACTCTTGAGGCCATTATTACAATGGGGTGCTTACACAACTTCATTAGTACTGCCTCTTGGCCTGGAAATCTGCTAAAGATGAGGCACTACACTGCTGGGATGCAGTTATATCTAAGGGAAAAAAGTGTTAAAATTATCTGTCCGGCTATGGTGCACAGTTGAGTGACAGTCCGGGGTGCTGTGCGATGAGCAAACAAGCAGAAACCACTCAAGGGTGGGAGTTAAATACCAGAAAGTTACAACCTAAAACAACTTTAAAAAAGCTCAAAAGAACCAATGAGGTGCTTACTCCAAGCCCTAGACCAGCCAATCTTTACCAGCCAGGCACCAATCAGCACAATCCTCTCACTAGAGCGCAGGATGGCCCTTTCTAATCCAAGAAGTCCTGGAAAAAGTGCTCAGAATAAACAGCAACTGCAAACAAATACCCAGGCCCAGAAACAGCAACCCTGAGTCTGGACTCTGCTACAGCTACTAACTACACTATTTTAGGCAGAAGACACTGCAGAAATGTTTACCACAGCAGAAAAATAGCAGTGAGACACTAAATAAAAGTTTTAAGTGAAAAAGAGCAAGGAGACTATAGAGAATGCTTTTAACTGCAAAAAAATCCACTGTATGATACACTCTTTGGCAGGAAAATTAGAACAAATAAACAGATGCTTAATGAATGGATACATTTTCCAGTTAATACCTTTCAAACAGTGAAAATGGTGAAGAAAAGCTTTACAAAAACAGTGAAAACAGTAATTAAAATGATTTAACAGGCCCAGTAAGGCAGATAATTGCGGTACAACAGTGCAGTTTGTTTATAGTAATAA
Source organism: Protopterus annectens (assembly GCF_019279795.1). Taxonomy (NCBI): domain Eukaryota; kingdom Metazoa; phylum Chordata; order Ceratodontiformes; family Protopteridae; genus Protopterus; species Protopterus annectens. Next base: position 1,653,100,243 of record NC_056741.1, on the reverse strand, counting down.
AATACAGTAAAAAGTTGGCAGCAGGCAATAAAAAGTGCAATAAATGGTAAGAATAATCAATAAATAGTAGAAATGAGCAAGAAAACAGACAACATATGGTTTTAGGAAACTCAGAAGCCTCTAGTCATCTGAAATCTCAGCACATAGTTGTGGCTGTGCCCCTCCTCTATTCAGCTTAGTATGAACAAGCTCAAAACTCAATTAAATCAGTCTGTTAATGTATGACTATATGTCTGCAGTACAATGATTACAATTGCAATTGTGTTACAATGTTTGACAACCTATTTACAGATAATCCGGTGCACTGTCCTATTTATGAAGCTTCTGTTTGTATTGTGAAGGGACATTTTGCAAGCATGAAACAAGCAAGTGTTCATTCATCCCAGAATGAGTTTACAGGAGAGCTTTACTGATAATCCACTGGTTTACAACTGTGATTGTCATTGGTATCCCACACTGTCAAACAGCTACATATCCCTCTCAGTAAATATGTCATTAGATGGGACAATCACAGTGATGTTAGGTGATGCACAGTACCAACTGCTCCAAACAGTTAATTTTTAATAATTATAAATGTGGTTCTTCATACTATTAAATTCAGACTTTTCCTGGGGTATTTGCAACTAATACTATGATTTATAGATTGTGTAACTAGAGAGATGGGAGGTTCAGTTCTCACCATGGGAAACTTGTGTGTGTGCCTGTGGGGTGCATACCTCCCAACCATACCAAATTACTCATTTTTTACCGAGTTTTGGGGTCCAAATAATGGGGCGCCACGATTCCCGGGTGGCACCCCTTCATTTCTGATTTTTATTCCGGGTTTTAATTTTTTGCGAACTTTTTGAGCTGACGTCATCACATGCGCGATGACATCAGCTTGTTGGAATTGAACTCAAGTGCTTTCCTGGCTGGTTGGCTGTTTGAAATCTGTGATCGCACTGAAGGAAATGATTTAGCTTTTAAGCAGGTACTGCTTATTTCTGTAATTAAGCTGAAGGGCTTTCCCGGCTGGCAAATCTGCAAGCGCTGCACTGTACTGCTTATTTCTGTGAACAAACTGAGTTCCTTTTGGAAAGGAAATGAGCTTATGGTGTGTCTGAGCTCAGCGGAGTTATTCAGCTGCATGGATGGATGGAGGCTGCTTATTTCTGTGAATGAATGGAGTTTCTTTTGGGAAGGAAATGAGCTTATGGTCCGTGTGAGCTCAGCTGAGTTATTCAGCTGCACAGACAGACTGAGACTGCTTTTAAGGCATCTATGTTTTATGTTTGTTCTCATCAATGGAGTAATGGTGTGTGTGTGTGTGTGTGTGTGTGTGTGTGTGTGTGTGTATGTGTGTGTATCTGTGTGTGAAAATGCGCCCAAGAGAGTACACCTGGTGGCTAGAGGTACTCAGGCTCAAACCCTGTACCGTGGGTACAGGTAAAAAGAGCCTATAGTCCCTAGTCATCACTTGAGAATTTATGCCTCATATTTTGGCTTTCAGGATTTTTGTGGCAAATCACTAAAGGATTGAATTCACTAAATAATGACAAACATTTGAATTTCAGACTTCATATTCTTCAGAAAATAAATGGTAACACAAAACCTTTTATTCTAGCAATTTTCTAAGTTTATAAGATCAGTATTTGAAATTTGTCCCTATTTTGGGGCTGTATTCCCCCATTATTGGCTTTATCCAGGTTTTTTGTGCTAAGAGGTTGAGAGCAATGGTGAGAAGTGAGAACTGAATTCACTAAATGATAGCCATTTAAGTTTCAGTCTTCATGACATTCAAGAAGCTGCTGATTTGGCATAGTGGTATGTTGCTGTGACTGTAGTGCACAGGGTCCTGAGTTCAAGACTTAGCAGTGAAATGCATGGTGATAACAACATTTTATTCTAGCAACTTTCCAAAATTATACAAGCAATGTTTAAAATGTGTCCCTAGTGTTTGGACTTTTGTTCCCCCTCCCCCAAAAAACTGAAATTGAAAATAAGTGCGAGAAGCTGTGCAAGATGCCTATGGCCTACACTGCAGTCATTCTATTCTATCTATATATCTATACAGGTTTACTATCAGATGTTCAAATGTGGTTTGTACGAAATAGAAATGGTCGGAATTAGGAATCCCGATTCACTTGTACGACCTTCAGAAGGCCGAATAGCTAAATGCAGATTCAGACATCCAATTCGCTCAATGAGATATCATGCTAATGTGATGCGATCAAACTGCATGGCGATCTTAATATAGCACGGGTATCCCAAAGTTATGAAAATTGAAACGCCAATTGCAGTGGCGGCTGGTGACTTCAAATCACAGGGGGGCTGCAGGAGACAGCTGAATGGGTGGGGTCAAGGGGAAGGGGTGTGGTCAACTAGAAAGGGGAGGAGCTATGCACAAAACCACAAAAACTAACTTTAATTAAATACGCTGCCCTGGGTGGCAAACCATCATTATGAAAGTCCAATCAAGACAAAAATAAGTGTAGAAGAATAAAAATATTTCAATGCATTGGCTGCATGACAGCTTACTTAATATCTAGATGGAAACAAAAGGTTGTGAGGCATGAAAAATAAATTACTTTTTAAATACATTACTGGAATGCCAGTCAAAATCAAGTATAAGAAAAACCAGAAGCACTCAACTCAAACCACTTCTCCTTGCACTGTAGTTCTAATTATAATATATTCAGCTTTATTAAAGTACCAAGTAACATGCTGAAAGTAGAAATCTCTGTGATGCCCCCACTTGTAAAAATGTTTCTTATCCAAAAAAGACCTGCTGCCTGACAACTTGTTTCATGGGGAAAACATGATCAAAGTAAAAAATGAAAAGCAAACAAGAAACAAGCTCAAGATACATTGCTTAAAGGATTACTGTACAGGTTATGGACCACACATGATTGACATTCTGTTTAGTTTACGGGTAAAGTCTGTAGAGATGACTGGAAGTCTCCAACAAGTGTAATGAGCTTTTTAAAATAATGGAATCCTGTCCTTTAATACCCAAGGCTTATACATTATCTAGTCAAGTATTCTCTGCATGGCAACAACAGAAAGGATTTCAATGTTGGCAGTTCTTTAACAGTATGCTTATTAAAGCTTACTTGCATCTTATGATCTCAGACAAGCTTACCTTATGGTCATTAAAGCATTGCTACTTAAACACAGAGCAACAGGCACTTTGAGTAATAAGCATAAATCTGAGTAATAAGCATAAATCAACAGTACAAAAATATGACCGAAACCAGACCATTCTGCAAAATCAAGGACAGATGAAAAGCCACTGTAGTACTTATGCAGTGTGTCCTCCCCATCCAAGGTAGACACAACTACTCCTTGCCTTGCTTGGACACATCCAGAGTCACTACATGGGGGAGTGGGGTGCAACAAGTACGTCACAATTTGAAATGTCTCTGGCTGACTGTGATGGCCCTGACACATTTGTCATACCTCTCAACCTCAAGAGCAAGAAATCTGGACAAAGCCATACACAGAAGTGGGACAAAGGCCCAAAAATAAGGCCAATTTTTAAATACTGCTCTAATAAACTTAGAAAGATAATAGAACAGGTCTTGCATTAGTATGAATTTTCTGAAGGGTATAAAATCTGAAACTCAAATGTCTGTCATTTTCTAACTTCAGTCTTTAGTGATTTGTCACTAATTTGCCAAAACACACAATTTTATGAAAAATGGACCAAAAATGTGATGCAAAAATATAAAATAGACACACAATACAGCTGGGAACCTGCCAAGGAAGGGACACTTTAATATTAGTACTGCTACCTTGAGCAGCTGACAAAATAAAAGAATCTACATGCATTTCAACTAAGTAATCTATAACTTTGATTATTACAGTTATTTCTTAATTGTAAACCCTCCATGTTTTCTTCCAAAATTGCTATTTTTCGGAGGGATTATTAGGGGGAAGAGCAACATTTTGAGCCAAAAATCGGGGACAGTTGAGAGGTTGGCTATGCCTAATTCTATAAAGCAATTTATTTGCATGTACCTCTCAACCTGTTAATGCAGTAAATCTGAACAAGGCCAAATATATTGGGGGCACATATAAACAGTACTAAAAATTGCTCTTGTATAAATTGAGACAGTTGATAGAACAGCTCTTACTTTAACATACACTTTTCTGAAGGTTATGAAGTCTGAAACTCAGTGTATCATTATTTAGTGACTTAATTCCTAAATGATTTGCCAGAAAACTAGTAGTTTTATGAAGAACAAACCAAAAATCTATTCATTCTTTGAAAATCTGGACAGTTGGGAGGTATAGTTCAGCTGGGCCTGTCTGAGTTTGCTGCCCTTCCCCCCTGGCCCTGACAAAATCATGGTTGAATGGAGCCTCTGCAGCCTTTCCAATGAACCATTACTTGGCTATTTCACTCCATTTACCATAAACACTAATGTGCATACTGCTTTACTTCTATGATGAGTTGGACTTCATTTGAAAGTTTTATTTTGTATTTTACAGCACAAACACTAAGTCATCTGCTAAACAAAGCAATGCAGTCTCACAATGAAAACTTAGCATTAAAACTTCTCTGCCCTTGAAACTCACATTCATTGAAACAGCATTGAAACCCACATTCAAAGAAAATACATTTTGCCAGTGGCAGACAAAGATTAATTTTGGGCTGTCTCAAATCATAGGCCCCTCGCATATGAAACATACATGTGCTCTTTGATACACCTTCCTCATTGTACTAAAATTATATTCCTTGTACAATACAGTACAGTTGTTAGAGGGTGTTTTAAATTTGTTTTGAACATTTTTCCAGTAAGCAATGAAACAAAACGTATGCACCCATAATGGCAAAACTGCCCAGTTGAGAACATTTATCATAAAAAGTCTACTCAGACTTCCACAGTCCACCATTATTAGTAAATATACACAATTCTACAGTCCACCATTATTAGTAAATATGCACAATTCTACAGTCCACCATTATCAGTAAATATGCACAATTCTACAGTCCACCTTTATCAGTAAATATGCACAATTCTACAGTCCATTATCAGTAAATATGCACAATCTCTGAAGTAAAAGTCATCTAAATAATTCCACATTAAAGAAATCTGTAACTAATGAAGAGGTTGCTGCTAGCAATCACCTTTATATTTCATGGTTTCATCGAAAAATAAAGTGTCTGTTGCCCCTCAGGAATAAATTGCCTATATTACATTAAAATATGATAAGCTAGTAACAATATTGCAAGAGGAAATGGATGGCAAACTGATAACAGACTCATAGTTAGTATCTTCACCAAGGAGAACATTCTCAGTACGGCAGCATCCACCCCTTGTGGGAGTAGAACCCACAGCCTTCTGCATCAAAAGCAAGTATACAACCTGTTGTGCTATAGTATTAACAAGGAAAAGCACTAAACTTCTGTTCCCCTGCAGCTCTCAGCTCCTTGTAAAATCTACTCAATACTCAACTGAATCTCAACTTCACAGCACAAGAAAACTGGAAAAAGACAAAATGTATTTGGGGGGGGGGTCAAAAGCCCAAAAACCAGGGACACATTAAACATTGCTTGTATAATCTTGGAAAGTTGCTAGAATAAAATGTTGTGTTACCACCATACATTTTACTGCCAAAGTCCCTGAGCAAAACAGTCAGAGTAACATACCACTACGCTACATCAGCTGCTTTGTAAAAGAGAGGAAGACTGAAACTTAAATGGCTATCATTTAGTGAATTCAGTTCTCACCATAGCTGTCAACCTCTTAGTACAAAACACCTGGACAAACCCAGTAATGAGGGAATACAGCCCTCAAACATATTCAGTGAATTCAGTTCTTGCCATGGCGGTCAACCTTAGCACAAAAACCTGGACGAAGCCAATAATGGGGGAATACAGTCCCAAAATTAGGGACAAATTTAAAATATTCATCTTATAAACAATAGAAAAGTGCTAGAAAAAAAAGTTGTGTTACTATGTATTCTGAAGAACATGAAGTCTGAAATTCAAATGCCTGTCAATTTTACTGCTGACAGAACAAAAACAATTTTCAGCAGAGACCCAGGGATTAATACTGCAGACACGTCTTTGTAAAATGGCAGGGCACCAGAGCAAATCCACACAAACACAGGGAGGAGATGCAGATTCCACACAGAAGGCACCCCAGCCAAAAATCAAACCAGAAAACCTATAGCTGTGAGGCAACAATACTACCACTGCACCATCAAATATGCAAGGAATTAAACATTCAGAAACCTGAAGTCTGACATTCAAATGCCTGTCAATTTTATGTAACATTTGTTAATCAGGACAGTTTGGCTTGGAACAAAAAAAAAACAATCCTCAGCAGAGGCCCAGGAAGAAATAATGCAGACATGTCTTTGTAACATGGGAGGACACAAAAGCAAACCCACCCAAACACAGGGAGAAGATACAGACCCCCCCCCACAAAGAAGGCACCCCAGCCAAGAACCAAACCCAAGAACCTATAGCTATGAGGCATCAATGCTACCACTGCACCATCAAATTTCAAGCATTTCAATATTTAAAAAACACAGATATTATGTGGAATAGATCAGATCAAATATGAGGCAAAAATCTGCAATTTTTTTTACAAATGGTGGTGGGTAGGGAATTCAGGTCTTTAACACCTGTATACAAGGTACAGGGTTCTAGCCTGAGGTATTCCCTACCACACCACCATGAGTCTAATCACCAGTACGTCCCACCTGAGGCATTTTCACACACACACACACACACACACACACACTCCTGTAGTAAAAGCTAAACCACACACTCTCCTGTAGTAAAGCTAAACCACACACACACACTCCACTTACCTGGTCCTGTAGTAAATCCCTGTCCATAAAACCATCCAGTACGTAAATCCCGACGAGACTGCAGCCACCATACATCCAGTAAGGAAATCCCGCAAATCCGACCCTGCCCGTCGCAAACTCTACTCCAATCCAGATCCTTACCTTGCCCGTCGCGAGACCTTCCCCTGCAGCAAACTCCAATCCGATCCCCTGACTGCCGACATTGCAGTCCGACCCCGACGCGTTTCCCCAGCGAGTCTATGCAGTTTACAACTGCATAGACTTGTGGGAGCGCTCCTGTCCATGATTCTCAATCAGGACTGCCGTGCGCATGCTCCATGCACTAGACTGTCTCAGCAGCAGTGCGCATGCGCGAAGTCCGCGAAATTTAAAAATTTTTTTTCGGTTTATTTTTTATTTTATGTGTACTATCAAGTTGAGGGGGCTGCAGACCGGCAGTCCGATAGCACGGGCCGCCCCTGGCCAATTGCCAATTGTTGGAATACAACACACTGGTGTAGGGAAGTATTCACTGATAGCAACAAGAAGCTCACAATGGAGAGCGATGGTCTGGTATGTACAGAAGTAACAGAGCTATGACAGTATTGCTGTGCTTTAAATGTGTAAGTGACCTGATAGATATGCTTCTATCCATAGGTTAGTGAAACTGCAACGCAGGATTACCAGCCAGGCACATTGAATGAAGTTTATTCAACTACAGAAACACAAAAAGGTCGGAAAATGCTTGTGGTGGATGGGTATCAGTATTATCTAGAGAAGGCATCCACAACGAGAAATTATTGGTGTTGTGTACTAAAAAATTGGGAGAAGTGTAGGGGTAGATGTGTCACAGAGGGTGGTATTGACGGGGAAGTATTGTTGAAATCAATGGCGTATTACCGTGCACCGGACTCCAGGAAACCAGAAGTCTGTAAGGTGAGAACTGCAATTAAGTGTAGAGCAGTTCAATCTGTTGAGGATCCTTGCAGAGTGGTATCGGAGGTGTTAGCGGGCACATCCACAGATATTACAAGTGAATTACCCAACACCAGTGCATTGAAGCAGTCTGTCATTAGATGTAGAAACAAGGTGAAAAGAGATCACTTTAAGGGCTTTACTAGCCTGAAACAGCTCACGTCGGACATGTTGCCCATTAAAAACGGTAGTTTTATAGTTCAACACGATAGCAATGGTGGGATATGTAATAGTGCAATGACCATTACCACTCTGAAGAACCTACAAATGTTGAGTCAAGCTGAATACATCATGGTCGATGGCACCTTCCCATTACATAATGTTGACTGCAAACAGATATATACAGTCCATTGCCCACTGCCTGGTGTAGAATGCAGAAAAAACATCCCTGTTGTGTACGGGTTACTCTCCAGTAAAGCTGAAGTGACATATGACCTCTTTTGGAAAAACGTAAAGCTGGTATGTGGGCAAAATTCCATAACTTTGTCACCAAGAGTAATACTCAGTGATTTTGGGAAGGGTGCTGTAAATTTCATACAGCGGAATTTCCCTCATAGTAATCCCAAAGGATGCTGGTTCCATCCGAACCAGATACTCTGGGGGCAGATACAATGTTTACACCTGGCCAGCAAGTTCAGTAAATGTAGAACGTTTTTCTCCCTGTGCAAAAAACTCCCTGTGCTAGCTTTTCTGCACCCAAGGGATGTTATCACTACCTTTGATAGTACAGTGAATGACATGCCAGAGGCAGCGCAACTGCTGTGCACTTTCTTCAAAGAGAACTACATCATTGGGAAACCCCAGCGGTATGGTATGAGAGGCATAACATCAGAGAGAATACCACCTCTATTTGAGGTTCACTTTTGGAATCAACATGATACTGCTGTTCAGGGGGTTCCGAGATCCCAAAATGCCATGGAAGGATGGCACAGGCGCCTTCGCAGCCTGTTAGGGAGGAAGAGATTATACATTATAGATGTGTTAGAGGCCATTCAGCTAGAACTGAACCATTTAGAGGATCTCTTGCAGAGGGTTGACATGTGTGCACCTCCATCACCTAAATGGAGGTGTTTGCAAGTGAAGGAGGAAGCGTTTACTAGACTACTGGCTAAACGGGATACCTTTACATGTTGAGGGTTTACTTCTCTTGTAGCAAAGCATTGCTCTTTTTAGGATCAGTACCCACATACACTCCTGGTCTGGATCGCACGTAATCAACTGAACCTGCACTTGGGTGGAGCACAGTATTTGGTAATGCAGAGCAGTTAAGTGGATATACTTGTGTTTTTTATGCAATTTGTGGTGGTCTGAGCACATTGGCAGACACTAGCTATATGGTAAAATGAGAAGGACGTCCTGGCATCACAGCAGTTATATAGCCGTGACCACATTGACATGCTAAAGCTTTAGCCTATTTAAACAGGAATGGTAATGCTGTGCTATGTGTACATTACATCCGTACGACTTCTGATTCTACAGCAACATTGCAGGGGAGACGTATGATGCAGTAGTACATATTTGCATATTGCTGTTCGAAAATTTCGAATCGATGTCTTCGTCAACAGCAGTCGACATTTTCACCATCCGATAATGTATATTTCATGCAAACGCATTGGTGATCAGCTTTTGCAACATCAACGTCAAACATCTGATAGTAAACCATCTGTATATCTATAGCTCTATAAATATATATATATATATATATATATATATATATATATATATATATATATAGATTCACTTTATAATCTCGAAATACTGAAATGTCAGATTTCAGTATCTCGAGACCATAAAGTTGAATCCACAAAACACCAACAGCCTAAAACCGGGAAACTTCAAATGGTGAACACACACCATACACCATACCACACATACACCACAATACCCACACACAAAAAAAAACACACACACACAAACACACAAACATAACACCACACATCTACAAACCTACACTACATATAAGCAGGGGAGCAAGCCCTCCCTGTACCTTCCATGTGGGGGGGGGGGCTGTGCCCCCACTTATATATACTAACTCTGAGATCACACAAACAGAAAAAGACAGTGAACGCACACCCAGACATTCTACACCCCCTTGCGCACACACACACACACACACACACACACACACACACACACACACACATACAAACACCACCACATCCAACACTTAAACATTCATACTTTTACCTGCCTACCCTAACCCACACGTACAACTTATAAACACACTCACATACACTCAAACACCTACCCAAAACCCTTATAAAACACTCACTTACCTTAAATTCCATCTAAATCCACACACTACACTGGACACCATCCACACAATACACTACATGTCACGTAACGTAAAGCCATAACCGCAACTTTGATTTAGACGGATTCAGGATTATGCACTTTCGCTATTTGAAGATTGGACTTTATGGTCTCGAGATACTGAAATTTGACCTTTCAGTATTTCAAGATTATAAAGTGAATCCACACACACATATATATATATATATATATATATATATATATATATATATATATATAGTGTGTGTGTTTGCATGGAAGTAGACTTGTATGATTGAAATGTTCTGAACTGGGCAGTTTTGTCATTATTGGTTCATGCATTTTGTTTCATTGCCTAGTGGAAAAATGTTCAAGCAATAAATTTAAAATGCGCTCTAACATAAGTCTAACAAGTGTGCTGTATTATACAAGGACTATAATTTAATAATGTTAAGAAGGTGTATCAAAGAATGCATGTAAGTTTCTTGTTTTATGTGCAAGGAGCCTATGATTTGAAAACAGCCCAAAGGTAATATTTATCCGCCACTGGCGAGATGCATTTTCTTTGGATGTGGTGTGGGTTCAATGCTGTTTCAATGTATGTGAGTTTCAAGGGTAGAGAAGTTTTAATGCCAAGTCTCTTTTCATTGTGAGACAGTATTGCTTTGTTTAGCAGATATCCATTAGTGTTTGTGCATTGTGCTATAAAATGTAAAAATAAAATCCAAATAATCATTGTAGAAGTAAAGCGGTATGCTCACATTAGTGGTTATAGTAGATGGGGTGAAATAGCCAGGTAATGGGACATTGGGATTGCTGCAGGGGGACTCTGGTGCCATATTTTGGTTGTCTGTTCTTCAGTTTGCATTTGAAAGTTGGTATCCCACAATTCATTTGAGTGGGCGGGGTTACGTAATTGTGTATGCAAATTTTTACGTTAATCAGCATACAGATTTGTACCTATTTTTCATGGGCCTTGTCCAGATTTTTGATGCTTCCAGGTTGAGAGGTATGGTGGGGTGTAGTATTAGGTAAGTAATGATTCAGTGTCAAATGTGCTATGTCCACTTCCACTAAGTAGAATTAATTTAACTTTGCATGCATCTCCCTCTACATGTTATCCCATTTTTGCACAAACATCCTCTCTGCGAAACACTGATGTGGTCATCCTGTCAAAAATACACATTCTACCCTTAAAAATCAGACATCCCCTATGACACTTGCAGCTACTACTGTACTCTGTAGATTGTGTAACTAAACAAGTAGGAAGTACAATCCTCACTGTGTTAAACTTGTGTGTGTGCTTTGGGGGGATGTAGTGACAAGTAAGTACCACTTTAATGCCAAATGTACTGTGCCCACTTTCACTGAAGAGAATACATTTCACTTTGCACATAGCCCCCTCATCACATTATCTCACTTTTAACACAAACATTCTCTCTGCAACACACTGATGAGGTCATCCTGTTAAAAGTGCACTCTCTCCCCCTAACAATCAAGCTTCTCTTGTAGTGCTTGTGGCTAATGCTCTATTCTCTAAATTGTATAACTAGATAGGTAGGAGGTTCAATTCTCACTGTGGGGATGCTCTATTTGTGGCTGTACTCCTGGATATATATAGCTTCCTTTACAGACATGATGTATCAACTTTTATTAAGGGGAGGAATTTAACTTGGGCAAGCATTCCACCATTCTTTTATCCCAGTTTTACCATAAACATCATCTCTGCAACTCAATGATGAGGTCATCCTGTCAAAATTGCACATTGTGCCCTTGTATTTCACATTTCTCCTGTGACACTTGCAGCTAATTCTGTGTTGTATAGATTGTGTAATACGTAGAGGGTTCAAATCCAACCTTAGATAAACAGTATTATTGTGTGTAGTGTCATGTTCAGTTGTATCCATAACAACATCCCTTATGTAAAATTCCACTTAGGTAACCTATTATGTTTGGTAGAGGATTACCATATAGATTTGTATTACCATAAGGCAATAAACATCTTTTAGGAAAACAATGTTTACATCATGCTATCAAAAACTTGTATGAGTTACCCTGTGGTGTTGTCTGTTGATACTATATTCTCTAGACTGGATAAGTACAGAGAAAGAAGGTTTGAATCCAGAAATGATGAGCTACTGTCCATGGGTGTTTGTGTGTTATGCTGTGTGGAGAAGGCTTGTAATGCATATCGAAAATGTAGCAGTGCAGTATTGCTGTGCACTTACTTCGCCTTCATACATTATTAGAAGATCATTTACATATAAAAGAATGGTGATGTCGTCCATTCAAATGTGCAGTGTCACAACTGTAGAACAATATGTGGTGTGTGTGTGATTCAGGCCTTGTTTTGTACCTTGTGATCTTAGGTAGGCTGTTCAAATCCAGCCATTACTCCATAGACTCACCTGTGTCAATATGCCTACAATTATGCAGGTATGTAACAATATTGTCAGCAAGCTATCAGATGTGTACATGAATGGATGGGTATTCTTATTACAATGATTTCTGTTCCTTTGTCACACAGAAATACTTTCTTTGATAATGATGATGCCATGGGATGACATTTATTTTTCCCATGAGAACTAATAAGGTTTTTCCTGTGGAATGAGGACATGAGACTATATTCTGTATGATTGTGCTTTAGTAAGTCCATGAGTATCCACACATTGTATCTGATTGCCATTCATCCATCACAGTGATGACATATTACCCATCTCATGTGCCTGGGTATACCTAACATCAAACAATGTTGTGTGAGAAATACACATATAACAACAGTATTTTAATGAAATGACAGGTACACATCTCTCTTGTAGCAATAAAATGATGCCATGGCTTCCAAGACCAACATATCTCACACTTGTAGCACCAGAGGCATTGTGGCATATTCATTCTTTCCAATATCATGCAGTTTCTGTTGTCACATAATCAGCTGTCAAAAACCCACATTGGCTGACTGTAAGCATTGCATGTTCTACTGTTGTTGTGCATGTGAGACATCCACAAGTGTTATATTGTGTGCAATTACAGTGGGAGAAACCTCCCCCAACCCTTTTGACTCATACAAATTGCAACACAATGACATGATGAAATGACTTCACACAGATGGAGTCTCACAGCTTTGCTAAGACTTCCATTGTGGCACATGTGATTTGTACACATGCTTGTAGGCAGTGAGCTTACATATATTGAAGCTCAATTCCAGCCAAGAGTAGCATTCTATGAATGTATTGACATTACACAAGCATTCTATGAATGTATTGACATTACACAAACAACACTGCATAACATTATTAGTCTTAATATCTATTTTTAGTCTTAATATCTATTTATTTATTATTAATGAATATATGTGTTTGTGTTGTTTACATGCTGTTATGGCAGTGTTTAATGAAATGTCTTGTTAGCATGCCCAGTATAATTCTATATTACATACATTTCATTTACAGACAGAGACCTTGAAGTACTGCAATGTCATCCAATCTGTGTTGTCATTTGTCATTTATGCATTTTGATTGCTATTGTATTACTGTGTATAATGCACATGTGCATAAAATCATACTTGTGTAAGGCATATGTCAATGTAATATAACTTTGCTCCCTCATCTGTGGTTGCTCAGTGACAGTCATTAAAACTTGTCCCTTTCAGCAGTGCATGACACAGCTGCTGTATGTCTCATCCCTTGTTTATACATTACCTGTATATATATATATATATATATATATATATATATATATATATATATATATATATATGTGTGTGTCATATTCAACAACTGCATTGTCATATACAATAACTGCATTGTATGCAAATGACACACAATACAGTCACAGTCTTTGCTAACTATTATCTCAGTTTAGCAGGTCGTGAACATTAATTTCACATTTACTCCCCTTTCTTTCAATTTTGCATTGTGTGCTCCTCACATCCACTGCTAGCATGTCTGTTTTTTTTTTGTTATGTACATGTGTAATCAGTTGCAAACAGGATTGTTTATTATTACAATCTATATGGATATCTTCCTATTGAAAAAATATTCTTTCTGGCATCATCATATATGAATGCATTAACTGAGTAATTTTTTTCCATTTACCCTCCCCTCATAAGTAACCCTGTACTGTTCACATTGTATTTTGTGTAAATTATCCTAACTGCACGTCCCCTGCATCTACATGCTTAAAAGTCACTTGCTGTCTGCACGTGCTCACATGATATATTTGCTTACAGACAAGTATTTTTGTTTAACATTGTGTGCTCATGCTTACCAACTCCATTTCAAGGCTGCCAACACTGTTGCTGGCCACAAAATGGTGCTTGGTATCATGACGACCAACAGCCATATTTAATGAGCATTGCTGGTAATTTTGCTAACAGGCTGCAAAACCTACATGACTGTTAATGAATCTCAGGGCAGATCTTGTTTCTTTGGTCTGAAGAGAGACCTTTGGAACAGTTTTGGACAATTAAACTTATCTTACACTAACAAGATGCCATATTTGAAAATACTGCAGAATAAGACTGAATGTATTTTCATAAAATATGTCCTGTCATATAGGTATATAGCTCTATCTCCATGAAAGAATGTCTGAGAGCACAGAGAACTAAAAGTTTGAGTGACTAACATGCTGCTTCCTGTGGTAAAGGTTTGATTCCTTCTACATCCATCTGCTATGTGACTGTGAGCTGGTCATTTGACGAGACAGTGGTCCTGGTTTGCTCCTAAAAAAGGTTACTAGCATTCATATAGCTTACACAGTCCACAAGTGAATAAAATAATAATAAAAAAATAGTAACACAGAATAATGCAAAACAGTTGCACTACCATTACTTAGCTAGGGGTGCTAGTCAGTAATGAATGAGGTAGACTTTAATTCAACTATATACAACTGACACTTTCCCCCTGAAAAATAGGCAAAGGAAATGCACGTTCTTTGTCAGTTTTGTGGCACATGTGTATCAAAAGGCAGCTAACAACAGATTACATAAAAAATCCATGACATATTACAATGTATTATTATATTTGCATACACAATTCGGTATGTCTTACGCAGCAAGCATCATATTTGTCATAGAAGATCTGGTACATTTAGAATAATTGTAGGAAGTGAAAAGAAATAACTAAATTAGATATAAACTGAAATGCTGAAGTGAATTATTTAAACTTCCAGTGCTCTCTTGTACAATCCATGTTAACTTAACTAGAAGTGTCTCCATAGCAAGAAATCCTTAGTACTATGCTAGTTAGCATTCCATGCAGACTGTTGCTGACTGCCAGTGGTGGTGGTTTATGGACCAGCACCAAACACAGAAAATGAAAGCTGTGTGTGCACCATTATGTCTTAACAATGTACCCAGTGATGCAAAGAATAACTGAAGATTAGTGAAAAGTCAGCAAGTAACAAATTTACTAAGTACCAAGCCAGTGTCATTTAAGTACAGTTGGCAAATTCAATTCCACCTTTAAATATTCTGTGTAGATGCTGCTATACTACACATTTGCTATCTAGGGAATTTTGCAGCCTTGCTACAAGATTTGTCAAGACATTTTGCAGCTGCTCTTTCCTTAATGATTTATAGAAAAGACGACCAAGAAAGAATGTATAGTGTATGAAATTATGCACAGATTCAAAATTACTCCTAATCTGTAGCTATTATTAAAACAATACGATTATTTGACATTGTAATGGTTTCTAACACATTGCAGTTATATATGAATCAACAACAGAAAGGTCTAAATTTATACACTTCCTCCCTGAAGTCCCACAGATGAAATGCTTGTTGTTTACTTCAGGACTGACCCTCAGACCCTGGTGATTTGTTAAAATTGCATGGCTTTATGGAATTTGACAGCAGTATTACTTCTGAATTACCATTCTAGCCATGAAGTATGCCTCTGCTCCTGGGACTGCTTATATTATGAGTGTATAAGCCCTACTGTAATCCCAAAGGATCTCTCTCTCCCTTGGTAAAGAATTTTATTCTGAGCAAAGCTGGTCAGCCTGAGGAAAAAAGTGACAGCTGTGTGATAAGGTCTTATTTTAGAGGTGGCAGATATTACATCATCGTAAACAGTGCCAGAGACTGCAGGCTATACATAACATCTGATGTAACTGCAAAGCTAATGGGGCTGCATCAGTTTGGGTAACTTGTAAAATGACAAGAAATGTGTGAGATTTTAACATTTTACATAGCAGTGCTAATAAAGTGCTTAGTTAAACCAAAGAAGAGAAAAAGGCTGGCAATTAATGAGACATTATGACTACTTATTACTACTTAAAAACTACCCGTTACACAGATTCTTGTATATTTTACAGGGGTGTCTTGTAAATCTAGACCTATACTCAAAAATGACTTAGCAGGGACATTCAGATGGAAGCAAGAAATAATAAAATTGCAAGCTTTCATCATGGCTACCATTTTATCATATGCAGCTGCAGTATTTGAGGCAAGTTAAATTACAGAAATTTGTCAATAAATGAGAAAATTTTCTTAAAAATGAATGCTGAAAATAAAGGATACTGATTTATAAATTAGATCTCAAATGATTTATACAGACTTCTTTGTCTGGTACAATTATCTATCTCTCAGTGTGTGTTTAGTATGAACAAAGTAATTCTTCCAGGGGAAAAGTCCTACAAATATGCAAGGTATGTGTGTGTGTGTGTGTGTGTGTGTGTGTGTGTGTGTGTGTGTGTGTGTGTGTGTGTGTGTGTGTGTGTGTGTGTGTGTGTATGTGTATATGAGAAGACACTAATTACACCAACACAGCCTTAGCAAATGTAGACTGGATGCTTTGCATTAGAGCCCTGTAATAAAGATACGGTAATGTCAGGCAGTTCTATCAGCTACTGTTTTGTACATCCTGACCAATATTTAGCAATAGGTCTTTACTTATAATAGTAACCTTTTTAAATGGAATGAAAAATAAAAGGTAGTATTAAAAATCATTGATCTTTTCACAGCTCTGCTAGTACTGTGAAAAGCAAAACGATTAGGTGGCTCTGGTGTGGGTGTGTACGCTGTTGTCCTGAGTCACTAGCCAATTTACCTGGCCCAGGAAGCAGTTTATTCATTTAAATGAATTGCCTGTGTAAAAAGTATGTACTATTATTAGACGTGAGAGATTTGTAATTGTGAGTGTATTTATTTACTTGCATTGGATTACTGGAAAAGTCTGATGGGATATTTAACAAAATTATTTTTGGTAGAGGCTCATAGACAAAAGCTCAAGAGAAACTACAAATATAACATGAATCTATAAATGCAAAGTTATGATGGTTACCTGTGTAAAAAAATAATATAAAATCAAGACATTGGGCCAGATTCCAAAAGCAAGTCTTCTAGTAAGGCAGTGCATTTTATGAACATCTACTGTTACAGAGAAGTGGAACTTACACAACTCTATGTTCAACAAACATACTGGCTTACTGGCATATGGGTAGATTACCAAAGTTTACCCAACCTGAAAGTAAGAAGGATAAGGGTCCAGGGACATCTGGAGAGTGGTCATCATGAAGCCTGCACTGGATCTAGAAAAGCATCCAGTTTGTGGTGCTTCATGAAGCTTAAAACAGAGGGCCAAGTTGCTGCATCTAGGAATTTTTTAGAGTGCACTTCCTTCCAAAATGCCACTCACGAGGAAAAGGCCCTGGTGGAAAGTGCCTTTACCTTGCCTGGATTCTCCACACCATGATGGGTATACACAAATCCGAGAGACAGGTTGACCTTTTTTGCCCCAGAAAAGGAAATGAAAAGCCTTTCACCCTTCCTACAGGGCTTTGTTCTGTCAAGGTAGTACCTGAACTGTCTATGGACATCCAAGGTATAAAGTAACAAAAGTCCTTATACTTGTTTCTGGAAAGAACACAGGTAGATTAAAAGATAGATAGGAAGTGATGACTGAAACCATTTTCAGCCTGAAAAAATAATGTGTGTTATGCGACTCTATCCTTTTAGAAAATCAGGTAAGGTTGTCCCGCCATGTGAGCTTGAAGAAACTTACCTTGTAGATGTCAAAACAATAAACAAGACAGTTTTACATGTTAAAAACTTAAGGACAGTGTGAGCTGGCAGTTCAAAGGGTGGTAAGGTCAATA
Organism: Protopterus annectens; assembly: GCF_019279795.1. NCBI lineage: Eukaryota > Metazoa > Chordata > Ceratodontiformes > Protopteridae > Protopterus > Protopterus annectens. The sequence continues at coordinate 1,653,082,111 of NC_056741.1, read as the reverse complement.
TTTCATTAACATAGTTGAGATCCCACAATGGAGCAATTTCCTTCTGCAGTATTCCTTTCCTAAATTGTTTTACCAAAAAGGAAAGAAGAAAGGAAGAAAGAAAGAAAGGGGGGATCCATTAAGAGACAAACAGGATAGCCACTAAATGCACTTTAATGGATGCATACATTAAGCTATCCTGAAGTAGCTTGCACCGATATTTCCAAAACCAGTGGGTTATTAACCACAATGGACTCTATTTCCATGTAAATGCCACATGGAGAACCGAAGATAAGATTTTCTAATAGCAGTTTTCTGGCGATTCTTAACATCTGCTGTGCGAGCAGGACTAGCCTATGAGGAAGTCTGTGGAAACACTCTTGGCTAATACCATAAACAAGGAAAACCAAGATTGCCTGGGTCAATATGGGGTCACAACACAGGTCTTTGGTATTTTTCTTTGAACTTTTAGAAATAACTTGTGAATCAGTAGAAAGGGTAGACACCCATACAAGAACATTTCCATCCTAGGGAATAAGAATGCATCTGCCCTCCATGTATGGCTGCAAGGATGTCTGGAGAAGAATTTCTCCAGCCATTTGTTTTGAATGAAGACTAGATCTATTAGAGATATTCTCCACATCTGGACAAGATCTTGGAACATCACACTGGCTTGAGCTTCATGTGTGTCTGCCCAGAATCTGCTCAGTCTCTCTGACACAATATTCCATTCTGATTGGATGTATGATGCCTTAAGATAATCTCACTCACAGGCTATCATTATCAACTGGTACAGACAGTAAGACCTTGTGCCACATAGTTTGTTGAGATATGTCACTGGGTCATGTCTGTAACCATCAGGAGGGGACCTGGAGTCTAACAAGATGAGGGACTTTTAAGACATGAAACACTGACAACATCTCCTAGATACTGATGTGCTTCCATGCATCCTTGGGTCTCCAAGTAGTTGACACTTGCATTGTATTGACACAGCTGCCCAGACAAAGTTAGATGAACCATCTGGACAGATTGTATTGGCATGAGGGGTGGGGGGACCCTGAACTGATACTTAACTAATCTGTACCCCACTGTAGTTCTCATCATATGAAGGATAGCACCGCAAACTTGGATTCCATGAAAAGAAGGTGCTGAGTCCAACAATTTCTGACATCCCATTGAATTTTTCTCTTTTTTAAGTTCTCCAAATCTTTTGTGTTTCTAATACCATGATGGGAATGAACCCCATTCCTAAGTCAGAGTTTAATTAAAGTTCATGATATTAGCATTGTTTCAATCTTTGATGTTAGCTAGAACTGCTTTTCGTAGCATCAACAATGTGACCAGTAATAACTCCTTTTGCAGTTCATATGGAGTTACTTGTATTGGTAACATATCTAAATACAATTATAGATTCTTTTTTATAAGACCCGCTCCTACTACTATTGGAACTTTCTGGGTATCTTCTACATTATTCTCATTTCTGCCTGCAAATCCTGATATTTTATGACTTTGCGTCTTTCTGTACGCAAGACACTGTAGTCACTGGGTGTAGTGATTTCAATGATCCATGTTACTTTTGTCTTCTTTTCATGTTTTTTCCACATCAGTCTTTTGAACTGTTGGTAATGGGTGATCCCATGTGATGTAGACTTCATCATTTTCTATGCTGCTTTGTGGGTCATGTTTCCAGTGTTTTTCAGTTACTTCAGTATTATAATGCTTGCACAACCCCCGGTGCAACAGTCTTTCCACATTATTATGCCTTTCAGTCACTATCTTGGGCCGCTAATATTATCCTTTCATCTTTTGGTTTGAATTTGCCTTTCCTTAAGCATTCCTGCATGCACTCCTGATCAACACAGAGTTCTTCCAGGAGTTTTCGATACTTGCAACTGTATTGATGCATTTTCCACATTTCTTGTCTTCTCATCTGATCCTTCACCTTATATTCTTTCTTTGTTTTTTTTGGCACATTCAGCTGCTGCCTGATTTTTATCTCCTTCTTGTTTAATTTACATTCCTACTTGACGTCATTATGCTTCTGCTTCAGTAAGAGGGGAAGCCATCTTAGATTATTCTTTTCATGTTTCAAAACTTTTACTATATTTGGGTCTTGTGAGGTCAGCAGATATATATGCAGTCCCACAATTGCAGATCTATACATGTAATCCATCTCAAGTAGGCCCATACCTCCTTCGGAACGGGGAATATATAATCTTGGTATGCACTGATTTTTTATAAATCATTTGATGAGCATGAGGCATCCTTGTTTTCCTATCTAATCTATCCAACACCTTTTGGGGCCAGTCACTCACTCCAAAACCATAAGTCAGAAGAGGAAGAACAAATTGGTTTATAGCTGGAATTTTGTTACTAGATGTCAATGCTGTTTTCAGGATTAATTTAAGTCTTCTAAAATATTCCTTACTAAGTTTTATTCGCATTTGTTCATGATTTATTGTTGATACTTCATCACTTCCCAAGTATTTATACACTCCCTCTTGCTCAAGTTCTTTTGTATCACATTCTTGTCCCAAACTGATGTTTTCTTGGTGTTGCAACTTTCCTGCTTTAAAGGTTGCTTTTGCACATTTATCAAGACAAAACGACATTCTTATATCATCTGAAAAAGTTTTGACTACTTGCAGTTGTGCTTTCAGTTCCTCATCTGATGAGCTATACAGTTTTAAATCATCAACAGAGAGAAGATGAGATGTCTTTACACTTTGTTGCTATCTGGGAGCCAAATTATAGCCATGACTTAATCTATTAAGCAGACAGTTTAATGGGTTAAGGGCAGGGCAAAAGAGCAACAGTGTCAGACAGACACCCAGAAATATATCCCCATTGAATTTTATTTTTTGAATAATAATTTGTCCTTTAACATGGCTTAACTGCAAAGTGGTTTACCACTGTTTCATGGTTGCTGTGATGTAATTTATCAGTGTAGGGTATATCTTATGCATTTTTCATCTTTTTTATCCATGAATGTGGGATACTGTCAAATGCTTTTTTGTAGTCAGTCCAGGCCATACTTAGATTTTTCCCCTTTTTACAGTTCTCCACTGTGACTTTATTTAACAACACATGATCCTTTTATTGAATACAACAAGCTTCCTCAGAACGTTCTGAGGAAGCTTGTTGTATTCAAGTTAAAGTGCTTAACCATTCTTTGTTTGTTGGCATTACAATAAACTTTTATTCACTTCTACCTGGTTTCATTGAAGGTGTTGTGGACTGTTATGAGTATTGAATAGAGGTGAATTTCCAAGACACAGAGACGGAATTTTGCACACAGTGCATTTGCTGTTTTTTCTTTTCTAGTTGAACTTTTATGGTTGCTGCACTGTTTGCTTCAGTTGAATTTTGTTTTTTTAAAGAAAAAAAAGCAGTAAATTTAGATTACAATTCAATAATAATGAAAAGAACAATAACATTATTTACAATATTTACAAGTGGCCCAAAAAAAAAAAATAAAACAAGAATAATAAATAAAAATCCAAAGAAGAAGAGAAAAAAAAAGAAAACACCATTCAGTAAATGAATTCTTATCTCTTATTATTTTTTTTCACAAGTCCACAAAAATCCATATCTCTTTGAACTCATATGATGGAGATTGCATCCATTTGTGTTGCTTCTATGAGTGTAAGTATTTTGATCCAGGGGTTATCTGACCATTTTCTGGGGAAAATTCTTTCTTCCTTGACTTTTATCTCTTTTTGTGCAGTCTCCTTTAGAAGAAATATAAAGTCTTTAAAACGTGGAGGAGATGTAGATTTCCATTTCCTTGTGATACATTTTCTGGCTACAGCCAGAATAGTCCATAAAAGATATTGATCTCTTCTGTTCATAACTACTAATTCATCTACATTCAGAAAAATTAAAGATTTTGTTAAGACAAATGAATCATTATAAATAGCTTGAAGAAAATTGCCAATTTCCTCCCAAAACGTTTTAATGCAATCATAAAATATATGCAACCAATCTGCTTCACAACTTAAAGAACATCTCCAACAAATAACATTTTGTGTAGAGTTGAATTTAGCTATTTTGTTTGGGGTATAAAAGGCTCTATGTAAAAATTTCCAGGTGAAGATTCTCCATGTTTGGGTATTAGAAGTTAGTTTAATGGAGTATAATAGGTTATTTTTACAATCATTTGATAGATTTGTTGATAAACCCCTAGTTATAAAATTCCAAGTGTTTTGATCTGTTTTAGTCTTGTAAACTATTAAAATTTTGTATAATTTAGATGTTGAATTTGGCCAGTTATGGTTATCATAAATCAATTCTTGAATATAGTTTATGAATTTTGGTTTAGTTTTGAAATCATTAATAATTTTGCATAAATCTTTGGTGTAAAGTAAAATTTTTTGGAGACTTATCCTGTCTACATTTGTTATATCAAATTAATTTATAACTTGTTGATTACTTAATACTTTAAGGATATTTATACATTGGATCCAGCATATGAGGTTGTTGGATTCCCAATTAATGAGTGTGTTATCATGAATTTTCTTTTTAAATTTCCTTGATGTATTAAATGGTAATAATAGTTCAAACCATACTTTTATGTCAGGATTTGAGTTTATAAAGGATCTGAATAGATTATAAATATTATTTAAATATGTTAGATTGGTGGGTTTTGTTGTATTATTTTGAAAATTAATACATAATATATGCCAAAATATATTCTTGTGATTATTCAGGGATGCATTTTTTGATATTTTGTTTTCATTTAAAAAAATAATCATATGTAGGGTTTTCCAAGCAGAAGAGAAATTTGGATTTACCCAATTCAATACTAGTTTAAAAAGGGAGGCTTTGATATACGTCTCTATGTCTGGTAAATTAATTCCTCCTAATTCCCATGGTTTAATATGATGAGAAAAAGCAATTCTATTCTTTTTTTGGATACCATAGAAAACATAATAAGTTTTTGTGAATTTCTTTTAGAATTTTTTTATTTGGAATTATAGGTATTGCTAGTGCTATATAATTTATTTGTGGTAGTAATATCATTTTTATTAGCTGAAATCTGACCTCAAATTTTAGATTTAATTTATTCCAGTTTTCTATATGTGTTCGTGTTAAGTTTAAAATGTTATTATAGTTTAAAGTCAGAGTAGTATCTATTTTATCAGATATAATAATTCCTAAATATTCTAATGAAGAGGCTTTTTCTCCAAGTATATGGTATTTACTCAAGTGAAAGTCCCCCTTTCTGTTTAGTAGAATATGCTTTGATTTAGATTTATTAAAACAAAGACCAGAAATTAGAAAAAAAATTTCCACTTGTATTTCTAATTCTTGTAGAGATTCTTCGTTTGGTGATAAAGTTAGTAGTATATCATCAGCAAACAACATAACCTTGGAGTTAAATTTATTGTGAATATTTAATCCTTCAATTTTTGAGTCTCTACGTATTGTAGTTGCAAATAGTTCTATTGATAAGGCAAATAGAATGGGAGACATAGGACAACCTTGTTTAGTGCCTTTAGTTATTTTGAAAGCTTCTGATGTAAACGGACCTAATTTTACATAGGCCAAATTATCTTTATATATATTCTTTATCAAATTAATAAAATTTAAAGGAAACTCAAAAAGTTCTAAAATTCTAAACAAGTAGTCCCAATTCACCGAATCAAATGCTTTTTCTATATCTAGTGTAATTATGACAGCCTCTATATTATCTCTATTCAATATTTCAATAATGGTTAGGATTCTTTGTATATTGTCATAAGTATGCCTGCCATAGATGAAACCTGTTTGGTCTTCATTTATGATTTGAGTCAAGGATTTTTTAATTCTATTGACTAATATAGTCATAAATATTTTGTAATCATTATTGAGTAGGGAAATCGGTCTGTAAGAGCTACAATGGGAAGAATCCTTGTTCTCTTTTTTTATTGGAGTAATTAAGGAATATCTCCAGGATGGTGGAATTATGTTTTGGGCTTGGATTTCATTTAGAGTCTTATGAAGTAAAGAGATTGCTGAATTTGGGAGTATCTTGTATAATTCTATTATTATTCCATCTATTCCTGGCGATTTATTGTTTTTACTCTCTTTGATTTTGTCACTTATTTCCTTGAGGGAAATGTGTTTTTCAATATCAATTTTTAATTTTTCAGGTAATTTTTTTATTATAGGATTACTAATTTTTGATTCTATTAAAATAGTTTTGTTTTTATTGTTTCCAAAATGATTAGTATAATGAAATTTAAAAGCTTCTAGGATATCATTTATGTCTGACACTTTTTTATTACCTTTTCCTTCATGTACAATATTTGTAATATTATTTTCTATATTTTGCCTTTTTATTCTCATTGCTAAGTTATGTAAGTGTTTTGGAGATGTTGAGAGTGAACTAAATTTTAGTTTTTCCAATGCCAAATTTGTCTTATGGGTTAGAATTTCATTGTATTTTTTATTTAATTCTTCAATTTCTTTTTTTTTTTACCTGCGAATTCTTTACATCAGAAGCGTTTGCATTAATTTCTGTTATTTGTTTTTGAATGTTGTGCAATTCTGATTCCCATTCTTTTGTTTTGTTTTTGAACCAAGATATAATTTTACCATATAAGAAGGCCTTTAGAGTATCCCATATTATTATATTATTTGTATCATCAGTGGAATTTGTTTCTAAAAAATATTGAATTTCTGATTCTAGCCATGGTTTAAATTGTTTTAATTTAATAATGTAAGCTGGTATTCTTGAAGTGAAATTTAGTCTTTTAAAATCTATTTGTAATTTAAGGATTAGGGCATTATGGTCAGAGAGTGGGCATGGAATGATAGAAAATTTTATTATCTTCCTATTTAAATCTGGAGATATAAAAATTTTATCTATTCTTGTTTAGTATTAAATCGGTAATCACTAAGTGAGTAAAATAATGAGTTAGGATCTTTAAAATTAAATGTATCAATTAATTTTAAGTTTTCTGTCCATTTCTTAAGGTATTTTCCTGTGGAAGTGAGACGTAGATTCCTTTTATTAGTTGTCTCAGAGTTATCTAGAATACAGTTAAAGTCTCCTCCTATTATTAGGATACCTTTATTTACCCTATTAATTAGTTCTATTTGCTTTTTAACTGTAGATAGTCCTATTCCAGGAATCCAATATACATTTACCAGAGTCCAAATTCTATTCTGAAATTTTATTATTACAATTGATAGTAATCCTTCTTTATCTTCATAGTTGTAAATAATCTGAGGATTAGCTACACTTTTCCTCCATAAAATTAAGACTCCTCTAGTTTTTTTTTTTATATGTGGAGTGAGAAAGAATTAAGTAGTTATTAGATATCCAAGTAAAGTTGTCATCAGTTTTAAAGTGAGATTCTTGTAGAAATATAACTTGTGTTTTTTGTAATTTTAGATATCGTAATAAATTTGATCTTTTTATAGGATTATTTAAACCATTGATATTTAAAGACAACAATGTTATGTCTGTCATTTCTATAGGTAATTATATTATGATTTTGGAAAGATACATTGTTAAAGTTCTATTATTTTTGAAGACTTGTGAGAACATATATATTAATTTTCCCTCCTCTTCTCTAAAAAGTAACTTGAATTGAACAAATTTCTTTCTTTGATAGTTTAACAAATGTTTCAATTTGGGCCACTGAAAAAAATAAAAAATGAAAAATATTGTAACAACATATTTTATTTGAATGAATAATAACTTTACTACATTATTCCACAAACATGAAGTGCTCAGAACTCCTAATCTGAATGAACTAATAAGATCAAACAGATTTTCCCTCAATGTCATCAATCACATGGAAAAAGATGTTCAAGGTTGAGCTCCATTTATTGAAATCCTGAAGATATCTTAAAATATTTATATTTGGTAAAAGAGTATATTAAGCACTAATACTATGTTCCTTAGAAATTCAACTCTTTAAAGTAATTAATCTTTTACTTGAAGTTATACTAATACTAGAGTTAGTATTACTTTTTTAATGAAGAAATATGGGAATGAGCATATTTATGGTTGTTTTTATTTACAATAGAGGTTTTAGTCATACTAAATATGTTAATCACATAAGAATAAGTCATACTTTTCTTGTGATATCTTATGAGACCTAATATCACTTACTAAAGTTTAAGTCTAGCATTGTCAAATATTTCTATTAATAGCATCTTTGAGGCTATTAAACCTCATCTGCAAAAAAGTATTGTTTTATTCCAGAATCAGTTCACTGTGGGGTTAATATATTTAGAAGTGCCAAAGAATATAATACATAAAAACTTACTCTCACTTAATCTTCTCATTTTTATTTTTATTTATTAGTGACATACCTAGTTCATTTCCCAGAGTACATTACCAGAATTTTTACACTTTATGTATCATATGACACTATAGAAGTATGGCTCATGTTTCTTGTTTTCCTATGTGCAACCTGCTTAATACTTTATAGAGCATGAGGTAATGATAGATATGCTCGTTTAGCAGGAAGTAAACTGTTAATGTTTAGCATCTCAAGGACAATTAATATTTCCCCTATCAAGTATGCAGTATGCAGGGAAGTAAATTTAAGTGAAACACATATATCGTTTGATCTAGATTATTATAAATGCAGTTGCAATGAATATGCTAGTTATGAAATTATAACAGATAAATTAAAAAAAAATAAAACTGGGATGTTTCTTTTAAGAATTTTTAATAAATTGTGTTCCGATTTTTCATCTATGTGCCACTCCAGTGTGCAATTTATTTATAAAAATATTCTATTTAGATGTCTTTTCCATCTGTTGTAAATACTTCTGCTTTATATTATTTTTTTAAACTACACACCCTCCATAAATGTGACTATATTTTATGAAGTATGTCGGATGACCTTCCCCTTCCAGAGATAAAATGTATAATAATATATATATTTGTATTTTGTTTGGATTTATTCTATTTATACTTCATGTTTAGAACAGGTTATTAATGCAGCTGTTAGTATTACTATCTTATAGTATTTAGTCCTCTATTTTAGTTCTTTCTTGGTTCCTATTCTGAGTAAATTCTGTACATCCTCTCTGTGTACATATGCATATATATACACACGAGAGAGTCCAGAAGCGAGAAGACCGGCCTTGGATGTGGAATCAGAAGGTGAACTGAACGAGAACCAATCAATCTGAGGACACGACATCGGACAAAGCATGAGAGTGACGACGGATGTGACAAATTCCAATGCCGGTGATGCCGGATGTGGGGAAAGTGTTAGGTGCGGTGGGTGGTATGGACGTATGGTGCAAAGTGGGAAGGGTGGGTGGGTTACGGTTAGTTATAGGGTGGGTTAAGTAGGGGTTAGGTGATAGGGGCTAGTTAAGTAGGGTTGGAGTTTAGAGTTAGGAGGTGGTTAGGGGTGGGGGGTGGGAGTTTAGTTAGGGAGAGGTGGGGTTTGTGAAGAAGTTTTAGAGCCATAGGGCAGTGCTGCAGTGCTGTTAGGAGCGGACCTTAGGGTTAGGGTAGGTTGGCTCTTTTAGTGTTAGTAAGGTTTGGTGTTGTTTGTGTGTTGTGTGTGGTGTGTGGGTGTGTGTGGTTTTTGTTTGTTTTATGTTTGTGTTGTGTGTGGTGTGTATATGGGGTTTAGTGTTTGGTGTTTGTGTACTGGCCGGGTGTTTATGGGTTATGTGTGGTTTAAGGTTTTATGGACGGCGAATATGTGGTGTCGGTGATGTGGTTGTCGGTGTTGTGTGGTTTCGACTATGTCAGGTAGAACCATATACACATATACATACATATACACATACACACATATATACACACATACATACTGAGTAATCTCATTTCTTGTTAGGATCCATTGGGTTACCTATAAGTGTGTGCTATATAATAACGATTTTGTGTGAACGTTCTTGAAAGGATTGGTACCTTGTTATTTCCTCTGTCTGTTTTTCTGGGGGATGTCTACTCACTAACCTTATTAGGGGATTAAGTGGGCCATCGAAAGATGAATGAATATTGTGAATGAATATTCTTTAACTCCTATCACTGAATCATACAGCAATTAATGGAGAATACCCATGTCATTTAATTTTATTATTTATGAATTTTCTTTGGCAGTGTAATGAGAATACATAATATTTCAGACTAGTAATTGTTGATTACACAGTATCAGATCTAAAGTTTGTCCAATACTTGTTGATTACACAGTACACAGTTAATGGTTTGGAATAATATGCACATGTCACAGAGAATACCATTACTCTGGAATAGACTTCCCATCCTGGTAAAGCAAAGTTCATTCCTGACTCTATTCCAGCCTAACTAGAATCAATGAAGATGAAAAAAGGAAATTTTCTCTAGAGCTATCTCTTGTTCTACTAGTGAACAAAGATATCACTTCAGTGTCTGATCCTGCAGTAAGGTCCCTATTTCAATACTTGATATGATCCAAAAAAAAAACCTTCATACATAAATGGGAAATATAGGAATATTTGTTTATTTAAGTATTTATTTATAAATAATAATACAATAATATTATGTATAATAAATGTATAATAAAAATCATAATCATAAGACTAAATTATATACCTAATGAGATAATACCACTAGGCTTAAGATGTTCCCATGAAATGTTGGCCTATTATTTATCTATGAATACATGGGTCTCACTTCATCCATCAAACCCATGTCCCACCGAATGCCAAACAGCCAAGAACATTTCGCCAAGGACAACAGCACCTCAAAACCCAAACACGTTAAAACTACTAAACACTAATAGACCTACTATTTTAAAGCTACTGACATTCTCTAGTATTTTGTAGAAAAACTATTGCAATTATATATACCAACTCCAAAATTGCCTTACAGTGAAACAAGGATAGATTTTCTGATCTTTACTGAAGTGTAGTCTCCAATTAAATCTATAAGTGCTATGTAATAGTTGTCTATATCCTGGTTATTTCTATACCTACCATGAAATCTGCTATCACTTAGAACAAGTATGGTGTGCGAGAATGTATGTTAATACTATATACTTGCGCCTTAACTTCTCACACCACACGTATCACAGTAACTGTTTCAGTTAAATGGAAACCAAATCTCGTACGTTCAACAAGTCAATCCCAGCCATCCAACACTCAGCAAAACACAAGCTCAACAAACGAAGAGAGATTTCTCAAGAATATTGTAACAGTAGTTCATGAATGTATCATGCTGTTTCCCAAAGATGTATAATATGCTTATAAATTACATTTATCCCTACAATATTTCTTTTTTTTTCCTCTAGGTTCTGGAGTGTAAAGAATGGTATACTGTTGATATTTCTGTACCATTAGGAACCACTGTGAATATTTATGGTATACTGGTGTACCTAGAATCTGTTATAGTGGTGAACAAATACAGCAGATTATGCTTTATTCTGCAAAAAAAAAAAAAAAAAAAAAAAAAATACATTTTGTACACAGATGTTAGCACAGCACTATAACTGCAGAGAATGCATATAGCAAATGATGTTACATAAATTTACATATTTCTCAATTGCTTCACACTCGGCAGGATATTCTAATTTTAGCTTTATTTTATGTTTATTCTGCTTTATATTGCTGCTCTTTTACTGGTCCAGTTGTAAAGCCAATGAAGGTGAAACTTCACCAAAATCAAAACACCGATATCAGTTCCACATTACTACAGGTTAATGCTTGTCAATTATACAGTACCACAGACTAATGCTTGTTGAGTACACAATACTAATGTTATTTACTAAATACATATAGAATAAGTTTCAAACATAAGTAGATTTAGTCTTTACTTAATTTAGCATTAACTGTCATAAGTAAAAGAGCTCTCACCAACTAGCTTACTCTAGATTATTGAATTGTAAAAGAAATTAAATTGTCCACGTGTGAAACCAGATATCAGATATGTGGTGTTTTCAACAAGAAGACAGTAATTAAATGACTTTTTTTGAAACATGTGTAGCGTATTCTTTTTGTTATGCATAATACATTTTCCTGTTCATTTTTTACTAACATCTACTCTATTTTTATTCTATTTTTTTAGAGACTCTAATTTTGCAGTACAGGTTAAACCATAAAGGGGCTGCAACTCAGATCGCTGTTTGCTTTTTCTTTTTATGTTTTAACTGTCAAGAAAGTCTCATGGAGTGCTAAAGCACACCACTATAAACTAATGAAGTTTTCTACGAAACTCAGCATACTAGCATGTTTCTTATATTACAAATGGAATGCTGGACAATTTTAGTGAAGATATGTAAGAAATAACATGACTAGAGAGCTCAAGAGTATATTTTAAAACAGTTTTGGCCACCAACGGATCTTTAGAATTTTGAACCGCTAGTAGGCGATTTTTTGCCTTTTTTCTTTCCCCTTCTCTTCCCTCCTACTCTTTTCAACATTTTCTCATATTCATGTACAAAAGTTCAAGAAATGTTCTATTAAGACACTCTATAACGAGTTGGATTTAAATTATTAAAATTTTACCACAGTAACTATTAATCATAATGTTAATAACTTTATAATGATACTGGCCTTTCATTTAAAAGCTAATGCTCTTATGAGTGAGAATTTAACTAAAGGAAGCAAGAAAAAAAAAAGACTTTTCAATTACATAAAACTGTACAACTCAAGCACCAAAAATTCCATCCAATCCTCTAATATATTATTATGTTAACATACGGATTGTGATACTTTCTAAAAGAAAGAAAAAAAAAAGGAGAAAACTATTTATGTATCTGAAGTGTAATGAAATTAAAGCTATGTATAAGAATCATACCTTGGTTAATGCTTTGAGAGAAATTGTATCATCAATGTTCTTAACATCAGTTTTTTGTTTTTTTTTCCTCACATCAGTCCAAGTATTTTTCCAGAGGTTCTCTTTAAGGAGGTTGAATTTGACCAATCCATTTCTTCTGGTAGTGAGATAATATTGTTGTTTTTAATGAAGGAAGTAGCTTCTTCGATGTTATTTAAAGTTCTCATGTCATTATTATGTTGAATTCTGATTTTGGCAGGGTATGCAAGTTGTGCCTTTATTTTATTTTGTTTTAAGAATTTCACTAAGGGCCATGTTTTCTTTCTTTGCTCCAAGACTCTTGATGAAAAGTCATTATCAAATCTTATTTGGGATTGCTCAGTTCTTTGTCCATAAAAGACAGAAATTTAACCATTATAGATCTTGGAGATGACTTAGATGAAATAGAAAGTGGTTTTCCGATGGCTCTGTGTGCTCTTTCGATTCCATAAGATAAGCCTTCTTTCAGCCCTAAGATTTCACGTAACCAGGAATTCAAGAATGAAATGATGTCCTCTCCTTCGGTCTTCTCTGGGATTCCAAAAATTCTTATGTTTGTTCTTCTTTCCCTATTCTCCATATCATCTATTTTGTTTATTAGCCAAGTATTCTGTTGTAATAGAAATTCACTATGAAGTTCTTCTTCTTTTAGCTTTCCGTCGATATCATTTAGAGATGTTTTGATGTCTGATATTTTTAGTTGCTGCTGCTGTAGAATTTCCTTAAAGACTTCAGTTTGCTTTTGACAATTTTCTTTAAGGTTTTCTAGGTTTTCAGTAAATCTGTCCATCTTCAGAGATAAATCTTGAAGGGTAGCTGATATCAGTTGGATTTCTCTTTTCAGAGTAGAGTCTGAGTGAGAGTTCTTGGAGTTGCTCATTATTAGACAGCTTAGTTAGTCTTCAGGTTTTTTTGACAGGAAAATTTCGGAATTTCTTCTTCAAAATTGGTGGTTCTATTGTTAATAGTTTCACATATAAGATTTATCAAAAATCATTTAATAATAATAAGATTTTCCTGTTATTTCTAGTATGAATATGTGGAGCTCAAAAATTTGCTGCTTTCAGTTAGGCATTAGGCTCCGCCCCCCCTGATGTCACCCATTTTGAGAGAAGCAATATCCTAAGATATCTTTCTCTGACTATGGCACAAGAAAATGGAAAGGTTCTGTCTGTGAGAGTGAAAGGTTTTCCTGGTCTTGCCAGTTGATTGGTCCTTAACCCTCACAGCAGGCAGTATGAGGAGTTCTGAGCTTTGACAGGCTGGCAGGGAGGGTAGCAGGGTACTACTACCCATATGCCAGTAAGTGTGTTTGTTGAACATAGTATAATACAAATAAAACTAACTTAAAGATTTGGTAGTGATTACATTTTACATATGTATGTGATAAACATAATTATACAGTAAAAAAAATTATTAAAGCCTTTTTGCTGAGTAGCTTAATCTAACCAGGTCTCCAGCTCCACCACACAGTATTTGTGTTGCATATACTAACTCCTTGACTACAGTACCTCAGAAAAGAGAAAAATGTACCAAAGTATTGGCCAGGATGGACCTTTTATTCATTCACCCACAGTCACCCTTCTTAACTCATTTTTCTTCCAAGAATAGCAATTGTGCTCCTCACACATTCAAAAGGAACCCACTGACTATTTGATGAATAGTGATTGGTCACATGCTTCTCAGGCATAATTTACTTCAATGTAAAATGTCTTTATATTAATTATCTGTACTGTAAAATCATAGTTGGACAAGTGATTTATACCAAAGAATTGATTACTGATGTCAGTTTGTTTGAATAACTTGACTTTTGCAATTTGCTGATAGTAGGTTAACTACAGATTTCTCATTGTGAACCAATTTACAGTGTGCAGCAATGATATGATGTCATAGAAGTAATATTAAATAAGGGAAGTGGTCATTGCATACAAACCAAGGAGTTCCATACCTCTCACAAAACAAGCTTCAACCATTTCTTGGTACACCTTTACTGTATTCATATACTTGTAAATAAAATCTGCACCCACTGACTTTCCAGATAGTAAATGGAACACTAACAGCACTATTTCACTTTTGCCAGGGCTACCACACTTCGGTAGATGGCTCCTAAATTCATCACCCATGACTGTACTCTATAAGTAACTTATGGTACATTGTAGGGTGATGTACAGTCCTTCAGACATTGTCCCCAATTCTAATCTGAAGCTTCCTTATCCAGGGATTCAGTTAATACCCCCATCTCCTACAGCCCTCAATCCTGGCTGCCCCAATTTGCTTCCAATAGGTATACATTTCTCTTAGTTATAAACTTTAATTTTGTTTTCTACCACCTTATTCTCTCTTGTGTGTATGTGTGTGTGTGTGTGTGTGTGTGTGGGTATATGATATTTTGCCAAAGAAAAATGTCAGGAAAAAACAAAATCTGTTTTTTTTTTGAATTGGTAATCCCTTCCTTCACCTCCTCACACCCCCTCCAAATTATATTTACCATCTCTGCGATCACACCACAATAGAGAAAAGGATCTGTAATGCTACAGACAGTTATACACAGGAAACAAAATCAGACCAAGATAGGGAGAGTGTTTTAGTAGATAATATAGAAGAAATACTAAAAGAAACAAATAAGAAAAATATAAGAATTGAAGAAAATGAAAATATAAAGGAAACAAAAGGTAAAGAAGGAGAGATAGAGGAAGAAGTAAGTAATTCAAGTGATGAAGGGGCTGATAAATGGATAAGAGTCAAAAGTAAAATACGTTCTATTGGAAAAAGAGTGGAATATAGAAAACGCAGATTTAAAAACATAGTTATAGGAGGAAACAAAAAAGGAAATGGATAAAAGTAACAGAAACTATTCCACAAAGTGAGAATCCTACCCATTAATGTAACTAGCATAAAGAATATTCAAGGAAGGCTAGGAGTGTTGGAATGGTGTACAGTGTTAGATATGGACATTATAGTATTAATAGAAATTTTTTTTAATCTCTGTTTGCTGGACATTCCATAGGAATAGTGGGCTCACCAATCCAGCCAATAAGAAAACAATCTCAGCAGTAACCTCCAAGAAAGCATTACGATTTGAACAAATCAATGGTCGGGAGACTTATTTGTTAACTGAAAAGAAAAGTTTCACCTCCAAAATAGTTAATTCTATTGAATAAGAAAACAATCTCAGCAGTTACTTCCAAGAAAGCAGTGCAATTTGAACAAATTATTGATCGGGAGTCTTATCTATTAACTGGAAAGAAAAGTTTCACCTCCAAAATAGTTAATTCTACCTGATAAGAAAACAATCTCAGTAGTAACCTCCAAGAAAGCTATAGAATTTGAACAAATTAATGATCAGGAGCCTTATGCGATAAGAGGAAACAAAAGCTTCATCTCCAAAATAGTGAATTCTACCCAATAAGAAAACTATTTTATTTATTTATTTATTTTACATTTGTTGACCGGGCTAGTCTAACTGGATTTATGTCCATTTTCAGTAGAGGCCCGGGGAGGAAAGCTCCAAACATGAGTAGTAAAACACAGTTAACAATATATAACAATATATAACAAGGACATGTAAGAAAACAATACAGTGGTAGCACTGGTTAAAAGCAAAAATATAGAATTGTAAATAAAGAATATAGACATTATGCTAAAAGTTGATTTAAGTAAAGCATGACAGATGTACTAAACACAAAGTGGGTATGAGCACAACAGAGTAACGTTCTTATAATTTTCCTCTTATTATGAAAAAAAAGCAAGATTAGGAGGCCTAGGTTAGAGGCCCAAGTTAGAGGGGTGGGGAAAAGGGTAAGAGTAGGAGGGGAAATAGGTTTCAGTCTGGGTTAGCATAGGGACAAAGCCACTGAGTTTTAAGATGTTCTTTAATATGTTTTTTGAATAGAGAAGTAGAAGCTAGGTTAGATAGTTCAGGAGGGAGCTGATTCCAATTTTTGCCTGTAGTGTTTGAGAAAAGTGAGTCACCAGCTTTATTGTTAGATTTAATTGAGGAGACCAGGAGTTTATTAGCAGAACGAAGTGTAGTTAGATTTTTGTATGGTGAAATCAGATTAGTGAGGATAGGGGTATTATTGGGGTGGTATAGGATCTTTTGAGTGATAAGTAACTGTTGATAGAGTATGTGGTTCTGCAATTCTAGCCATCCTAGTTGTTTGAGGTTAAGAGAGTGGTGTGTTTTAAAGGGTGTACATGTAATGAATCTTGCTATGCTATTATAACAGGTAGAAAGTTTGGAGATGTTATTTTTAGATAGGTTAGTATATATAGCAGAGGCATAGAAAAGGGTAGAAATGAGGTGGGTCTGGGCAATAGTTTTCCTGGCTGTGGGGGTAAGTAAGGGTTTGATTATATAGAGAGTACCAAGCTTTTTGTTAACAGATTTTATGGTGGCGTTAATATGGTCATCATAGTTAAGACGATTGTCAATTATAACACCTAGTAGGCGGGTGGTAGTATCCGGGGTAATGTTAGTAGCATTGTTAGAGGTTATAGAGAAGAATGGTGTGGAAGATTTTTGAGTTGGAGTAAAAAGCAGTAGTTTTGTTTTTTTGGGATTAAGGTGGAGGCAATGTTTCATAAACCAGTTTTCAACATTTTGGAACACAGTTTGGGTGAGGGACTGGAGAGAGGCTATGTTCTTAGCAGTACAGATTAAGGTTGAGTCATCTGCATATTGAATGCAGGTGGCTTGAGGTATGCCCATGTGGAGGTCGTTAATAAATAAGGAAAAAAGAAGGGGGCCTAAGATAGAGCCTTGTGGGACTCCAATATTTCCTGGGAGTAATGAAGACAGGTTGTTATCCCAAAGTACTGCTTGCTGTCTGTTTTGAAGATAACACCTAAACCACTGTAATGCTAGTGGATCAAGTGAATGGTACTTTAGTTTGTCTAGAAGTAAGTTATGGTTAACCATATCAAAGGCTTTTGACAGGTCAATAAATAGTGCAGAGGAAAAGGAGTTGTTACGATTTTATTTATAGAGTCAGTGAGGGAAAGAAGGGCGGTCGTTGTGCTGCGGAACGGTCTACAGCCATGTTGGCAGGTGGCTAGTAGGAGTCGTTGTGCTGTGGAAGGGTCTAAAGCCATGTTGGCAGGTGGCTAGTAGGAGTCGTTGTGCTGTGGAATGGTCTGAAGCCATGTTGGCAGGTGGCTAGTAGGAGTCGTTGTGCTGTGGAAGGGTCTAAAGCCATGTTGGCAGGTGGCTAGGAGGTTATTTTGCAGAAGGTGGTTGAGTAGTTGTTTATGAATACATTTTTGCATTATCTTAGCTAATGGAGTGAGTAGGGGAATAGGGCGAAAGTTTGAAAGCTCTATGGAAGATCCACCTTTGTGTAGTGGGATAATGTCAGATACTTTCCAAATGGTAGGGATTTTGCCTTCAGAGATAGTTCTGTTAATAAGTATAGATATGGGGTAATGAATAGCTTTTGTGGCAATTTGTAGGTATTCAGATGGGAGTCGGTCTGCAGATGGGGTGCAGGGTTTCAGTTTTTTAAGCAGTTTAAGAATAAGAGATGTAGGAATAGGTTGTATATGAAAGGTAGGAGATGATGTCTTGGGGGGGTGTGGTGGGGAAGCAGTAGATGGGGTACAGAATTGGCTAGGGCTTGAATGGCTTCTCTAAAGTATTTATTAAAGGCATCAGGCATCTGGTTGAAACCTAATGGGGCAGGAGTAGTCGAGTGTCCTGGCTGAAGAAGTTTATTTATCCCTGACCAAAATTTTTGTGGTGTTTGTTGACTAGTTTGTTGGAGGTGTAGGTAGAAGACTTTTTTATCTCTAAGAGTATCCTTCATGGTGGCATTTCTTAATTGTTTAAAGAGGAGGTGATCAGATGGATGTTTGCTAGCTCTCCATTTAGCCCATATAGACCCAAGTAAGGTGAAAGCAAGCAGTGAGGAAAAAAAATCAGTAAGGTAGTAGGTAGAAACAGGAGGCAGTAGGTAGAAAGGCCAAAGTTGGGAGTCTGAGGAAGGGAGAGTTAAAAGAGAGAGAAACCTGAGAGAGTAAGGGTTAGCCTATGAGTAGTGAAGGTGGAGAAGGAGGGCTAGGTAAAGGGTTAATAAGGACTATGGTAGGAGATGTGTACAAGGTTTAAAGGGATTATAGAAGAAGATAGACAAGGAGGAGAGTGCAACAATCATAAAAGGTTTAACGTAAGAGGTAGGAAGAAAAACAAAGTGAAATTAGAGGAGGGTAAAGACTGTCATCTAGTGGCCAAAGTCTGTAATAATCCTGTAGAGAGATCGCAGCAGTAGGATAAAAAATAAAAAAGTGATGGAGAAGGGAGGGTTATTGCAATAAAAGTAGGGGGCTACAGTATCGTAGAGACAGACAGTGGAGGGGGGGGGTATGGCTGCTGGCAGATCTGGCAGTTTATCTAGTACACCTAGGAGGTGTAGTGGACTAGAATATAGATAAAGTAGGTAAAATAAAATCAAAATTACTATGTGACATACAATATTATTTACTGTGGCTTTTAGTCCAAGGGCGTTTAGATTACCCAGGTGAGGAAATACCCAGGCAAGTTTGGGTTGGTAGATATAGCTGCTCTTTGTAGTCCAGTAGGGCACAGCCGGGAGTTGAAAAAGTGAGTGTAAAAGGTTTGGACAGAATATTATTTACTGTGGCTTTTAGTCCAAGGGCGTTTAGATTACCCAGGTGAGGAAATGTAACCTCCAAGACAGCAATACAGTTTGAACAAATTAATGAACAGGAGCCTGATGCTTTAACTGGAAGGATAAGTTACACCTCTAGAATAGTTAATTTTACAAACAGGAAACGAACCTCACTAATAACCTCTAAGAAAACAATATACTTTGAACAAATTAATGATCAAGAGCCTTATGAGCTAACTGGGAAAGAAAAGTTTCACCTCCAAAATAGTTAATTCTACCCAACAGGAAAACAATCTCAGCAGTAACCTCCAAGAAAGCAATATAATTTGAACAAATTAATGATCGGGAGCCTTATAGGTTAACCATTAAGAAAAGTTTCACCTCCAAAATAATTAATTCTACCCAATAAGAAAATCATCTCATCAGTAACCTTCAAGAAAGCAAAACAATTTGAACAAATTAAAGATAGGGAGACTTATGCTTTAACTGGAAGGAACAGTTACACCTCCAAAATCATTTAAATAGGAAATACTGTCTTTTCATCACCCTTCCTGATGTCATACATATGTTGGTAAATGTGAACTTTAAACACTTTCTTAGTCTACCAACATATGTATGACATCAGGAAGGGTAATGCAAAGAATGTATTGGCTGTACATACTATTTTGAACCCAGATCACAAGTTTAAATTTGTAGCCATTGATCAAGTAGTAGCTGACAGTAGGGGGGGACTGAAGGAACTGTTTCTAGAATTTAAAGAATTCATGTGGCAACTTAGAGTGGATGCCACCGACCCACCTGGACTAAATGATGTAGTTTCTCTCTCCAGCTATTTAAAATTAAAAGCTGAACTATATTTTTAGGGGGAGGGCACACATGTATATTCTTGTGGCAACATAATAATATTTGCCTTTTTTTAAGTACATGATTTATTTATGTAGAAATGTATTTTGGATTGTATTTTATTTTAATTGTGAGATGGGGGTTGATGGGTTATATGTAATATGTAAATAAAGAAGTATGGCTGTAATGCATTTTACAAGGTGAAATTCAACTGTGTATAATGATAACAAAAACACCAGTGACTTTTAGGTGCATTTTGCTTTAATGACATGTGATTAACCTGGCTATAAAAGGAAGTGATGTGAAGAAGTCAAGTGTAAAAACAGACAAAAGCGCTAATTAAACTTTGCATCCAGTTTCGCCGATCAGTGTTCATTTTCTTTACATTACTGGTTTTATCTGTGGTTGTTTGAACAAATTATGAACAAATTAATGATCGGGAGCATTATGCGCTAACCGGAAAGAAAGGTTTCACCTCCAAAATAGTTAATTCTACCCAATAAGAAAACAATCTCAGTAGTAACCTCCAAGAAAGCAACACAATTTGAACAAATTAATAATCATGAGCTTTATGTGTTAACCGGAAAGAAAAGTTTCACTCTAATAATTCTACCTAGTATTTATTTATTTATTGACATTTGTTACCTGCGTTAGTCCAGCTGAGCCAGGGGCCCATTTTCAGTGGAGTCCCAAGGAGAAAAGCTCCAGAAAAATTACCAGTTATTACAAAAGTTGCAAAACACAATCAACAGCTAACAAAGCAGAAGTCTATCACAAAGTAACAGCTTAATATTGCATAGGTCTGCTAACAAGTAACGTGAATTATCATACATAACTTTGATTCTAAGAGTGTAAGCATATAAACAAACAGCCATACATCCATAAAGAACAGCCAGAATTGTATAAAAAGCCAATTGCAATACAATAATGGTTGTTTTTTTTTTTTGTAGATATGCATTAAAAGTGAGTAGACTAGGAAAAGTAAAAGGCTTACAGAACACATAAAATGAGGTGAAGGGTTAAAGGGGAAAAAGAAGTAGAGTTAAATTAATAAGAGGGAAGAATAGGTCAACTGGGGGGTTTGACATGGGCAGGACCACATATTTTGTAGATAAAGTTTTAGTCCTTGTTTGAACAGATCCTTTTGAGGAATGCTTCTTATATTGAGAGGGAGTAAGTTCCAAGCATGGGCTACAGAGTATTTGTACAGGAACTTTCTAATATTTTTATTTGGTTTGTATATGTCAAGGAGGAGTTTGCTGGTAGTACGGAGGTAACAATGGGGGTTATAGCAGGAGACTAGATTGGAGATGGAGGGGCAGGAAGAAGGGCCATTCAGGATAAAGTGTGTAATATGTAGTTGAGGAAGGAGTAGTTGTTTAGAAAATTCTAGCCATTGGAGTGTTTTAAGGGCAAGGCAGTAGTAAGATGTGTATGGGAGACTGGAGGCAAATCTGGCTATTTTGTTATATGTTTGCTCAAATTGGTGATACATTAGTAAGGAAGGGGCAGCATAAAGAAGACAGGGTAGAAGGAGGGACTGAGCTAGGGAGGGTTTGGAGGATGGTGTAAGAAATTTATGGTTGCGATAGAGAAGACCAAGTTTCTGGTGGGTCTTTTTTATACATTGTTGAATATGAATATTAATTTTAATTCATCATCAATAATTACTCCAAGTAGTTTGGTATATGGATCTGGATAAATAAAGGTGTTATTGAGAGAGGTGATAGAGAATAGAGAAAGAGGGTTTGTGCTGTGCAAGTGATTTAGGAAAGAAGAGAAGGATTTTTTTTTGGATTTAGCATTAGTTGATTATCAGACAGCCAGGTTTTGACAGAGGAGAAGGTTTGAGTGAGAGCTAGAAGTTCAGGGTTGCTGTGGGCAGAGGTGATGAGAGTGGAATTGTCGGCATGTTGTAGAAGTGTAGAGAGGTTAGTAGCAGAGTGAAGTTTGTCAGTGAATACATTAAACAGGAGGGGGCCCAGAATAGATCCTTGTGGAACAGCAGTATTTACTGGGAGGAAGGGAGAGAGGACAGTTTGCCAGCAGATGGATTGTTGCCTGCTGGAGAGGTAGCTAGAGAACCAGTTAATGGAGGAGGTGAGAGAGGTGAAGGTCAAAAAGTTTAGTTAGAAGTTTTGAGTGAGAGACAATATCAAAGGCCTTAGAAAGATTGAGGAATAGACAAGGGATGAGCAAGTTATTTCCATGGGCTTCAGCTACTGTTTCAGTGAAAGAGTGTAATGCAGTAGCTGTGCCATGTTCGGTAGGAGGTTGTTGTCAAGAATGTGTTTGAGTAACTGAGTGTGGTCACACTTTTCCAAAATTTTGGCTAGGGAAACAGGATAGCAATGGGTCTAAAGTTAGAAGGATAAGTAGAGTTCCCACCTTTATGGAGAGGGATTGTATAAAAGGATGTCCATATGTCCGGGGCATGAGCTTTGGAAATGGAATGATTTATAAGAATAGAGACAGGGCAGGCAATAGAATTTGCAGCAATTTTAAGAAAATGGGAGGGCAGTTTGTCAGCAGAGGGGGAGCAGGTATTAAGTTTATTTAGGAGAGATATAATAGTGGTAATGGGTACTAGTTGGAAAGAGAATGTATTGGGAGGAATTTTATTATAGAGTGATGGAGGGGTTGGGTCTGAAGTACAATTTTGTGTTCTTTATGTAAGTTTTTGAATATTTATATGAAATAATTAAGGAGGGTGGCAGGTTTAGTAGCAGTGTTGTATGGAAATGGGTTGGGAAAAGAATGGTTACCAGGGTGGAGCAGGTTGTTGTTGGTAGTCAACATAGTCAACAATAAGAAAACAATCTCAGCAGTAACCTTCAAGAAAGCAGTACAGTTTGAACAAATTAATGACTGGAAGCCTTATGCATTAGCTGGAAAGAAAAATTTCACCTCCAAAATAGTTAATTCTCCCCAATAAGAAAAACAATCTCAGCTGTAACCTCCAAAAAAGCAATATAATTTGAGCAAATTAATTATCGGGAGCCTTATGAGTTAACCGGAAAGAAAGGTTTCAGCTCCAAGTTAGTTAATTTTACCAAATAAGAAAAGAATATCAGCAGTAACCTCCACCAAAGCAATCCAATTAAAAAAATAATGATCAGGAGTCTTAAGCATTAACTGGAAAGAAAATTTTTATCTCTAACACAGTTAATTCTACCCAATAAGAACAAAATTTCATCAGTAACCTCCAAGAAAGCAATACAGTTTGAACAAATTAATGATCAGGACACTTATGAGTTAACTGGAAAGAAATGTTTCACCTCCAAAATAGTTAATGTAGGTTACAAGGCTTTGGTTTTTGGTGGGAACTGTAGCCAATATTATAGTAACTGGTGACCACACCACTAGGGATGCCTGCAAAAATAATCTCATCCCTTTAAAGTCTTCTGTAGATGATCTCCTTTAATAAGTAACTTGCTCACCTACCCGTTTCATTACATTTTCAATATTTGTGACCCCCAGACTGTAAAACGGATGACTGTGATGCAATACAGGGAAGCAGCTTTCTTAGGCAGTATTTTAACAGCAAAACAAGTCTTCTACTCTAAGTCTTTTGATTTTTAGCTTTAAACAACTCTCTAATAGGCAGTCCTAATATCCGTAGGTTTGTCTTTGGAATTTAAGAAAATAAGTAATCTCTGATAATGACAGATGTGCAAGCTGAGATATAACTGTCTTTTTTATTTTGCTTCTAAACCTATGGAACTAGTTTGCCTACCATTTGTGGGCAAGAATGACAAAGTGTTTTTTTTGGATCTATTGTGCATCTAGAGGACTGGCTCTACCTACTCTGTTTGTCCTCCCTTGGCTTGGGCTCTTTCTACTCTCCTGCCCTACCCCCATTTCACACCCACCCCACTATGTCTACATTTACCTTAAACTAGCCACTTTCACTATCTCAGTCATCCAATGATGGAGCTACTTCTTTACTCCAATAAAAACTCTCCTAATTATCTAATCCTGTTCCAGCTATTATCAATCTCAACATATACTAAGTCCCCCAACTCACACTTATGTAATCTGACAACATCTTAATATACTACCAGACAAATATCTCATTACCAATTCCTATTTTCAACTACCACTAAAATGAAATAATCCAAACCTCACCTACAGCATACAAGCAAATAGAAACCCATTTCTAACCCTAGTCATTAACCTAGCCATGTTAACCAACTTATTTTAAAGTCTCTGAAATCCACACATACTGCTTCAACAGTCCATAAATTAATATTATACAAACACAGAATTTACACTCTAATCAACACACTAGCCATATTCTCAACATTGCTCATCATACTTATGGTAACAACCCATTTAACCTCCTACCATGCATACCTATACATTTCAACCTCCACTAACACCACCCCCTTCAATTCCCCATTACAAAGAATACCCAACACTATCCTAATATCACCTACCATCTAAAACAGCAGATCTGTTGATCTAGTTTCATTTACTACCCTCTCTCAACAATCTTTTCCTTCCCTAAAATATGATAAAATCATAGCTAAATTCCTAAATCTGATGTTACATACTGCATTCCAACTCATTTCTTCTGGTGATATCCACCCTAACCCTGGCCTCAAAACTAATACAACTCTACCCACTACCTAATCCATCACTCTAACTCCAAAGTTTACTAAACCTCCCTATAAAATGATCCAATCTTTTATTACTTAATATCAACTTCAGAAGTATTCTTAACAAAGTCCAAAAATTACATGCTAGCATCTCTCTTTACTCTCCAGGCATTGCTCTAATAACAAACATGGCTAAAACCAGACATCAAAAATAATGAAATTATATCTCCAGGGTTCAATACTCTTAGATCAGACAGAACAAACAAAAAAGGAGGGGTTATCATTATACGATTTAAAAATAACCTCACATTAAAGACCATAAATCAAGTCATTCCAATTTCAATAATGCAGAAATTATGTTTACTAACTCACGATAAACACCAGACCAGCTCCAGATGCCAGCAAGGTGTAAAATGGCAACAAAACCTATACCTCCACAGGTGACCACTCAGGGAGTTCCTCAGGGATCTATCCTTGGTCCTCTTCTCTTCACCTTTTTTACTAATAATATTTGTACCTCTAACCTGCATGCATCTCTAGTCCAGTACACAGATGATTCAACTCTAATATGTACAGCTCCAACACTACAACAACTTCAACATTTAACTCAGCAGTGCTTCTCAGCAGTAGAATCTTGGCTAGGTAATATAGACCTTACTCTTAACAAGACTAAACCCATGCTTTTGCACCCCACTAGAGCCAATGACCCTCCCCCATTTTTCAACATCTAATCAACAAACAATACAAGTATTTCTCCAGTATCCCATACTAACCTTCTCAGGGTCACCATATATAGTAACCTGAAATTTGATATTGAAATAGCTCAGGTAATAAAGAAAGTCCATAAAAAATGTGGTACTTTATACAGTAATAAACAATTTCTAACAAACAGGACAAAAGCAACCATTGCTAGAACTCATCTTATCTCCACTCTCCTGTATGCTTCTCCAATGCTCACTAACCTAAAGAAATTAGATCTAAGTAAACTTAACATCTGCTCCAATAACATAGCAAAATTTGCCACAGAATCAAACCATATCTCCCACCATTGTCCAGCACTAAGACAACTCACCTGGTTAGACCTGCCCAATCTCCTAATCTACAACCATCTGACCATGGCCCATCAATTACTTAATCAACCAGAAAGAACCCCTGGCCTACAGAACCTACTACTACCCTACAGTACCAAGCATGTCCTGAGATCCACAAATAAATCATTATTAAAGATATGTAAAGCTAACAACTCTGCTGGAGAATCCTTATACTATAATTATATATCCAAAATCTGGAACTCTCTGCCCCAAGATAACAACTATCACTAACACTACAAGATTCAAAAAGATACTTAAACCTAACACATGGAAATATTCTTGCACTAGCTCTCATTAGGAAAGTCTATCCATCCTCCATCCTAAGAATCTGTAAACATCACCTCCCATTTTTTTTTCTGTTTTGTGCTCTACCCTATAATAAACATACTAGTTTTAGTTGTAATCAACACTGCTTTGTAAATTGATGTAAACTGTCAAAACTTGTACTTACTATTCTATATCTCTGTATACATTCAGGTATTATTATATCGTAAATATGCACTTTTTTGTTGTTTTTGGTTTCTATGAATGTATATATCTATCTATATATATATATATATATATATATATATATATATATATATATATATTTTTTTTTTTTTTTTTTTTTTTTTTTTACTAATGTGGAGCTTTTCTCCCTTGGCCTCTGTTGAAAAAAGACAACTTGTCCTGTTGGTGGACTTTCCCAGTAAACAAATGTAAACTAAACTAAACTAAAATAAGAATGCCAACAAAAAGAAGAAAGAATGCAAGTTAATGGGTTATGGGAAGGCAAGGCTATATGAAATTTAGATGAAAAATGCTCAGGGATAGCAATTTTATGTAAAGAATGTATAGAAATTTTGGATTATACACTAGTAGTATTAGGAAGAATAGTAATATTAGATATAAGATGGAAGAACCAAATATATAGGGTAAATGTACTCTACACATACACTTTACAAAAACAAAGCGAGATTATGTTTAAGAAAATACTTGATTATGCAAATGTAAATATACAAGTGATAGTAGTGGGAGACTTCAATTGAGATTTAAGATACAGACGAAAAGAAGGGGTGGATGGAAAATTTATTTCAGATATGATCAAAAGTGGTAAAATGTATTTATGGAAAAAAAAACTTTGGGCATACAAAAGGAGTAATCTGAGAACTGAAATTAATTGCTTTATCGTATCAGAGAGATTAAGTATATTACATCAAGGAATTAAAATTACAGTTTTTTCAGATGTAGGAATCTGGAGAGAGATTCAAGAAAAATAGGTTATTTAAGAATAGGTACAGGGATCAAAAGAATTATTAATCAAAGTTAAATGAGTATATAAAGGAGAAAATATATCAACTATGGCTGGATCATATAAACATGAGAGGGTTTTAAAATGATTGGACAAGTTAGTGGATCAGTTTAAAAGAAAAATATAGAAAAGAAATACTAGAATGGCAAAGGGCAAAAATAATACAGGATAGTTGTAAATACAAGGAAATCAGTAACTAAGTCTTTAAAAACATAATTAGCAATAAAGAAGAGTTTCTAGAAAAAGAGGGAATGTTATACAACATGAACCAAGAGAAAATGAAAAAATGCAAGGAAGAAAAGAAGTAGCAGTACCACATCTAAGTAAAATGGTTAAAATTATTTATTTATTTACATTTGTTGACCGGGAGTGTCCGACTAGACATAGGTCCATTTTCAGCGGAGGCCCAGGGAGAAAAGCTCCACAGTTAAAATAAACAGACAGTAGTTACATTTGATTACATAGCGATTAACAATTTAACATAGGAATTAATTACAAACATATTTACAGATGAAGAACATAGACATCAGTAAATTAATTCTCTCTACATACCTTTTTATAAGTGAACAAAGGTTCATTACGCAGGACTTTCACCAATTCAGAATGTCCAAGCAAGCAAAGAAAAGATAAGAATAATAAGAGAGTTAAGGAAGGGGGAATGATATATAGTGAATACACAAAAAGACATAAAGCAGACAGTTAAAATACATAATTTGAAAACTTTTTCCACATGTGACACTATAAGAAAAAATAGATGGAACTTAAAATTAACTGAAGAACACAATAAGAGGATGGAAGAAAATATTACAATGATAGAATTAAAATGTGTGTTGAAATTAGTAACTGTAGAAGCAGCTACAAGTTTAGATGGACTTCAATGTCTAATGTATAAGGATATTTAAGAGTGGCAAAAATAATATTTTTAGAGATGTTAAATGAATGGTTTGAAAAAGGCATTACGTGATGAAAAATATGTATGGGTGTAATGAAATTTATATGAAAAAAGGAGAAAGAACAGATATAAAAAATGGAAACTACTAGCATTAAATAAATATTATTAGGCGTGTTATTAAGGAAAATTGGAAGGTGTTGCTTGGACATTCTGAATTGGTGAAAGTCCTGGGTAATGAACCTTTGTTCACTTATAAAAAGGTATGCAACATAAGAAGTATACTTGAAAGTACTTCTAAGACATCACACAGTGGGGTAAATGACCCTGTTGGGAATTTTGCTTGTGGTCATTGCAGTCAAAGTAGATACATAGCCAATTCAGGTTCTGTTGAGTTGAAACATTTCAAGAAAGTTATTTGGGCAAAGGACAGGTTTACATGTGATTCTGTGGGCATTGTTTATCTTGCAGTATGTAATTCTAGTACTAGTTTTTATGTTGGCAAGACCATCATGTCACTGAGTAGAAGGATTTATGAACATGTGTTGGCAGTGAGAAACAAAGACAGGAATAATGCACTGGCACAACATTTTATTATGTAACAATTTTAAGAAATGTACATTCTTTGTTTTCGACAAAGTAGTTTGTGGTCCTTTGGTGGATAATTTTAAAGCCTTATTAGAATGTAGGGAAACAAAATGGCAGATAGCTTTAAGAGCAGACTACCCTCCAGGACTAAATGAGACTATTAACATCAAGTGTTTTCTTCAGTTACAAAGGCTTTAATGTAGTGAGCCAAGCTGTTCACAAAATGGGCTTTATTTGATGAAACACTGTAGTAGTTTGTTATTGTTGACTATTCTATATATATATATATATATATATATATATATATATATATATATATATATATATATACATATATATATATACATTTTCATGCTTTTATACATATGCAATGTTTAAAAAAATGTGTAGTGTATTTTTAAAATTTCATGACATCACAGTGACTATTTAAATAATTTATTTGAAGCATTTTGTCATTGGATGATTTTTTTGCATGTGACAAGTATTTAAAGGGTGGTTTTAAATTTTTGTATTTATTCTGATGAAGTTCGTGGTGTTTTATTAAACAAACAAAAGCTTATAAGTTTTGTGGTCCAGTTCCTTCCTGGTCTTTGGTTTGCTGCGTTTTCATTTTTACTTTGTTTTTTGGAGTTGTTTAGCAGTTTTTGGTTGAATTTGGAGGTGTTTGGGCAGCATTATGGCAGAAAGTGAGCTTACACAGGACTGTTTATTGAACTTAACCATCCATTCAGTGTTAGACAAATCTCTTGTGTCTAACAAATCTTTTATGGACAAAATTATTGCTGCTATATGTGAAGGCTTTTCTCATGGTCAAGGTAACCAAGCAGGAGGAATTCAGCTACAGAGCAGTATTGCTAGTAGCATGCTGACTTCAGTACCACAATCCCTCAGTCAGTTGGCTGGGGGAAACAAAGATGGAGATGTTTCTTCATTCAGTGGATCCATTAATGGTTTTTCTCATCCTAATGGGGTTGGTAAGACTTCAGCTAGCACAATTTCACATAAAGATGTGGTTTCTCATGTTTTTAGTGAGTTTGAAAACCCCTTCAAATTGGACATTCATGAAATACAAGTAAGTGCCACTACAGAAAGTAGCTGCTCAGGTGAGTTTGACATTTGCAAAAATGACATATTTTCTATAGAAAACCTTTCCTTAAAATTATTTCTTTGCAGTTAGAAGTGGCTTATTTAGAAGAATGTGTAAGACTCTGCTGTGTACCTCGTGGCTTAAGATTATTTAAATTTCCTAACTGTGTTCAACAAGGGGACACTTTGTACCAACAACTGACTGAACTTTTTAATGGTACTGGTGTCGCCCTGATGAAAATGCTGGTTGCCCATTATAAATGTAATATTACTAACTTAAAAACTAACATGGAAACCGTGGACATAAACGTTAGGGGGTACAAATGTTTCCAGCACTTTTCTACTTTATATGAGGGTATTTCCATCAAAGTAGATAGGCAGAGGGTGACCATTATTAATAGGAAACAAAGAAAATTGAAGAAGGACTTGGCTGCCTATAAAGACAAGACTGCCTATCCTTTACCTAAATGCTTAACATCAGTACAAACTGTGAAACTGCATTTGATAGTACTAATGGTCTTCCAGAGGCAGTTGCTTCTACTTCTGTTTCTAGTCAGTGTGATGCTGGCAACATGAATGTTGTTAATAATTCTCCCAATGTTGGTGCTGCTGTGTCCACAATAAATGGACCTTTTTTAGTGGACAAATCAGGGGTGCAGAGAACCCTGAGGTGGTCGAAAGAAGTTCAGGCCACACACAAGAAAGAACAAGGGAAGAAAGGGAACAACAGAAATAGAAACAAACAGAGAACTTACATTTTAGAATAGACATTTTAAATTTGTCTGATGTTAACTTAACAGATGACACCTATAAGGTGTTACAACGTGGCTTTACATTTATTCCTTCCAACAAAGTGAATGTAGTAGATGTGTTTGTGGGTTTTAAGTTATACTTAAGAAAGTTGAATTTGAAGTTCATTTTTGATGGTTTGTCTACTTCTGTTTTACCGACAGAACAATGTAAATGTAGAAGTACTTATAATCCTGCCTTGTGCTCTTCCTTACAAGTTTTTGGTACACTATGTGAACAGCATTTCAGGGACATTAGTAGATGGTTCCACAGTACTGATAATCTTACTCAGGGAGAGAGGAAAGCATTAATTGACTTAGCTACTAACAAGAATCTGAGAGTAATGAAGGCAGATAAGGGTGAGGCCCTAGTCATTATGCATACTGTGGACTATAAAAATGCTATGCTGCAACTTTTGAGTGACCAT
Source organism: Protopterus annectens (assembly GCF_019279795.1). Taxonomy (NCBI): domain Eukaryota; kingdom Metazoa; phylum Chordata; order Ceratodontiformes; family Protopteridae; genus Protopterus; species Protopterus annectens. Next base: position 1,653,051,141 of record NC_056741.1, on the reverse strand, counting down.
AGAAACTACAAACAGGTCAATATAAATTAAGTTTTATTGTTTTTCAAGCGTACTGACACTTTATTATTTGATTTATTTTGTCAAGGTAATATTGGACACTCAGTATACATGTTTTTACAGGTTGAACATCCAAAGTTAGCAGTTCTCTTTGGTATTCCTAAAGTCCACAAATGCAGAAGCACTCCCCCTTTTATTCCCATAGTGTTAGCAGCATACTCTAAGACTGAACCAATTTCTATTTGGTTAGATAAAATATTGAACCCTATTGTTCAAGGTTTTATTTAAAAGATTCATGGCATATATTATATCTGTTATGTGAATTTAATTTGGAAAATTCTGATATTTCAACTATATTTTTTCTAACACTTGATGTCACTTCCCTTTATACAAGTATAGATCAAGAAGTTGGAATTTATTTATTTGGGGAATATTTGACTGGCTATACTGACTTTGACAATGTTAAGATCAATACTTTGTGTGCCTTGATGGAAATGATTTTGGAAAGTAATTTTTTAAAGTTTGGAACTAGTATGTTTCGGCAAATCTCTGGTGTGGCCATGGGTTCTAGCATGGCTCCTTCTTTTGCTAATCTAGTTATAGCTATCTGGGAGATGAAATTTCTTGTGATGCATCCTTTGACTAAGAACATTTTATTTTACAGGTGTTACAGTGATGATTTTTTTTTTTGTGGCAAGGGAACCTTGACAGTTTACAGCTATTCTTGCAAGATCTGAATTGTTCAACCAGTTTTTTGAACTTTACCCTGGGAGGGTTTGGGAAAACAATAGACTTCTTGAATATTCATTTGGAACTACTTGATGACAGTTTTAGTTTTAGTAGTAGTATCCACAGGACATCTACCTTTATTAAACAGTACCTGCACAGGCACAGTCTTCACCCCCAACATATGAAAAGAGGGGTTGTCAAGGGACAACTTATAAGGTTGAGTCATTTGACCAGTGAAGATTCTGTTTTTGAAGGTGAGGTTAACAAACTGACTGGATTTTTTTACAGCCAGGGGATATGATTAGTTTTGGTTACGTAACATTGTTGCTGAAGTTATAACTCTCAGGGACAGTTTAGCTTGTCCCATTTTGTGAGGCAATTTCAGTGTAGCGAGTAGGGTGAATCAAAATAACAAGGTGTTTGAACTTGCCTTCCCATTGCCCATTTGACAGTTGTCTGAAACAAAAGATTACAGGACTATGAAACCAGACAAAATTGGTGGGGTTTTCTTATGGCACAGATGGATTATGTGCCCAGAAGGTACAAGATTTTGAATGATGAAAGTACCTATAAGAGGGTGTCAAGAATTGAGATTAACAGGGCTTACACCTAAATTGACTGGCTATTGTTTGATTCTTTTTGTCAAGGAGTAATTGATGAAACAGAACTTAATCACTTTTTGGGATCCCTAAAATTCACAAAATGGAAATAATCCTCTATTTAGACCTATTGTGGCAGCAAGGACATCCAAAACAGAACCTCTGGCAGCTTTTATTGATGCATATTGTAAGAAGGCCTTTGAGAATAAGAAATATATTTTACATGATTCCTGACACTTCTTTGAGGTAGTGAGGGATTTAAAGTGTGAAGATGATTACATTTTTGTTACGATTGATGTCACCAATTTATTTACAGTTATACCTCATGATATGGGGTTAGATTTTTTTAATAATTCAATGAATGTAGAAGGACTGCACTATGTTAAAAGTAACCTGATCCTTGAACTTACAGAAATTGTCTTGTATAACAATTACCTATACTTTGAGGGTGAGTATTTCCAACAGGGTTCTGGTGTCGCTATGTGGGCCAAATGTGTCCCAATCTATGCAAATCTAGTTCTGGCTGAATAGGAGAAATGTTATGTTTTTGCCTTCCTTTTCAAGGAAGAAATTGTAGTATTTTTGTGCTTCTTGGATGATATTTTAATCTTATGGCATGGTCGGCCAAAATAAATTAGTTGTTTTGAGGATTATTTAAACAACACTACTACATTTTTGCAGTTTACATGCACTGTTAACACATATAAAATTACATTTTTAGAGATTTTATTGTACAAACAGACTGAGAATGGGAGATTAGGCTCCAATATTTTTAGAAAAAAGACATATTCCAACACATTGCTTCATTATGACAGTTGTTATCCGCCCTACCAGAATAAAAGTGTGGTCAAAGGGTAAATGATGAGGTTATCAAGGTTAGTGTGTAATGATGCAATATTTAAGGCAGGAATGGTAACCCTGATTGGTGTGTTTAAAGATAAAGGATATCCATTGACATTTTTGTTAAAAATTAGGAAAGAAATTATGAAAAAACAACTTATTAGGTATACTCCTATTTTATTGACCGATGGTGATCCAATAACTAGTACATCTCAAACGGTTGACAAAAGTGGGAGAATGCCAAGATGCTCCTTCTATGCTCCTTCTGTGAGAGCTGTTTTAAACCGTTGTTGGGACTTGGTTTTAATTAGTGATATGAAAAGGATTCTGGGTATGATACCACAGGTTATTTACAGTAGGGGTCAAAATCTTAAAGGCTTATTTGAAAGAGATAAAAATAATCAGACAGTTAAATATAGATCCAGCATGTACAAATATGGTACATGTAGATACTGCTAATTCATTAATGATGGTCCATATGTTACTATTCATGGATAGAACAGGACCATTCAATGCCTTATTGCAACTGTAATACTAGGATGGTTATTTATGTCTCAACATGCATAGGATGTCCAGCATTTTATGTGGGTAAAACCACATGTAAATTGAAAGATAGGATAGCCAAACATATTAGGGATATTAAAAATAGAAAAACTCGTAATGTGCTTTATTTGCACAGTGTGACTTGCAGTCATTTTAACAAGTTTTTATTTTTTGGTATTGATAGAATTAGTGAACATGAAAGAGGGGGAGACTTTAAGACATTGCTTGAAGTAAGGGAGACAATATGGCAATTAAGACTTAATGGCATGGAGTATCCTGGCATTAATGATTATTACTCTATTGCTAGTGTCATAAAATTAACAGCAACAAATGTTTAATTTTTTAACAATGTTGTTTAACAAGTGACTTTTCAATTGGTATGACTTACTTAATAATATAAATTGTTTTGGTACTATTTCAAATGTGAGGGGGGAGTTGAAAAGGTTTATTTTAGGAGTAAAAAAATTTTGTAAACATTGTTTTAAACATTATGATCATATTCTGTTCTTATACATTGTTCTTAGAAATGGATGAACTCTCTAAATCAGTTTAGTTTTGCTTAATTAGTTTATTAGTCATGTGATGCCTTGATAGTATAAAATGGAAGTTGTTTTCATGTGTTTTTACTCTGATGATGCCTGCATAGGTGTAATGGGCAAAAGTGCTTAGTTGTTGTTTTTTATTTTATTGTGGAGTCATTAAAATGAAGTTCTGGGATTGCAGCATGCCTGTGGTGTAATTGGTTTTATTGGTTTTATTTTTCTGGTAAAACAAGGATGCCCAATGAGTGACATTTTGTTTTCAGTAATTATGACTAGTGTAATAAAAGGATTAAATGAGGAACTGGATAAAAGCACATATATTTAAGGAATGGGGATAAAATATCCTACTATTATGTCTTATGCTGTTGATCTAATATTAACAAAAATGAAAGAAAAATGGAAAAAGATGGAAAAAGTAATTATGAATGTGTTTAACAGATTAGAAGAGATTGGACTGAATATTAACAAAGAAAACTGTAATGGTATAGGTGATAATAAAGAATTGGGAAGTGTACAGTTTGGGGAAACAATATCAGTACTAGGAATGGGATTCAGATGGTATTGTATAATAAAGAAGCAATGGGAGAAAATGTTGAGAGATTTAAAAGGGCTTAAGATTATGTGGAGTAGATATGGACTGTCATTAAATAAAAAGTACACTTAATAAGTGCAATATGGATGGGAAAAATATCATATTTAGCCAGTATATATATGTAATCCCATAAGATATGGAGAAACAGTTTATTGGAACTTTTTTCAATTTATCTAGTGATCCAGATTAAATCCGGTCAAAAGGGGAGTTTTATACATAGAAAAAGATAAAGGGGGGTTGGGCTGATAGTGCCTGTACTTGCTTACTTACACATTTACCTCCTGCACTACTAGTACTAATTAATGTCCTAATAAGTATTTGTAAAAAATAGGTTATATTTCAAACCTTCCCAAATTGCTGTACTTTGACCAAGACAAAACAAGGTACAGACCAGGGATATACATTTCTTTGATCTGTACTTTTTGATAGGAAAGGTCTTTGCTGTATATGAATTACGGAGATTTAATATTAGCTAACTTCCAAGGGTTTGGATGTCATTTCAAGCAATATAAGAACAACACTATCATCACAGGTTATGGACGTCTTATTAATATCACATTAAATGTTGGTCAAAGTTGTTAAGTATATCCAAAATACAGAGACTCAGCTGTCAGAACTATCCTCACCAATAAATACACACACACGTACCTCTACATATACTCATTTGTAAAGAATATACTGATTAAAGCTTCATAACATGTTGCACAAAACTCACATTGACCACAGTAAATGATATGTATACACAGTCACCCTAAGATGGCAGCCAGAAAAATCCATAATAAAAAAATACCATGCAATAAATTCCCCTAAAACAGAAACTTTGGTCCAATAATCCCAAAGCACCCTTGTAATTGAAAACTCTTTTTGCATTAAACAAAAACACTGTTTGTGGACTTTGCAAAAAATTCATTACAATGTCATACCTGCCCGAGTCAAAATTGAGGACATCTCTACTCAGTTAAAAAGGATGAAGTGCTATTAAGGTTAACCATTTGAAATGTCAAGACTCAATGGTTAAAAAAATGGACTTGCATATATTAAGTCCAAGACAGACATTTCTCAAAATATTCCTTTTACTTTACGGTACGGTAATCTTGGAATTGATGTATCTAAGTTCTGAGGGTATGGGGGGGACCTGCTCCCCTGCAAAAAAGAAGTTTGAAGGAGAAGAGACATGTTTTAGAGTCACTCTCCTGTAGTTTCGGTCACTTTATTTCAACTTGTCAGCACTCTGCATTTCAAGTGCCAACATGGAACTGCTGTTATGACATGGTCATATTCACATGGGAGTGGTCAATTTAATAATGTCTTCTGATCTGGATATGTAAGGCAATATGGTGGGATGATAAGACACCCTAGCAAGCCTAGGGAAAATACATTACTTATAAGAATTGCTCCATCACCTTATACGACATCTACATATCAAGACAAGATATTGACTATCAGTGGTTAAGAACATGTTGCCATAGACAGTGGGTTCAGTGCCTGCAAGCCTGAAGTGAGATGTGGAATTGGCTGGAATGGTTTGCATGTTGACCATTTTTCCTGCTGTCCTTGATGAACCAAAATACAGAATAGGATGATTTTTCATCTCCACATCTTCATCATGCTTTTCAGACCTCCTCAAATCCTCCATTAAAATAAATAAATAAATAAAAAAAAATAAACGTACACAAACAGAAAAAAATAGATATACAAAATTGATTATTTATTTATTTATTGGTTGCATTTGTTTACTGGGATGGTCCGGGTGGGCAACAAGCCTCTATCTTCTCAGTGGAGGCCCAAGAAGAAGAGCTCCAGTAAAAGAAGCTAAAACACATATAATAAGAATGTACTATGTAGAAAATAGACAGAAAATATGCAGAAAACAGGACAAAGACATAAGTAAAATACATAATATATGGAAAAATATATGACAGTGCATTTGAAATGCAATTATATTGGTTTATAAACTGCTGAGAATATGCAGCAAAAGATGGAAATAGAATTTACAAGACATACATAGCATTATAATACTGTATGGATGAAGAAGGCAAACAGTGAATAGACTTTTAGTTACATTAGGAAGTACTAATTCGGGCTAATCCTTAACTGATAAAGTGAAGGCTAGATGAGTCTGCAGGGTAGAGAAAAGCCGTTGGAGAAGGTTGGTAGTTGAAGGAAGAAGGAGGGTAAGGAATACATGTACTCCTTTCTTCTCCTACCTTGTACCTGGCTGCTGTGCACCCTTCTCCGGCGCTTGACCTACACCTTGTGTTCCTGTATGTCCCTGCACTAAACACCTGGATTTACCCTGCTCGACACCTCCACCTATCCAGGCCTTAATGAAAATTGTTCATTTAGTAGTGTATTAAAACTTAAGAGCTTGATACGTTAATGTTGCCCATATTTTAATATTTTCACTTACCGTGTATGATTTTTAAGAAGTTTATTAATGCTGTTAAGATATGGCTATTGTTTTATATAGACATTTATGTTCGTATTAGCCATTGTTTTGCCACTTTTAGCAACTTCATAGAATATGTCATATTATTTATGTTCAGTATACTGTAAGGGTTTAAATTGTACATATATTTTTACATGTGGATGTGCAGTTATTCCTAGGTAGTGCATTGTGGAGTTTTAGTTTGAATATAAGCATAGCGATGTGATTGACATTAGCTTTTATTTTTGAGTTCGTACTGTCATGTGTCTATACCTTTAAGTAAAAGAAAGGTGGGTTTTATTTGAAATTTTAATTGATATGATTATATAAACTTGAGAAGTTAACATTACCAAGTTTTCTGATAAGGAATTAATCTACCAGCTCCCTGAGAGACATTTCCTTTCTTAAAAGACAGTGAAACATTGTGTTCCTGTACATCCCTGCACTAAACACCTGAATTTACCCTGCTGGACGCCTCAGAAAAATAGTCCAAACTAAAGAATTAACCTACCAGATCCCTGAGAGACATTTCCTTTCTTAAAAGACAGTGAAACCTTGTGTTCCTGTACGTCCCTGCACTAAACACCTAAATTTACCCTGCTGGACGCCTCAGAAAAATAGTCCAAACTAAAGAATTAGCCTACCAGCTCCCTGAGAGACATTTCCTTAGTTAAAAGACAGTGAAAGTATGTATTGTTACAGTTATGAGTACATTGCAATAATATTAACATTTTAAAGACTCTGCTAGGTTAGGCAAGCTTCCCAGTCAGGTTAGCCAGCAGCCGACCCCCCCCCCCTGTTTATCACTTATCATTTTAAATAACCCTTACTTCCAGCTTATATACTCTCTATCACTAACTGGTTTATCCCCCCCTCTCCCTTAGCCTGCTATCCCTTGTAGGAGACCTATTTGTTGCAATAAAGGGTCTGACCACCAGGTGACGCCTCAATATAAGCTTTCTGTATATTAATTCCCTCTCCTATTCTTAACCATACCTCCCTAACTCTGTTTTCAGTTTTCTACGGACTTACTCTTTCACCATTTCTCCTTTGTCCTAAGGTATCTTTAGTCACATTCTACTCCTCTAACATCCTGATTCTCTTCTTACTAGCATCTCAACTTTCTTCTACATTCTCTCACTTTCAGACTTACCTGCTGAATTCTCATACTTCACAGATTGTCATCCTCGACAGTCTACTCTCTTGTCTCTGCTATCCTGCTGTCTTACCTCTCTATAGCTCTCTAAACGTCTGTCATTTCTCTCTCTTACTAATGCACTTACTGTACTCTAGCTTCTCCTTATCTTTGCTTATCTTTTTAACTGCACTCACTGTTTCCTACTTATTCTATTACCTTCAACTCTGTGCGCCTCCCCTTAACCTAACCCTTCCTACCTTCTATCAGACCTAAAGCTGCTTATCTAGTGGCTTTGGCCCCACATCTGCTTTATGGTTTATTCCCCTCCCCCTCTGCCCCAACGTCCTCTCTCACCTTATAAATATACCCCACACTAGGGGATACCATCTTTCTTCTCCTACCCTGTACCTGGCTGCTGTGCACCCTGCTCCGGCACTTGCCCTACAGTAAGTGAACTAATACTTTATGCATCTTGTGAATGACTGTTCATTAGAAATGATTACTTGCTTTTAACCCTTTTTAACTGTTTGCTGTGTAAATACTTGATTGCGGTCTACGCTCTCGTTGCAAAAGCTTATACCTATATAGCGTTGTGCACGTGGGACTGTATCTAGAGGTTCTACTGCCGTGGAGGCAACTTTAGTTGGTTATTGCCCTAACTAATGTGCAGAGTTAATCTATTGCCCTATCTAATGTGCAGAGTCAGTAGTACCACTGAACCATTACTTATTCCTAGTACAGTGCGTATTTATTCAATGTAGTATAGCTTGATATAGCCTTTATAATGTTGCACAGTCACATAAAGTGAATTTATTTGTGTAGAGTTCAGTTAACCACTGTATAGCTTGATATAGCCTTTAAAACATTGTTCAGACACATACATTGAATTTATTTGTGTAGAGTTTAGTTAATCACTTAAGTAAGGCTTAGCTGCTCCATATTCGCTCAAACACACTAAGCGTGGTGCACATGGGGCTGTTATAAGCGGCTCTACTGCCTTGGTAGTGTTAACACACTGTTATTGTGCAGAGCTAATTTAGCCACTATATTAACTCTAATTCTATCCGTAAAGTCTATTTAACCTGGTAGTAACACTTTATTACGACTACAAAGCGTTGTACAGATGAATATAGTGAATTCCTTTGTGCAGTATTTATTTTAACACTGTTATAAAACATATTGCACCACATATGCTGAGCCTACAAAGAGTCATGCACCGGGGACTGTAGCAAGCGGCTCTACTGCCGCGGAACTCATAGTAAAGTGCTATAACCCTTTCAATGTACAGAGTTGAACTAACCACTATACTTATCGCTGTTTTTACCGCATATGCTTAGTCAATATAGAGTTGAGCACGAAGGTCTGAAAGAACCGATTCCACTGCTGTGGACCTGAAAACAATTTTTGGTTCTACCCTACTCTAAGTGCAGATGTTTACTTAACCACTCAATGCAACGCTTAGTACCTACATAACACCTTTACCACAGTGGCAGTTTGCCTCCATTTCCTATATTTAATAAACAGTAAAAGCCAAAACAAAATGTATTTATGTACCTACTGAACAGAATCTATGCCAGCTCTTATGTATAGGCTTAAACCTCAATAGCGACTCAAGAGTAGTCCATTGCAGTACTACCTGATTACTTTTGTCTACATATTTGAACTATTCTGGACTAGGTACCTCTAAAAGTGTTGTGTCCTGATCCTGTAAAAGTTGTTTGTTAGTGTATTATTTTTTAAATGCAGCTCTTTTTATCCTAGCTATCTGTCTGTGCTATGAAGAGGTTTTAGAGCTCATAGTAGCACCTGATATATATTGTAATCTTGTTTGTTAATGTATTATTTTCTAATAGCAAATGCAGCTCCTTTTATCCTAGTTATCTGTCTGTGTTATGAAGAGGTTTTAGAGTTCATAGTAATACCTGGTATATAGTATAATCTTTAGACGTTTCATACACAAATAGAGTATTGTGATTTTTTACTGAGGTAATACATGCAACTGTGTCTGTGAAAACTCTTTACTTGCTCTCTAGTTCTAGTATTGTCTGCCTCACTATCTTTTCTCTCTTTCTACATTTACCAGCCTTGTGTTCCTGTATGTCCCTGCACTAAACACCTGAATTTACCCTGCTGGACATCTCAGAAAAATAGTCCAAACTAAAGAATTAACCTACCAGCTCCCTGAGAGACATTTCCTTTCTTAAAAGACAGTGAAAATATGTATTGTTATAGCTATGAGTAAATTGCAATAATATTAATGTTTTAAAGACTCTGCTAGGTTAGGCAAGCTTTCCAGTCAGGTTAGCCAGCAGCCAACCCCCCCCCCCCTCATTTATCACTTATCATTTTAAATAACCCTTACTTCCAGCTTATATACTCTCTATCACTAACTGGTTTATCTCCCCCTCTCCCTTAGCCTGCTATCCCCTGTAGGAGACCTATTTGTTGCAATAAAGTGACTGGCCACTAGGTGGAGCCTCACTATAAGCTTTCTGTATATTAATTCCCTCTCCTATTCTTAACCATACCTCCCTAACTCTGTTCTCAGTTTTCTACAGACTTACTCTTTCACCATCTCTCCTTTGTCCTAAGGTATCTTTAATCACATTCTACTCCTCTAACATCCTGACTCTCTTCTTACTAGCCTCTCAACTTTCTTCTACATACTCTCACTTTCAGACTTACCTGCTGAATTCTCATACTTCACAGACTGCCATCCTCGATAGTCTACTCTCTTGTCTCTACCCGCTCCATTCGCCCTTCGGGCTCACTCCACTCCCCTACCCTGCCCCCAATTCTCACCCACCCTCAGTACTCCTACATTTATTCCTCTAAAGACACACCCCCATTACACCTACTCTAGTCATACAAATCACATAATTAGCACTCCCAGCCCCCATTCTCACAACACATCCACTGATACCTTACTACCTTTCATCCCTCCTTGGTTTAATACCCCACCTACTGTCATATCTCCTACCTGCTTATAAAACCTACCTCCCATTTCTCTCCCACCTCACAAACCAATATAATGTCTATATCAATCATCCCATACCAATTACAACTATTAATCTTGGTCTCACTCTTACCTCCTCTAACCACTACCTATCTCTTAACCTCCTATGAACAACCACTTTACTCTACCATTCTCTTCCCCTCCAAAAACACTTCAACACCAACATTAGCTTTCTCTCCAAACTTCCTAAACTTCATTTGCAAACCCAGCTACCTACTAGCCAAAAATCACAAACAAGTACACATTAAGTACACCAACCTAAAAGCTAGAAAATGATTTGACTATTATTGTAAGCCTCTCCAGCCTAAACACTTAACACTCCTCCACTCCTTACTAGATGGGGATATTCATCCTAACCCTGGCCCAAACTATACCCTCACCACTGCAAACTGCAACCAATACAAAACTAGTACCCTACCACCTACTGAACCTTCCAACTCACTCTCTAAAGCACATCTTAATATACGCAGTATTTGCAATAAAATCGCTCAAGTTCATGCCCTCCTAGATGTCCACCTATTTGACATCCTATGTTTATCAGAAACATGGCTAAAACCTACCATTAAAGACAATGAAATCACCCTGCCTGGTTACAATATCATTAGACTAGACTGCACAGCCAAAAAGGGAGGAGGGATAGCAATCCTCTATAAAGCAGAGCTACAAGTCAGCACTGTAAATCTTAACCCACCTTTGGACAATAGTGCTGAAATAATTATCTCCAAACTTCAGGTCAACACACGTAAAGCCATAAATATCATCTGTATATATCTTCCCCCAAGAAATAACATTAGTACACTCGAATATATCCTTAACTGGCTTTCTATTAATCTCCCACAAGAAACTATAGTCCTAGGGGATTTTAATATCGATTGGAATTCCTGTAGTTGTACAAACCCCACCATCCATATTAACCTATATGGCTTCTCACAAACTATTAACTCCCCTACCAGAACTAATAGACTCAACAACAAAGAAAGTACCTTGGATTGGATACTTACTAATGCTCCTTATCAAACCTATATAGCAGGAACCCTTCCAGATGACCTAAGTGACCATTCACTAACTTATATTATCAGACATAAAACCAACCTAACTTTCCCTAACACTTTCAGAACAGTACGCTCCAAAAAGCAATTTAACCCAGAACTTTTCCAAACAGAACTTAAACAATGTAATTGGTCATCATTAAAATCTCTCCCTCTAAATGAAGCAGTAGAATACTTCGATTCCACATTCTTAACCATCCTGGACCACCACGCCCCAATACGCTCTATTAGAAATAAAGCTAAACCAGCCCCTTGGCTCTCTAATAATACTAGGCAAAAAATCCTTCTCAGAAACAAATCCTGTGCAAAATGGCATACTACTAAGAATCCTACAGATCACCAAACATTTAGGGAACATAGAAATAATACAAAAAAAAGCCATCCTGTTAGACAAAAAGAACTTTTATCTCTAATTACAGCAAATCTCCCACAAGGAACCTCGAAAATTTTGGACTAGCATTAACAAACTTCTATACCCAGGCCAATCTATCACACCTAACCCACAAGGCTCAAACCCTGAGAATCCCACACAAACAGCTAATGCCTTCAATTCTTTCTTCACAGACACCATCCAAACTCTTGCTAGCCACCTATCTCCTGATACCTCAAATCTGCCTACTTCTACTACAAACCCACCCCCATCATTTCATTTACAACCAGTGTCTACTTCCTTTATTTGCTCCCTTCTCCAAAAATTAAAATCTACCACCCCCTCAGCTGACAAACTCCTGCAGAATTCCTGCAAGAAGGAGCTAAAGCCATTGCCTATCCCATTTCCATTCTGATAAATAGAACCATCAGTGAAGGAACTATCCCATCTATCTGGAAAATGTCTCATGTCATCCCACTACATAAAGGGGGAAACTCCAATGACTTCTCTAACTTTCGTCCCATAGCTCTACTATCCCCTCTTGCAAAAATTATGGAAACATGCATCCATAAGCAACTACTTAACCACCTTCTCCATAACAACCTACTTGCCAACTGTCAACATGGATTCAGACCTTTCCACAGTACCACCACTGCCCTGCTATCCTTCACAAACTGTATCAACAAAAACCGCAACAAAAATATTCTTTCCTCTGCAGTCTTCATTGACTTATCTAAAGCTTTTGACATGGTTAATCACCAACTCCTTCTACACATACTGAAATCTCTTTCACTTGATCCTCTATCTATGAATTGGTTCACATCTTACCTAGAAAACTGACAGCAGGCTGTACTCTGGCAAAATAAACGATCTAATCACCTTCCTATCTCCCTCAGGGTCCCACAGGGCTCCATATTAGGCCCACTCCTATTTTCCATTTATATTAATGACCTGCAATCAGCTATTCCACACACCACCTGCATTCAATATGCAGATGACTCTACTATAATCTGTTCAGCCACTTCTCAAACTGAACTTCAGTCTCTTACCCAAAAAGCTTTCAATACTGTAGAACAATGGTTCTCACACAGCTGCCTCCTCCTAAACCCCCAAAAAAACAAACTGTTACTCTTCACACCAAACCGAAAGTCCACCCCTTTACATTTCACTCTCACATCCAACAACAGTACTCTTATTTCTCTGGACTCAACCACTAAATTCTTAGGAATAACAATTGACAACAACCTCAACTTTGATACTCACATAAACACCACAATAAAATTAGTTAACAAAAAACTTGGATCCCTTTATAGAATCAAACCCTTTCTTACACCAGTAGCTAGGACCGCCATAGCCAGAACTCACTTAATCTCCACTCTACTCTATGCTTCTCCTATATATATACCAATCTCTCTAAAAACAACCTCAACAAACTAGCAAAATCCTATAATAATATTGCTAGATTTGCTACAGGCTCTCCTTTCAGAACCCATCACTGTTTGAATCTAAAACAACTAGACTGGCTTGAATTCCTTAACCAGCTACAATTTCACATTCTCACAATAGCCCACAAGACCCTGTATCAACCCAGAAACACTGCAATACTCTCTAGCCTCGTTACACCTTATAATAATCTCAAGAATCTACGCTCCTCAAACAAACTGCTGATTAATACTACTAAATCCAACAACTCAGCAGGTGACTCCTTGTTCTCTAACTCTGTTGGAAAATTATGGAATAAACTACCCTCTGAAATCACATCTCAGACTTCTCTCTCACTTTTTAAAAGGAATCTAAAACAATTTCTCAATAAACATTGGCTATGCTCCTGTACTAACCCTGACTAAGTTTTTTCCTTTACACTAATTTTCACCCTACATCCTTTACAATCTTCCCTTTAATGTTTCAATATACTATATTATTGCATATAAAATGTATGTATATATATATATATATATGTATATTCTACCTTCTTACATAATCACTATGAGTATTATAATATGTACTTCTTTTGAAAAAAAAAACACTAATGTTTTATGTAACAATTGCTGTTTTTATACTATCTGTCATGACTTCTATATTAATTTTATATGTTTTCTTGGAGCTTTTCTCCCTGGGCCTCTACTGAAAATGGACATATATCTAGCTAGACTAGCCCGGTCAACAAATGTAAAATAAAATAAAAACAAATAAATGTATAAACATGATGTCTAAAATGATACAGAAGGTAGGGGAGGATAGGGAAAAGGACAGTAGGGTTGGTTTCCGAGAGACATGCATGAGCAAAGCCAGGTGTTCATTGAATACTCCTTAGTTGTATTTTAAATGACTTCCTGTTTTCTATTAATATAAGAGTGAGAGGGATGGAATTTCATATTTTGAATAGACAGGAGGAGTATTCACCTGCAGAATGTTTTACTGTACTTACAGTCAGTTGCAGTTTATCAGTAAAGTGTAGTGTTCTGTTGGAAGTATATTGCTGGGAGATATTATTTAGATTGGGACATTTATGTTGTTCGTATATTTGTTTGTGGACAGTTACTAGTTGTGCAGAGGTAACATATTGCTTTAGTTCCAGCCAATTAATTTACTTAAGAGCATGGCAAGGATGAGACATGTAGTGATGCCTGGTGTTGTATTTGGCTATCTTACTATAGCACTGATCCAGTAAGAAGAGTATAGTGGATTGCAGCTAAATCATTATTAGAAATGCATATAGGGCAGCTGAGATGAGAAAAGCTGAAGCCATGTTTATCCTAGAATTATCTGTTAGGTACGATTTATCTCTATAGAGGGCACCTACGCAGTGATCAAATTTCAGGTTTTCATCAAAGACGAGCCCCAGAGCTTAGTATGACTAGTTCTATTTTAGTGTGATTTGAAGAAGTAATTGAATAAAAGTTTTTTTTTGACCAGGTAGTTGTATCTGTTAGGTACGATTTATCTCTATAGAGGGCACCTACGCAGTGATCAAATTTCAGGTTTTCATCAAAGACGAGCCCCAGAGCTTAGTATGACTAGTTCTATTTTAGTGTGATTTGAAGAAGTAATTGAATAAAAGTTTTTTTTTGACCAGGTAGTTGTTTTGGGATGAATATGTTCACTTTACATTCTTTAAGTTTAAGGAGGAGTAGTGAGGGAGTCCTGCCAAGTTTCAAAGTGGGAGAGAGAGTGGTGGGTGACCTGTTGTAATCTATGTATGTTTTATGGAGAGCAGATTAGTGTAGAGTCATTTGCATATTGTATTATGGGGTCTATATCATAACATTGAAGCCTCAAATCTTTGAATGTTATAATATCAAACCCAAAACCTTGAAGACTGACAACAGCGAAGCCGCAAAGCATCGAATTCTTTCCCAGGGAAAGAATTCAGTGGACCGTTTCTGCAGCTTCGCTATTTCCTCCAATGTGGTGCAATCTCGGAGTTGGTATATTTAAGTAGGGGGGTTGTGGGGGGCATAGCCCCCCAAGTTGGCAGTGTGGTAAGCCTCCCACATTAGAAATAGTTTGTAGTGTTTGTGTGTTAGAGTAGCAATCACAGTGGTAAAGCGTACCACGTCATGTAAATACTTTGATTAATGTACATAGTGTGGTTATCATTTGCTGCTATTGCATTTAATATTTACTTTCAGTTGTACACTTTACAATACTTCACAGACATGTTTGCAGCTTAGTGTGATTTGGTGGCTGGATGGTGTTGTGACGATTACACAGGTGCGGTTTTTGTTTGCTAACTTTATTAGTTCAGGTGGTATGGGTGTGCAGACGGCTGACTGTTGCTATTTGGAGTTTCCATTTTTGATGTTCTCAGCTTTCTGAGTTTTAAGATTTCGAGGTTAACAGTTCGATGTTATGGCATTTGATGTTTTAACGTTTCGATCTTGTGATATAAACCCGTATTATGCTGGCTTGACTGGTTGCTAAATGTAGGTCATTTATAAATATATCGAGATGTAAAGGACCTAAGGGGTCATAGGTTCATAGGTAGTAGGCTATCGGCCCTGGGGCCTATACAAGCCCAGCCAAAAAGGTACCCTGGCTTTTGCCACCCAAGAAAATAATTTTCCTGTGCCACTGTTGAGCAGAGCCACAGAGGTGATCCCTGGGGTGAATTTCCTATTTCCCATCCAATCATCAAGATTTTTCTTGAAGAGTGCTAATGAGGAGCTTTCTTTGATATAGATAGGTAGTTTATTCCTGAGTATGGGAAGTCTCTGGGACAGAAATCTATCCCTCCGGCATGTTCTGTTTATTGTGGTGACAAGGTTTAGGTCCCTAGAGCATGTAGCTCGGAGGGATTGGGATTTCTTTAAGTGCAGCATGTCCAGAAACTCTGGGTTTGACATAGCTTTATATGTTAGGCAGAGATCACCTCTGAGTAGGCGATATGCGACGGAGTAAAGCTGGAGTTTTTTGAGACGGTCTGCGTAGGGCATCTGTTTGAGGCCGGTAATCCTCTTTGTGAGGTATTTCTGTGGCCTTTCCAGTTGTTGTAGATGTCTTGTGAGGTACATACCAAAAGGGGTGTTGTACTCTATAATGGGTCTAATGAGTGATGAGTAGAGGGGAACAATGACCTCTTTTTTTCTGGATGAGAAACCTTTTGTGATGAGGTGTGCCACGTAGAAGGATTTCCTGACTACTGTGGCAATGTGATTATCAAAGAAGAGATTACTGTCCACCTGTGTCCCAAGATCTCTTATCACACTTTCGGTGTTAAGCATACTAACACCTATGTTGTAGTTCATGGGTACAGAGTTTTTACCAAAGCGGATGACAATGCACTTTTTGGCATTGAGCTTGAGGCCATGGCTTTGACACCAGGCATCTGTCTCAGTGAGGCCCTTTTGTAGGATGTCCACATCGTTAGGAGTTTCGATTATGGCTCCTAGTTTGCAGTCATCTGTGAACTTAGTTAGACAAAGACCTTCTGTGTTAGCCTGTACTTCAGAGAAATAGATACCAAACAGGAGAACCCTGTGGTACTCCACTTATCACTGGTCTGAAGTTGGATTTGGAGTCTGCTACTTTCTCCCAGTAACAGTGCAGTTGCAGATTCTGTTTAGATAGAGGTAGGAATGAAGTTGGGTTTTGAAGTTATTAAGGTTGGTACATGTCCTTAGTGATGAGGGCAGGCATTCAATTTTTTAGCCAGGGTAAAGGACAAGAGAAGATGACCTGCTGGGTGCTGGGGTTTTTAATCTGTGATCAGGTTTAGATGAGAAGATCTAAGTGGTCTAACGGGGGAGTAAGATTGTAGAATATTAGAAAGAGCAGGGCAGTTAGAAGGGTGTAACAATAGTTTGAAGGCTGTGATGATTTGGATAAAGTTAAGTTGATTGGGAAGTTCGAGCCAGTTTAGAGAGTGAAGGGAGGAGCAGTGATGGGACGAGGATTTGGCGTTTGTGTCAAATCTAGAGATTTCATTGTAGCATAGTTCCAATTTGGTGGTAAGTGTGGATGAAAGATTAGTGAGCAGGGGGACTCCATATAAGAGGGAGGGAAGGAGGTAGGTAGAGGCAAGGGTTAGTCTGGAATGATGAGAGAGGAAGTGGTTGTTTCTATACAATAAACCTAGTTTTATGTGTGTTTTTTTGATGTTTAGCTGGATATGGGTATTAAACACCTAGAAGTTTGGTGGAGGGTACAATCTCGATAGAGGAGTTACTAAGGCTGGTAATGTGAAATGAGTTTTTATCAAGGGAGGAGGATTTAGAGGGGGAGAAAAGGAGGATCTTAGTTTTGTTAGCATTTAGGGAGAGATGATTTTGTAACATCCAGTTTTCAGTGGTTGAGAAGGCACTTTGAGTTAGGACTTGGAGGTCTGTTAGGTTAGAGGCAGAGCAGATCATTGTGGAATCATCAGCATATTGCACAATTTTGGTGTTAGGGATGGCTTTGTGGAAGTCATTAATAAAGATATTGAATAGTAATGGGCAGAGTATGGAACCTTGAGGTACTCCGGTAGGGGTAGGAAGAAAAGTAGAGGTGGAATGGCCCCATCTCACAGCTTGGGACCTGTTTGAAAGGTAGCTGGAGAACCAGGAAAGAGTATTCGGGCAAAGGTTGAGATTAGATAGGTGATTTAGAAGGTGGGTGTGAGAGATGGTGTCAAAAGCTTTGGATAAATCCAGTAGGACCATGGATACTATATTACCGGAGTCACGAGCTGAATTGACAGAGTGCAAGAAGGAGAGAAGGGCAGTATTAGTACTGTGTCCTGGGCGGAAGCTGTGTTGGGTAGGAGAGAGAAGTTGGTGCTTGGTAAGGAATGGCAGGAGTTGCAGGTGGATACATTTTTCTAGGATTTTGGAGATAGGGGAGAGAATGGCTATAGGGCGGAAATTTGAGATAGTACAGTTTTTGCCGCCTTTGTGGAGAGGTAGAATGTAAGTGGTACGCCATAATTTAGGAACATAGGATTCAAGTAATGACCAATTAATTAGGATGCTGATAGGTAGAGCAATAGAGTCAGAAGCTATTTTTAGGAAGAAGGATGGAATGTTATCAGGGGCATTGGAGCAGGGCTTTAGTTTATATAGAAGTTTCCTATTTGGTCAGTAGATACTGGTTTGAGTTTGAAAGAGGAGGGGGGGAGAGCAGATTATGGAAGATTGAGCAGGGGGGGGTGATTGTTAGTAAATGTCTTGGTTAGCTCAGCGATGGAAGAGGTGAAAAAGGAATTAAATAGTGAGGCTATTTCAAGGTCAGATTTGCTGGTATTATACATAATAACAGAAGCTGTTTTTAGTACCTGGTCTGAGGAGGGAATTGATGGAATTCCAGAACTGTTTGGGGTTTCTAGCATGGTTTTCTTGAAGTTTGATGTAGTAGGACTTTTTATCTTTAATGACTTGTCTCTTGGTTAGGTTTCTTAACTGCTTATACTTGAGGAATATATCGGGTTGCTTGTGTTTAGTGTAGGATTTCCAGGTTTTATCCCTTTGGAGCATTAACTTTTTTGTGTCTTTGGTGAGCCAAGGGGAGGTATTTGCTTTAACTCTTTTTGTTCTTGTTGGAGCTAGAGAGTTAAGGACTGTTAAGAATGTTGAATTGAAATAGTTAACGGCTTCGTCAAATAGTAATATTTTTAGAGGGTTACAGTTGGTGAGTTTAAGAGAGTCAGAGAAAGAAGTAGGGTCGAAGTTAGAGAGGTTTCGAGTGTGTAGTGGTGTGAGTGTGAGGAGGTGGGAATAGCTCGAATGGAGTAGGCAGGGAGGTGGTCTCCTAAAGGGTCAGGAGTGATGCCAGATTTTATAACTTTGTTTGGATGAGATACTAGAATCCAGTCAAGTATGGAGCCAGGCGGATTAGCTTTGTTAGGTCTGGTAATGGAGTTAATAAGTTGGGAGAAGTTAAATAGGTTGATAGTTATTGTGGGATTTGGGTTAGAGATTTTTCCCCAATCAATATTTACATCACCCAAAATGTAGGTTTCTAGCTTAATATTGGAGGAAGTTCAGGAGAGGATGTCTTCTAATGTATTGGTATTGTTGCCTGGAGGAATATAGAGACAAATGATGCAGATACATTTATGGTTGTTCATTTTTAGTAAGCCAATTACTAGTTCAGCATTATTGAACGAAGGGATGGGGTATCACTAAGGAAGGGAATCACTAAAAGAAATTGTTCATTCCTCTGTTTCTGAGGCACTGAACCATCATGTATGTGGGATTGCTTCATATATGCAATTAACGCAGTCATGCAGTGTTGCTCTCCTCCAAAAACAAGCATCATCAATGCCTGAAGCATTCTCTAGTCTTCATGTTGGAAGCCACCATGTTTGAATTGTATTCACTTTACACATTTTGCTGAACAGCAGTACTGTCAGGGGGTGTTGGTGATATTTGTTCTTCCCACATTCAGTACAATAATACCTTATGAGACAGAGAAATAAAACTCTGCAAATATACCAAACAAAGACAAACACTCTGCTGTGGGTAAAGATCATCAGCAAAAACTTCCCTTGCAGTGTATCAGGGTCTCCAAATCCCACATCCTTTTACTTATTTATCAAACTCAAGAGAAATACAATTTTAGAAAAAAGAGAAAGCAGCTAGTACAGGTGAAACATGGCACACGGAACTGTATCCTCACACTAAAAGCAATGTATACATTAACTAAATCCGGGAGATGAGAATTTTGTGCATTGATTTGTGCAGTATCTCTGAGGATCTCATGCATTGATTTGTGCAGTATCTCTAAGGATTTCATGCTGTTGATTTGTGCAGTATCTTTGAGGATCTCATGCATTGATTTGTGCAGTATCTCTAAGGATTTCATGCTGTTGATTTGTGCAGTATCTCTGAGGATTTCATGCATTGATTTGTGCAGTATCTCTAAGGATGTCATGCATTGATTTGTGCAGTATCTCTAAGGATTTCATGCGGTTGATTTGTGCAGTATCTTTGAGGATTTCATGCTGTTGATTTGTGCAGTATCTCTAAGGATTTCATGCAATGATTTGTGCAGTATCGCTAAGGATTTCATGCTGTTGATTTGTGCAGTATCTCTGAGGATTTCATGCATTGATTTGTGCAGTATGTAGAAAAAACCACGAACAAGCAAAAAAAGAACAACCACATTCAGGTGCCAGGAAACTGCAGATTTATTGTCTTCTGGTACCTCGGCTAAAAATAAGCTTTCACAGGAATAATTCATGACAATCAGCAGGATCTTTTTATAATGACTTCAATTAAATAATCAATTGACAAATATATGAGATTTAATGAAACATCAATTTTACCATAAAAACATATTATATTATAAAGTGAGATTCATCTCCAAATTTAAACCTCTAGGTGCAAGAGTGCCAAAGTTTAATATAAACCTACTTTCCAAATTAAGTAACCTCTGAGAAAAGTTACCATAACACTTAACATCTGGCTTAGCTAATACACAGAAAAAAAGTGAATCCAACGCACCATTATGAACTGTGTTAAAATGCTCAGAAATAGGGCTGTCCAACCTGCAATTCCTCACATCACCAATGTGGTCCAGAATACGTATTTTAATTTGACGTTTCGTTGGCCAATATAACATTTCGGTGGTGCACATCCACAACCTACAATATAAACTACCCCACAGGATTTACAATTAAATCTATCAGTTGCAGTGCATTTAACACCATTAATAAATTCACCTGATAGATTTTTCACCCTAGAACAGACCTTACATTTCCCACACTTAAACATACCAGTATTTTCACTCATAACTCTGGTATTGTAGTTAAGGCTCAAAAGCTCTTTCAAATTCGGGTATCTTCCATATGAAAAAGTAACTTTATTAGGAAATAAATGTCCTATTTCATCACTACAGCAGAGTATGGGCCACAGAAAATCCACAACATTCTTCAACATGTTAGAAAATGGAGAGTATTTTGTTACAAAAAATATTTTCTCATCCGTATTGTTATACCTATTATCCATATGTCTTTTAGAAAATTGTACAACATTACTCCTAACAAAATCATTTTTATTCAACACTCTATTTATATTAATTTACTGATGCTTGTTTATCAGGATAGTCAGACTGGGTCTGCAGTACCCATTTTCAGTGGAGGCCAGGGGAGAAAAGCTCTAGATACAGTAAATATTTTATACAAAAATAGTGCAAAAAATGGAGTCAGAGACCTTTAAGATAAGTTATACATTTCAGTGACAGCCTGGTTTGAAATTCCACATTCAGCAAATCTCCATATGCAGTGCAAAAAATACAACTCAAATGGAAGTTATACATTTCATTAAGAACTTCGGAGTAAAACTTCATATACAGCAAATACTATAAGCAGAGACAATGTAAAAATACAAATCAGAAAAAGGTTAGACAAATCAATGAGTTGTGCAATAAAATGCAAAGAACAGAGGGTTTAGAAAATAACTAGTAATCAATTTATAATCATAGCAGTTTTGTCATGAGCTAGTGGCTGAGACAAAATTCAACAGAAAATTTATAATAGCTGAGTTGATATATGTCAGAAGAGTATAGTATAAAAAGCATTTGGGTTCTAATGATTAGGAGTATACATTTATTCTTGGCTATAACAACTTCAGATAATAATTAGAGGTGGAGAAAAAGGTGGTTGGTGAGAATTAACCTAAGAGCAGAACAGGAGAATTGCCGAGACATATATAAAAATTATTTTAATGAGGGTTTGAATGACTGGTGGTTTGGATTAGATCTACTGGACAGAGGTATGTAATTCCAAATATTGACTACAGAGTAGGGTTAGAGGCTGTGAGACCAGGAGATTTGTTTGGTTTGTGGATGATATGGAAGTTGCTGTCTGATTGGAAAGATCTGTTAGGGCAGTATCTATAGAGGGTGGTATTAAGAGCAGGGCAAGCATTTGGTGTGTAGTAGATAATGCAGTGGTGGGTATAACAGGTTGAATTAGATGCAGATTTTACTATATTATTATAGCCTACTTCAAGCTTAGCTTTTAGGAAAGTGTGTATGTTGGTGAGGATTTGAGCTCCATATAAGTGGGAGGGTAGAACGTATGTCATAGCAAGTGTGGCCTTAGTAGAATTTTTTGGAAAGTGGTGATGTCTAGAGATCATTCCTAGTTTCTGGTAAGGTTTTTTTATATTATTTCAAATGTAGAGGTCCAACTTGAGGTTGTCATCTATTTGCATGCCTGACTATTTTTTGTGTGGGAGGCTGCTCTTATTTCAGTATTACTTAGAGAATATATTTAAATTTTTTTTTTTTTTTGAGTATGAGTTTTAGGCATGCATGGCATTGAACAGAAGTTGGGCATTTGCAATCTGTGTTTCTATGGAAGTAAAGCCGTCTTTGTTAGTTGAAGCTATAACCAGCGATTGGATGACCAAATAAGTGTAGAGTCGACTGCGTATTGAATGAGAGAGGCTTGACAGGAAAATCTGTGAAGAATGTTTCTGAAGTTGTTAAAGAGTAGTAGAGCAAGAATTAAGCCTTGTGGTACACCCATGGTATTGGGTAGATATAGAGAGACAGACAGAGCTGTTCCATTTTACAGATCAATCACTATTAGGTAGCTGTGGATCCAGTTGAATGTGAGAGGAGATACATGTTGGGCAGTTGTTTCATGCATCTGGAGAGAGAGAAAGTGAAAGAGAGACCATATTAAAAGCCTTAGACAGATCAAGGAGCAGAGATGAAGCACGTTTACCAAAGTCCCTTGCTTTATTTATGGTATCCATGAAGGACAGTAGGGTGGAGGTTTTGTATGGCTGGCAAGCCAGAAACCGTGATGAGTAAAGGTTAAGAACTGATTTTGAAAGAGGAAATGAAAAAGTTGTTCATAGATGCATTTTTCCAGGATTTTTGAGAGAGGTGACAGTATTCCAATGAGTCTAAAATTGGATACATCAGTTGAATTATCACCTTTATGGAATGAATGATATGTGACTTTTTTTTCCATTGGGAAGGAAGATAAGCTTCAAGTACAGATCTGTTGATTTGGATTCTTACAGTGTAGGCTATGGTCTCTGCAGCTAGTCTAAGGTATTATTGAGAGAGATTGACAGCAGAGGTGGAGCAGGGTTTGAACTTAAATAGCAGCTTTTTATAGTTGCAATGTGGACAGATGTTTGGGTAAAGGATGGGAGGTATGAGGTGCTGGGTTGTTTGTTTTCAGCTTGGATACAATTTGCTTGACTAGAACAGGGACATTTTGTAGTGAAGATTTGTTTGTTATCTGCTTGGATAGAAGTTGGACGAGCCCTGCTGAAACTGTAAATGCGGTAGACACATTATGTTAAATTACGGGAGACAGAGAAAGAGAGATGTGAGTAGTAAGAAGAGATGGAAGATGTTAGGAATAATGGGTTAGAGGTAGGGGTGAGTTTTTGGTCAGGGAGGAAATACTCTCAAAGATGTAAGAGTTGAACATTGTAGCAGTTTGTGTGTGTGTGTGTGTGTGTGGGGGGGGGGGTTATGAGATGAGCTGGGCTTCTTTTTAATCCAGAATTCAGTTAAGAATTAACCAAGGAACAGAACTTATTAGGGTTATGTGTATGATTAGTTTGTTGGAGTGAGTGCAATAGCTTTTTACTTTTATTTACTTTTTTTTTAAACTGGCATGAAGTTGGGTGAATATTTGAAGGTGCTTTGTTATTTAAGTTTTTGCCATTCTTTCTATGCTTTGTCTCCATTCCTCATTAAGTTCTTGCTAAATTTAGAAAGCCTGGGAGAGCGATTAGATTTGAATCTGTTCCTACATAGCAGGGCTATTTATGGTATTCATAGGTTCATAGGTTGGTACTAGGCTATCGGCCCTAGGGCCTATGCAAGCCTAGCCATAACAATTCCCTGGATATTTCTTCCGAAAATATTTACTACTCTGGACCCCTGTCTAGCAGGACGACTGACATGATCCCTGGGGTGAATTTCCTATCTTCCATCCAATCATCAAGGTTCCTTTTGAAGAGGGCCAATGAGGTGCTTTGCTTGACATGTATGGGCAGTCTATACCAGAGTATGGGGAGTCTCTGGGTCAGGAACCTATCCCTCCAGCATGTTTTGTTCATTGTGATGACAAGGTTTAGATCCTTGGAGTGTGTAGCTCTGAGGGATTGGGATTTCTTTAAGTGAAGCATGTCCAACAGCTCAGGGTTTGACATGGCCTTGTATGTTAAGCAGAGATCACCTCTGAGTAGACAATATGCCACAGAGTATAGCTGGAGTTTTTTTAGATGGTCAGCATATGGCATCTGCTTTAGGCCTGTGATTCTTTTAGTGAGGTATTTCTGTGGTCTTTCCAGCTGTTGCAGATGTCTTGTGAGGTACATACCAAACGGGGCATTATAATCTATAATGGGTCTAATGAGAGATGAGTACAGTGGGACAATAACTTCCTTTTTTTTGGATGAAAAGCCCTTCGTGATGAGGTGTACCACATAGAAGGATTTCCTGACTGTTGTGGCAATGTGGTTATCGAAAGTGAGACCACTGTCCACCTGTGTCCCTAAGTCTCTCATCACACTTTCAATGTTTAGTGTCCTGTCACCTATGTGGTAATTCATGGGTACATGTTTTTTTCCAAAGGGGGATAACTATACATTTCTTGGCATTAAGCTTGAGCCCATGGCTTTGGCACCAGGCGTCTGTTTCTGTAAGGCCCTTTTGTAGAATATCCACATCATTTGGGGATTCAATAATGGCTCCCAGTTTGCAGTCATCTGCGAACTTTGTTAGCCAGAGTCCCTTAGTGTTGGCCTGTACTTCAGAGAAGTAGATAGCAAACAAGAGTGGTCCCAGGACTGAACCCTGAGGTACTCCACTTGTCACTTTTCTGGAGCTGGATTTGGAGTCGGCTACTTTTACAGTCTGGATTCTGTCAGTAAGCCAGTTGGCAACCCATCAAGTGATGTAGGGATTTATGCCCAGCTTAGTAAGTTTATCTATGATTCCAGAGTGGGAGATGGTGTCAAAGGCCTTGGCGAGGTCCAGGTAGGCTGTGTGGACCGCCTTACCCTCATCCACAGCTCTGGAGACTGATTAGAAGAACTCAATCAGATTCAGGAGACAAGATCGGCCCTTCACAAACCCAAACTGGGTGGGGTCCAGTGTTTGAAGGTTGCCAATGTCTTTGTTTATAAGTTCCATGATAATGCGTTCCATGCCCTTGCAGATCAGGCTTGTCAAACTGATGGGACGGTAGTTCCCGGGATCCAAGGTGGATCCTCCCTTGTGGAGCGGGATAACTGTAGCTGTGCACCACTCAGTGGGCACAAAGCCTGAGGTGAGGCTATGATTAAACATGACACGTAGGTGAGGTGCCAGTTCATTTTGTAGTTCATGTAGTACACAGCCTGGGATGTCATCTGGTCCCATGGATACTGTATTCTTAGCTTTGGAGAGTGCAGTTTCTACCTGTGTGGCCGTGATTATCGGAATTTGGCAGTCTTTTGGTATTGAGATGGGCCCTTTAGGGGGTGAGAGGGGGGTGAAGTTGGCACTAAATCGATCTGCCAGGATATTGGCAATATCCTTGGGATCAGTATATTTAATGCCATTCTGTTGTAGCTCAGAGCAGATCTGAGCATTGCCATTTAGATTCTTGACATAACTATAGAATGCCTTGTGGTTGTCTTTGGAATCTTTGGCAATTTTATTTTCATAACTAACTTTTGAGGATTTTATGAGGGATCTCAGCTTTTTACTGAGGCTGGTGAGGGAGTTTTTTGCATCCTGGGATTTTCCTCTTTTCTGCAACAGTTTCTTCCTTCTGTTGTATAGTTTGTTTATAGCAGGGGACCACCAGATTGGCTTCCTTTTTTTGGAGAAGAGCATCTTGGTTCTATTTGGGATGGCACGATTCATGCACGAGTGGATGTGCTCGTACAGTGCCTTAGTGTAGGATTCTGCAGTCGAACTTCCAGATCCCATCTGAGTGGGTGTTGTAAAGTTTGTCACTTCTGAATTCAGACTTCTGTTTATAAATATTCTATTGAAATTATTAACAGCCTCATCTAGCTGGAGCATTCTTAATATGGGCCAGTTTAGGATTTTCAATTCATCAAGAAATGATTGCTGGTTGAATTTTGAGAGGTTGCATGTCATTCTAAATTTGTGGGTTTTGACCTGATAGGTGATGAATTAATGGGTGTAAGTCAGAAGGTGGTCACTTAGGGAGTCACAAAGAGTTCACACATAACTGAATTTACTTGCATCGAAAACCATTTTACAGCCAAGAATGGCACACTATGGCATTTTATTTTATCTGACTGGGTGTTTTATAAGTTGCTTATACCCAAAGAGGTTTATGCTTGAGGAAGGGTAGTATAGAGTCAGATTCTGCCAGCTAATGCTAATGTCTCCAAATATGATAGTTTCATTAGAGAACGTTGTAGATACCCAAGAGAGTATATTTTCCAGTATTGTTATATTGTTACCAGAGGGAATAATACAGTACAATGATACATAGACCTTTAGTTCTGCTAAGGTTTAGAAAAGTGGTAAGTATTTCTGCATTCTGGAATTTTGGGATTGGTTTAGAGTATGATTTTGTATATATGAATTTGGGTATAATATGGCTATTCCTCCTGCTTTCTTTTGAAGTCTATCAGCTCTAATTTTAATCTAGCCATAGAGGTGGGGGACAATGTCTATATCTTTTTAGGTTTGAGCCTGGTTTCAATAATGGCTAGGATATCTGGAGGATAGTATGATATCAATGCATTGTAGTTCAGTGATTTTGTTACAGTAGATTTTCTGTGACAAGGTTCAGTTTTTTTGATGGACCTGAAAAAGTGAAAGAGGATGACATGAGGTTTGATGCTACAACAGGATGACTATAAAGACTTTGTGAGTTAGTGGTGGAGGAAGGGCCAGGATTTGGGTGGACGTCACCACAGCGAGATATTTTAGAGACACAGAATTTGCATATAATTTCTAATTTAGTTTTAATTGTTGTGTATTTTATTTTGTAGGCTGAAAATGGTAGTATAGTATTTTATGTCTAAAGTAGAGGCATTGAGGTAGGTTATACAAGAAGGGAGAGATTTCATGCTAACCAGTGCTAAAATTATAGAAGGGGTTTGGGGTTGTAGAACTAGTGAAGATGTGGTTAGGTGTTATTAGATGATGATGAACTGTAGTATGGGCTAGTAGAATGGGAAATATTTTAAGTATTGTTATTAGCATGATTAGTGCTATGGGGTGGCGGTAAGAGGAAAAGTATGGTATAGAAATGGAATGATTCTGAGCAGCTGGGGATGGATGTGGAAGGTGAAAGAGAGGTATGATGGGTTAATCAAATGGTGGTTGTGATAGGTGAGGTGATGAATGAGGGTGGAGTTGAGGCAAATATAAAGGCATTGTAAGTGGGGCTAGGTGGGAAATGGGGTTAGTAGGGAGTGTTCAGAGCAGGGCAACACCCATAGTCAGAGAATATGGCATGTCAGTAAGCAAAGGGAAAACAATATAAGAGAGAAAATGTAACAATTGCTATGACTTAACTTACTTGTTCAACAATTGCTGAGATGTAAAAGAAATCCTACAACATCTGGCAGCTATATATTCCAGAGTAATACTTTATATAGATGCATGCTAAATAAAAAGAAAAAAAAAAACAGCTGTTTCAGTTTAAAACATTTCCAGTCAACATTTCTAACAGTTGCTACAGCTAATGGCACAATATTTTTCAACACCTATGCACGCAGTAATAAATATTAACTATTTCAACTTAAAACCCTTTCAGTCAAAGTTTCAAACAGTTGGTACAACTAATGGTGCAACACTGTTCAACAGCTGTAATCTGTAGGTGAATCACCATATATGCACGTAGTAATAAACCACAAGTATGTGTGACAGGAACAGTTCTGCATTCATTATAGTGATCCTTCATGAAAAGTCAGTCAGTTTGAGACTGTTATGATGATATTCTGAAGCACTGCGGCCTAACATCACGTGCTCTATCATAAAGCGTTTACCTCACAATCACAAAAAGAACTATGAGTAAGTAGGACCTCTAACTTTAGGCAACTACTATGTTTTATCTAATGGAGTCTAGGAGTATTTTATAGGTTTGTTACATGCATTAAGTATGTATGGCTCCGAGTATAGTTTATCTATGCAGTTCAACTAAAATTTCACATATAACAAAGCATTTACACATGAATATCTTGTCTATTAAAAATACTACAGTCTGAAGATAGTGTTTTTATTATACTATATGTACACATGATGCCATCCAGTGTTTTAACTTAAGACACTGTGCGGATCTGAAATACTTTAGAAGAATGTATAGTCTATACCATATTACACATTTTGCTGGACACAGCACTTAATACAGCTCAAATGCAAATGCAAGATTAAGAGTATGAAGTTGTTATTTGATGCAAATACAAGGAGTGTACTTACTGAAAGAAGCATAGAGCCAGATAGTGACCAAAAACCTACCAATGACTGAGTGTATTAAAAATGGCACCTAGCACAATGTATTAATGGGACATACTGCATTTGGTAGGCTAGACTCGCATATCACAGCTGTGGGAAGGTAAAAAATAGACTATGATAACACCCACAGTCAGAGAATTATAGAGTGCCAGTAAGCAAAAGTAAATGTACTCCTAGGGAGTGCATATGTTAAGTATCTTATTATAGCAGACTGCAGTTTGGTTAGTGAAATCTGAAGTACTAATCAAGTTACTGGGATAAAGATAAGAAAAACTGAACCAGAGCTTGTAGAACTGCATATATTGTATGTTTATATATGTGTTTCTTTATCCAGGGACTGACTTTTACTTAAGAATAGTATGGAAGACTGTTGGCGGTGTCATCTTAAGGGCAAGAAAGTCGGGTTAAACATACATTTACAAAGGAAAATAAACACACGTGAAGGCAATCAATCTGGTTAAAAATGGAAGAGGGGAACAACCCTCGCTTCCTCCTTTATTATAAGCACATGGTCACATGACCTCTCTTGACCTCTCCACACCAATGACGTCAGTGTAAGAGCACACAACAATCATTCACTCTCTTTTATTATCAGCCAACACCTCCACTTGCTCTTACACTGTATACAAACATATTTTTGGATAACTCTTCCTTCACATTCCAAATACGTAAAACATGAACATTTCAATTTTCGATTTCGTAGCAGGTTTAGTAAAAATATCTGCAACCATGTCCATTGTCGGGCAATATTCAAGGCTTATTTTGTCATCATTAAGTGCTGATCTAACAAAATGATACTTAATGTCAACATGTTTACATCTCTGTAGGCTTACTGGATTCTTCGACAAAGCGATTGCTCCTTGATTTTCCTCAAATATTGTTACTGGCACATACTTGCACTCCCCATCCATTCCACTCAACGGCTGCACAAGGTACAAACTCTCCTGTGTTGTTGCTGACAGTGCCATGTACTCTGCCTCACATGTAGATAAAGCCACCGTTTGTTGTTTGATTTCCATGAAATAATAGACCCGTCTCTATTGAGGCTAAAGCAATAACCTGTTGTACTACACCTATCATTTTGATCTGTTGCCCAATCTGCATCACTGTATGCTACAAGCTGAAGTTTCTCTTCACTTTTCTTATAACACAACTCTCTGTCCAATGTACCGTTTAAGTACCTTAACACATGCTTGGCTAGTCTTAAATGAGATTCATTCGGTTATGACAAATATTGTGAAAGTTTACTTACAATCCAGCTAAGATCAGGTCCCGTGCTTGTCATAACATATATCAGACTACCCACAAGCTCACGATACTTTCTTGGATCGGTAGATTCACTGTCACATTCAAAGTTTGTTTTTTGTTCAGAAGGGGTACTTCTTACTTTACAATTAGACTTACCAAATTAATCAAGAATTTTTGTGATGTACCTCTTTTGATTCATCTTTACTTCACCACTATTCTGGGTAAAGTGAATGCCTAGAAAATGTCTTAGCTTTCCCAGATCTTTCATTTTAAATTTAGCTTTGAGCGTTTCTTTTACATCGTTCAGTGATTCATTGTCACTAGCTGCTATAATGAAATCATCAACCCATATAATTAGGACTGTTTTCTCATTTTCATCCTGTCTAGTGTATACACAATGGTCTGCGGGGTTTTGGATCAAACTATTTTCACAAAGATAATCGTGCAACATTTTATTCCAGTTACACCCTGATTGTTTCA
Source organism: Protopterus annectens (assembly GCF_019279795.1). NCBI lineage: Eukaryota > Metazoa > Chordata > Ceratodontiformes > Protopteridae > Protopterus > Protopterus annectens. The sequence continues at coordinate 1,653,020,683 of NC_056741.1, read as the reverse complement.
ATCCATATAATGACTTATTCAGTTTACAAACCAATTTTTCATCTTTATTTGATGTCTTTTCAAAACATTCAGGTTGCTCTATATACACCTCACAGTCTATAGGAGCATGTAAACAGGCTGTTTGTACATCCATCTGGTACAATTCTAAATCGCACTGAGCTGCCATCTGCATTAGACTGCGTACAGATGTCATACTCACAGTTGGTGCAAATGTTTCATTATAGTCTCTACCAGTGACTTGACTGTAGCCTTTAGCTACATATCTAGCTTTGTAAGTCTCTGTATTATCTGCATTGTCTTTTACAGTGAAAACCCATCTACCCCCAACTGCATTTTTATCTTCCGGTAGTGTGGTGAGTGTAAATGTGTTGTTTTCCTTTAAAGACTTAAATTCCTCCTTCATAGCTTTGACCCACTTGTCCGAGTTAGACGAAGTCATGGCTTCTTTAAAGCTCTGCGGTGTGTTACACATTAGTCTGTAACAATAGTCAACATTAACTGTCACATAATCGTCGTTTTCAACTTTACACTCATAGTCCTTCAAGTATGCAGGTGGTTTTCTCTCTCTTTTAGAGTAGTGTGTATCCTGCCGTTCCTCTTCTTGTCTTATTTTTGTGTCTGCATCATTTATTATAGATTCAGTGTGATTCACTTGTATTTCTTTTGTGATTTGACTGTCAGCTTTTGATTCTGACTTAACATGCACACTTCTTCCGGTATTAAAATCTTCATTCATCACTTCTGGGTCTGTCTGAATCTGGCATTCAGCTACATTCTTAGTAATGAACTTGATTAACCTGTGTTTAAGGACCCTTCCTGTGTCTGGATAATAGACCAGATATGATGGGCTGTTTTTATCATATCCGACAAATATCCCCTTATCACATTTTGGGTCTAGCTTCTTTTTATCTTGTCTGTATACATAGCACACTGATCCAAATTCTGTCATCCTTGAAAGATCAGGTTTCTTTCCTGTTAGCATTAAGAATGGAGTATGCCCCACATGCCTATTATAACATCTGTTGCAAATAAAAGCAGCAATCATTACTGCATATGTCCACAACTCTTTAGGTAGGTCATTCTCTATCAACACATACCTTGCCATTTCGAACAGTGTTCTCCAGTTTCTCTCTGCTGTCCCATTCTGATGGAGTGAGTAAGGTGCTGATGTTTCATGTCTTATAACATTTTTACTCAGTAGTGACTGAAAGTCTTTTGACATGAATTCAGTGCCATTATCTGATCTGATACACTTTACCCTTCCATAAGGGGCTGAATCTGCAATAAACCTTTCAGTCGCCTTGACTGTATCACTCTTGGCTTTCAGAAAGTAGACAAATATTACACCTGAGTAGTCATCAGTAAATGCTAAAGTATACTTAAATCTATCTTTTGCTGCTGGCTCAGTTGGGCCTGCCAAATCAGTATGGACTAATTCAAACGCAGTGTTTGCTCTTGCATCCGGTTCTCTGTTTCTGCTCTGGACAAATTTCCCTTGTGTACAGGTTTCACAATCTCTCTCTAAACTTTATCTTTAATTTTCATACCTTTTACCACCTTTTCTAATTTTGACACATCTTCAAAATTACAGTGACCAAGCATTTTATGCCATGCTTGAATGTCATAACAGCTCTGAGATGCATCATAATGTATCTCACCTTCATTTTCATCATATGTGTCTAAGTAAGAGTCTATCATACTCAATTATGTCAAACCTGGTGCCATTTTTATAGATGAGTTGGTGCTTTCCTTGTTTAAAGTTGATCGAGGCCCCCTTGGACGTTGCTGCCGTAACAGAAAAAATGCTTTGTGGATACGTCGGGATATACAGTGCCCGAGTCATCATCACCTTTACTTTGTGCCCCTCTGTGTTTAGCAGCCATACCTCCGCATTATCTCTCTTCTGTGCAACCCCACAAGTTCTAGTCCTGTCAGCTAATTCCATAATGTGCTCCTCTGTTTGGAAAGTTGCATCAAAGTGTTTAAACTTTTTCAGGTCATTAATTATGTGTGACATGGCACCAGTCTCCACCATTAATCCCTTCTGTTTTAATTCATGAATCTGATGCTCATTTATTCTGAAGACAAATGTGTGATCATTCATGTCAGTTGCTTGTTTCACATTATCTTTCTTCTTTCATCTACAGTTACTGTCCCTGTGGCTGGAGTTTTGCACAAACTACACCACTGTGTCTGCCCTTTATATTCTGTCTGGCATTCTCGTGCCTTATGTTCCTTTTGGCCACAGCTATAGCATATAATCTCTGCTTTTACTCTTTCCCAAAGGCCACTCGCTTTCATCACATTATCATTACTTACGTTGGCATTACATTTCTCGGTATGTTCATAGCTTCTCAACCTTGTTTTGAACTCACCAAAGCTCAACTTATCATCATCTTGCATGATGTGGACTGCAAATAGTTTAAATGTTTCAGGCAATCCTTTCAGAATCATTGCAATTAGTAATCCATCACTGAGCTTCTACCCAGTATTTCTAAGTGCTGTAATGGCCATTTCATCCCTAATAATATAGTCTGTGACACTTTCACTGTCAGCCTTCTGGATGCTTATTAATTTGGTGTATAGGCTAATTACCCATGGCTTCCCTTTCCTGGCATAATGGTCTCTCAGGATCTGAAGCGCTTCTCTACCATCGTCTGCAGCTTCTCTCATGATGAGGGACAAACTTTTGTCGTCTAAGAACTGTATTAGTTCTGCATAGGCCTCCATATTTTTCTCAGCGTCATCTTCCTCCTCATTCTCGTCATCCTCTGTGTCCTGCTGCACATTTCACAAAATGGCGTCTTTCAGCCCTAGCAAGTGCAGGTGTCCCAGAAACTCTGTCTCCCACAACTCGTAATTCTTTTCATCTCCGTCAAAACATAGCCTATGCCATCGGCTTCCTACTTCCCTCCTGGGCCTATAACCCACTGGCGGTGTCATCTTAAGGGCAAGAAAGTTGGGTTTAACATACATTTACAGAGGAAAATAAACACATGTGAAGGCAATCAATCTGTTTAAAAACGGAAGAGGGGAACAACCATCGTTTCCTCCTTTATTATAAGCACATGGTCACATGACCTCTCTTGACCTCTCCACACCGACGACGTCAGTGTAAGAGCACACATACGATCATTCACTGTCTTTTATTATTATCAGCCAACAAAGATACTAAAGTAGTAAGACCATGTACTTAGTAGGGCTGGGTAAAGGGCTGGTATGCCTTTGTAGCTGTAAAAACTTAACTGCAACAGTTATTTGCCTAATTAAACAAATACAGTTTGAAGAAATATGCAGAACCTACATAAGGTAATGTCCATGCAGAGCACACCTTTCAATCTCTTATCACAAAACAATCAGGACAAAGCCAGAAATAATGGGGGGACCAAGGACAAAAAATAGGGACAAATTTTGATTATTGCTAATATTAACTTAGAAAGTTGCTAAAATAAAAGGTTTTGTGTTACCATGCATTTTCTGAAGGATATGAAGTCTGAAAGTTACATTTCTGTCATTATTTAGTGAATTCAGTTCTCAGTGATTTGTCAGAATGAGGGAAAAATCTTGACATTCTGCGAAATATGGATAGTTGAGAGCTATGTTACAGAGAAGCCTTTGCCAATAGGCTCTGTTTGTGATGATCTACCTGAAGAAAGCAGCAATTGTTTAATGTTTTGAGGGGAGTAGTTTCCTGCGTTGCTTATGGGGAATGAAGTTGAAAGGACGTTACAGCTAGATGGTGACCATATACAGTACCTGACAGAAACTGATAATGCTAATTGTTTATTCTTTCAGACATTATTTTTCCTATACTATGGCACCTAGTATACACTTGGCACCTACTATATACTAAAGTGTAATCTCAGTTATTTTGAATAACTTTAACTTTAGCACTATAAGAGAGAATGAAATACAACAGATATGTCGGACAGTCACATTTTGATTTAATTTATTAAATAAATAAATCTTAACTGCTTTATCTACTAACATTTCTCAAGGTTTGTTTGAGAGGGTTGATGATCATTGATGTTTCCAGTGAAAGAAGCATGAGAAATCACTCTGACCCATACTGGTTTTCTTCCAATGCATTCATGCTAAAAGACAACCACCCAAATTCAATAACTCCTACATGGTCACACAGTAGCACACAGTTTTAGATTCAGTAAGCACCATGTCGAGGTACGCACCACCATACAAACAAGGTAAACACTGTGGCATGCTAATTATAACATAAGCAGCTGAATTGTATGCTAATCTACCAATCCAACATGGTGGAGCTATTCAGCAAGCTATAAAGCCACAGTGTAGACTCAGTGCTGTTTTTTCTTGCGAATTCCAAAACCTACTGGAATACAACCCTGGAAAGGAGTCTACATGGAAAGAATGCTATGGACTGCTGCTGCTTTAATTAATTTGTATCTGCTACAGGCTGAAGCCTACACTGCTGCTGCTGCCAATAGACCTAGGCCAAGAGGGAGAAGAGTGCTCAGGCCCAGTTTAACTTTTCATAACCACATGATGTGGAAACTGTGGAGAGCTACAGGGTAGATAGGGACACACAACAGGAACTCTGCAACCTCTGTCATCTTCAACTCAGAGCCAGGGCAAACCAAGGGGAACCAATTCCAGGGGAGACAAAGGTATGTGTAGCACTTAGAATCTAAGATATAGGTAACTTTCACAGACCAACATGGGACATGCTGTGGTGTCACAGGCATCAGCATCCAGGATTCTCCATCAGTTCCTGAATGCTATGCTCTAACATGCCAATAACCACATATTATATTTTCCCCGTACTCTTGAGGAGAAGGCCAGCAATATGCAGGAGTTTTACCATGTAGCACACTACCCTGAGGCACTGGGTGCCATGGATTGCACACATATAGAAATTAAGGCTTCACCTGGAGAGCAGGGTAGGGTCTACATAAAAAGGGCTACCATTATATTAACTGCCAAGTCATGTGTAATGCCAAGGGAATCATCTTGAATATGTGTTGGCAATGCTGGCAGTTACTACAACTCACATATCTGGCACACCTCCCAGCTGTACCAGATATTTGGTAGGGGGGATATCCCACAGGTCTTTTACTGGGGGATGCAGCTTATGCACTGGAACCGTGACTGATGACACCCATCAGAAATGCACACACACCCCCACTGAAGAACTCCATAATGAGGCACACACTCAAACCAGAAATATCATAGCACATGTGTTTGGGCTGCTGAAGTCACAGTGCCAGTGCCTAGATACATCTGGGGGAGCCCTACAGTACAATCCATGGACATGTACTGAAATATTCACAGTATGTGCCATGCTACACAACATCATCTTCAGAAAACAGCTTCAGCATCATAGGTTCATAGGTTTATAGGTTGGTACTAGGCTATCGGCTCTAGGGCCTATACAAGCCTAGCCATAACAATTCCCTTGCTATTTCTTCCCACACTATTTACTTCCCTGGACCCCTGTCTAGCAGCAACAAGGGGAAGGAGCACACATCCTACTACCAATGCCAAGGTTACCACAGCAACAGCAGATGAGGAGTCAGAGGGGGAACCAGCAGCTGCTGTGGGTGTAGGCAAATGGAGGCATGCTCAATATGCCATTGTACTGGCTAAGAGATAATGCATAACACACTTACTCACCATCTTATGGCCTAAAACCTTTTTCCTATGCACATATATATAGCAACATTGATGCCAGGCAACTGTCACAACCTTTAACTCCCCATGTATTGGCTAATAACTGCTTGCATCAGACAGAGTCAGCTCTGAACTAAAACTGTGGTAACCGCTGCATTTACATGGTAAGTCCTGAACCTGGAGTGTATTGTTTAACAATATGAATATGTGGCATATCATTTTTTTTCATTACTTGGTACTGTAAGGAAGCAAAAGCGGGAGATTTGTACAAAAATTACCTTAACATGTGACAGCAGAGACTTATTTAACTTAAATGTCTCCATTGCTAAGTAGTAGGCTTCAGGCATCATCTATTCACACACAGTCATGCCTCTCAAAAGTACTGATCACTGCATGCCCTCAGTTTAGCACCATACATTTGTAATGGAAAATCATTAAAGAGAAAATTAATGGTACACATTGCAGTTTCTGACTTCACAGCCTTCACAAGATCATTCACAATAAGGTTAGGAAATTTTGATGGTATCAGCTAAGTTTCCAAGGCCTATATAAGTTAAGGTAACATTACCACTTCAACACCACAAATGCAGATATACTAAGCACTAACTCAGCTATGTACCCTGAGCATCAGACACAAAGCCTATATATCCCTGAATCCAAAAGATAGAAAACAGAGATATGGCACAGTTATCATCACTTGCACAGGGTGTTGTTTTTTTTTGGGGGGGTAGGAAGCCTAGGCTGACACAAAAGGTCACTGAGTGTGTGTGTGTGTGTGTGTGTGTGTGTGTGTGTGTGTGTGTGTGTGTGTGTGTGTGTGTGTGTGTGTGTGTGTGTGTGAGTAAGAAAGACAAGCAGGCAGACATTTGGATAAACCAACAAATGGCC